>NC_052083.1:19159434-19509245 GCF_015852505.1 Tachyglossus aculeatus | reverse complement strand
ATTCATGTTTTCTAGGCTGTGTCATGGGGTTTGCCGGGACTTAAATTCTAATTTCTTTAGTCCAAGTTGACTTTCAAGTGAAAATCTGTGTTTGTGTGTATATGGGGGAGAGAGAGAGAGAGAGAGAGAGAGAGAGAGAGAGAGAGAGAGATAGATAGAGAGAGAGAGAGAGAGAGAGAGAGAGAGAGAGAGAGAGAGAGAGAAGTGGGGTGAGATCTGTCCTTTGACTTGAAAGGTAATGAAACTGATGTTTAGATTTTGGTCACTTTTACAAGGAAGCTAATAATATAATAATAATGGCATTTAGTAAGTGCTAACTATGTGCAAAGCACTGTTCTAAGCGCTGGGGAGGTTACAAGTTGATCAGGTTGTCCCACGGGGAGCTCACAGTCTTCATCCCCATTTTACAGATGGCGTAACTGAGGCCCAGAGAAGTCAAGTGACCTGCCCAAAGCCACACAGCTGACAATTGGCGGAGCCGGGATTTGAACCCATGACCTCTGACTCCAAAGCCCGGGCTCTTTCCACTGAGCCACTACTTGAATTGGGGGAATACAAAATCTGCCTAAAAATTAGAACGGGGATCAGGGCTATCATCCTCACTCAATTCTGACTTTCCATCAGACTGAGGGGGGAAAAAATTCACCCCTTAGGCTGAATGAACTGGCTTTCAGCCAGAGGGCTGGAGCTGAAAAGACTCATATGTTATTTAAAATTCCACACCGAATGCCTCTCTCTTTATCTCTACTGTTGTACTCTTTCAAGTGCTTAGTACGGTCCCCTGCACACAGTAAGCGCTCAGTAAATACGACTGAATGAATGAAGGAAGGAACGAAATTGTACGTGACATGTGCTCCCTACCCAAAGTGCCAGACGTTGTTTTCGATTCTATGACATGGAACCATTATCATCTAGAAGCCTACGATTTAAGAGATTCATCAATAAATCAATGGTATTCATTGAACACTTATTGTGGGTTTAGCACTGAACCGAGTGTTTCACTTCTGCTCTATTATTCAACAGTATGGGGAAATAAGGGTGATAAAAATCTGTAATTTTACTTATTTGTGTTGATGTCTGTCTCCCCGCCTCTAGACCGTAAGCACGTTGTGGGAAGGGAATGTGTCTATTATGGTGTTGTACTCCTAAGTGCTTAGTGCAGTGTTCCGCACACAGTGAGTGCTCAATAAATACCATTGAATGAATGAATGAATGAAAAATGCTACTCCTTTGGGTAATAATGGTAGTCAGAGCTTTAATTTGTCTTTAACTGAATAGCTTCATTTATTTTTTTGCACTTGGCATTGTTTTACTTGCCACCCAAATCCTGTTGAGGTGCTGTGTTAAAAACGGTGTTGTATTCTGTCATGGATGTCACTATTCATTTATTAAGCATTTCTTGGGATAATTTAGGGATTTGTATAACATTTTGGTGACTTTATTCTACTACACGAATAGCAAAGTAAAAGGTGTACATATATTGGTTAATTTTCATCTACACAGTGTATTTGGTATCCTTAAAACAAATTTTTCAGGGATCCCACTAAATCAGCAGCTGCAATTAGAAAGATAGAATGTGAATTAATAGAAAAGCTTAAAGGAAAACAAATTAAAACAAGTCTAGAGTAGTGTCTGTTTATTATTGTGTTGTACTCTCCCAAGTGCTTAGTGAAGTGTTCCGCACACAGTGAGTGCTCAATAAATACCACCGAATGATTGAATGATTGAAAAATGCTACTCCTTTGGGTAATAATGCTAGTTAGAGCTTTAATTTGTCTTTGACTGAATAGCTTCATTTTTTTTTGCACTTGACATTGTTTTACTTGCCACCCAAATCCTATTGAGGTGATGTGTTAAAAACAGTGTTGTAGTCCCTCGTGGATTCCACTATTCATTTATTAAACATTTCTTGGGATAATTTAGGGATTTGTATAACATTTTGGTGACTTTATTCTACTACACGAATAGCAAATTAAAAGGTGTACATATATTGGTTAATTTTCATCTACACAGTGTATTTGGTATCCTTAAAACAAATTTTTCAGGGATCCCACTAAATCAGCAGCTGCAATTAGAAAGATAGAATGTGAATTAATAGAAAAGCTTAAAGGAAAACAAATTAAAACAAGTCTAGAGTAGTGTCTGTTTATTATTGTGTTGTACTCTCCCAAGTGCTTAGTGAAGTGTTCCGCACACAGTGAGTGCTCAATAAATACCACCGAATGATTGAATGATTGAAAAATGCTACTCCTTTGGGTAATAATGCTAGTTAGAGCTTTAATTTGTCTTTGACTGAATAGCTTCATTTTTTTTTGCACTTGACATTGTTTTACTTGCCACCCAAATCCTATTGAGGTGATGTGTTAAAAACAGTGTTGTAGTCCCTCGTGGATTCCACTATTCATTTATTAAACATTTCTTGGGATAATTTAGGGATTTGTATAACATTTTGGTTACTTTATTCTACTACACGAATAGCAAATTAAAAGGTGTACATATATTGGGTAATTTTCATCTACATAGTGTATTTGGTATCCTTAAAATAAATTTGTCAGGGATCCCACTAAATCAGCAGATGCAATTAGAAAGGTATAATGTGAATTAATAGAAAAGCTTAAAGGAAAACAAATTAAAACAAGTCTATAGTAGTGTCTGTTTATTATTGTATTGTACTCTCCCAAGTGCTCAGTGCAGTGTTCCGCACACAGTGAGTGCTCAATAAATATGATTGAATGAATGTATGAATGATTGAAAAATGCTACTCCTTTGGGTAATAATGGTAGTTAGAGTTTTAATTTGTCTTTGACTGAATAGCTTCATTTTTTTTTCTTTTGCACTTGGCATTGTTTTACTTGTCACCCAAATCCTAATGAGGTGATGTGCAAAAAACAGTGTTGTATTACCTCATGGATTCCACTATTCATTTATTAAACATTTCTTGGGATAATTTAGGGATTTCTATAACATTTTGGTGAATTTATTCTACTACATGAATAGCAAATTAAAAGGTGTACATATATTGGTTAATTTTCTTCTACATAGTGTATTTGGTATCCTTAAAATAAATTTGTCAGGGATCCCACTAAATCAGCAGCTGCAATTAGAAAGATAGAATGTGAATTAATAGAAAAGCTTAAAGGAAAACAAATTAAAACATGTCTAGAATAGTGTCTGTTTATTATTGTGTTGTACTCTCCCAAGTGCTTAGTGCAGTGCTCTGCACACAGTGAGTGCTCAATAAATACGATTGAATGAATGAATGATTGGAAAACGCTACTCCTTTGGGTAATAATGCTAGAGCTTTAATTTGTTTTTGACTGAATAGCTTCATTTTTTTTTTTGCACTTGGCATTGTTTTACTTGTCACCCAAATCCTAATGATGTGATGTGCTGAAAACAGTGTTGTATTCCCTCATGGATGTCACTATTCATTTATTAATCATTTCTTGGGATAATTTAGGGATTTATATAACATTTTGGTGACTTTTTGTCTACTACCCAAATAGCAAATTAAAAGGTTTACATATATTGGTTAATTTTCATCTACATAGTATATTTGGTATCCTTAAAAGAAATTTGTCAGGCATCCCACTAAATCAGCAGCTGCAATTAGAAAGATATATTGTGAGTTAATAGAAAAGCTTAAAGGAAAACAAATTAAAACAAGTCTAGAGTAGTTGGCATAAAACACATAAATCCAGGTATCTTAATTCTAGAGTAATTAGCCTTGTCTTTGATAAACTGGAGACTGAATAGTCCCCAAATTTAGTTCTTACATAGACCATTATAACGTGAAAAATCTGTCATTAAATCATTTCCTTTTTTTTCCCCCCTTTACAGCTTGGGGCCAATGCTCTTCTTTTTGTCAGCGTAAACCTGTATGGGGTCTTTGTGAGGATTTTGACGGAAAGAGCTCAGAGGAAAGCTTTTCTGCAGGCCAGAAACTGTATTGAGGATCGACTGAGGCTGGAGGATGAAAATGAAAAACAGGTCAGTTCCTGAACCCTTGGAGTGTGCTCTCATTTCTTTGACTTTATGTGTGTACCCTAAGAACGCAATTCATAAGGAAGGTTTAAAAGTACATGCATTTTCCAAATTTTACCCCAGTGACCCTTTAATGTGTGGATTTGACAAAAAAGGGATAAATCTAGGTATGCTATAACGCGATTACTGTGGGTATACATATTGTCTTTTGCATTCGAAGAGCCCGGGCCTCTTCGTCAGGGGTTCATTCGCTCATTCAGTGGTATTTATTGAGCACTTATTGTGTGCAGAGTAATAATAATAATAATGATGGCATTTATTAAGTGCTTACTATGTGCAATCAATCAATCAATCAATCAATCATATTTATTGAGCGCTTACTGTGTGCAGAGCACTGTACTAAGCGCTTGGGAAGTACAAGTTGGCAACATATAGAGACAGTCCCTACCCAACAGTGGGCTCACAGTCTAAAAGGGGGAGACAGAGAACAAAACCAATCATACTAACAAAATAAAATAAATAGAATAGATATGTAAAAGTAAAATAAATAAATAAATAAATAGAATAATAAATATGTAAATATATGTAATATATATATATAAATATATGTAAATATATAAATAGAGTAATAAATATGTACAAATATGCAAAGCACTGTTCTAAGTGCTGGGGTAGATACAAAGTGTTCAAGTTGTCCCTGGGGCTCACAGACTTAATTCCCATTTTACAGATGAGGTAACTGAGGCCCAGAGAAGTTAAGTGACTTGCCCAAAGTCACACAGCTGACAAGTGGCGGAGCCGGGATTTGAACCCATGACCTCTGACTCCAAAGCCTGGGCTCTTTCCATTCATCCATTCATTCATTCAGTCGTATTTATTGAGCACTCACGGTGTGCAGAGCACTGTAGTAAGCACTTGGGAGGTACAATACAGCAATAAAGAGAGATATTCCCTGCCCACAACGGGCTTACAGTCTAGTGGGGGGAGATAGACATCAAAACAAGTAAACAGGCATCAATATAAATAACTAGAATTATAGATATATACATATATACCTAAGTGTTGGGGGGTGGGGAGGGGGAGTAGAGCAAAGGAAGCGAGTCAAGGTGATGCAGAAGAGGTGGGAGCTGAGGAAAAGGGGGCTTCAAAGCAAAATAAATGATCTTGATTATGAAGATCTTTATTAGACGCCTTTGCAAAGTGCTGGGAGGCAAACAGAGTAATCGAATCAGGCACAGTCCCTGTCCCCCACCGGGCTGGTTCTAATTCTGGCTATGAAACTCGTCTGCTGTATGACCTTGGGCAAGGAATTTCCCTTTTTTGTGCCTCAGTTATCTCATCTGTAGAATGGGATTGAGATTGGGAGCCCCATGTGGGACATTGACTGCGTCCAACACGATTTGCTTTTATCCACCCCAGCACTTAGCACAGTGTCTGATAAATCGTAAGGGCTTAACAAATACCACAATTATTATAATTATAATAATTATTATTATTATTGTTGTTGTTGTTGTTGTTGTTGAAGGTGATACCACTGATGGTGAAATTTACCCATGAAGGTGTGTATTACTCAAAAGAACAGTGAAAGACCCACAGTCCTGACTATAATGTGCCCACAAAAAAACAGGTCCCTTCTTGTTTTATGTTTAATCTTTTCCGGGGCTGATGCTGTTTTCTCGTCTGCTTCCCTGTATGTCATTCCATATGGAAGTTTAGGTCACTGCTTGATTATCAGTGCTCCTTGTAGGTCTAAGCGTCAGCATTTGAATCCCAACTGGGATCCAGCGTTGTCTGAGGAATTGTTCTACTCTGCCCGGCAAACGTTTCCTCTCCACTCTATGCGTCTCGTTTCCTCCGTGTGTTTCGTTCTGTGATTTACTCAGAGTAAACTGTTACAGGTCTTTAATGCAAAATAGAGTCTTTTCATAGCTATATAATCAGATCAGTGCCCCAGAGTCAATTGTTCGGGCTGATTGCTATCAGACCATGACCTCTTCTAGAAATAAATTGATTTTGGGTCTGTGATATGGAATTAAGGAAGAAATCAGTGCAAATCCACAAAATTGAAGCAAAAATCATGACATTGCCTCTCTGATTGATTAGCACCATAGCTGAAAAAAAAAATAGTGTTGACAGTAAAGATATGAGGAGGATTTACGTTATCAGTGTAGCTGTTTCTAGATATGTCAGTCCTTCCAAAGGGGACAGATACGCACTAGATGAGTGGCCCAAGAGGGCTTTCATGAGGCCAAACCTCTTCGGTCCCCACCGCCACCTTCGCAAGGCCAAGGACGATAAAAAGGTGGACAAATTTGGGTCTGGGCTGGGTTTCTCCCAGCCTGCCCAGTGTAGCACAGCTCGGCCATCCTTTGACAAATCCAAGAGATTCAGTGTCACACGTTCATGAGATGATCTTGAGAAACTATTTGTACATGGAGAAACTTTCACTGCATGCCCAGCCTCTTCCGCAACAGTCTCTGATGGTGATGAGGGAACTGAGGCACAGAGAAGTTGATTTGCCCAAGTAACACAGCTGATAAGTGATGGTGCAGAGATTAAACTGAGCCCCCCTTTTCCTCTTCTCCCCTTCCCCTCCCCATCGTCCAGACTCACTCCCTCTGCTCTACCCCCTTCCCCGCCCCACAGCACTTATGTATATTTGTACATATTTATCATTCTATTTATTTATATTAATGAGGTGTATAGATCTATAATTCTATTTATTTACATTGATGCTGTTGATACCTGTTTACTTATTTTGATGTCTGTCTCCCTCCTCCTAGACTGTGAGCCCACTGTTGGGTAGGGACTATCTCTATATGTTGCCAACTTGTACTTCCCAAGCACTTAGTACAGTGCTCTGCACACAGTAAGTGTTCAATAAATACGATTGATTGATTGATTGTGGAAAGGGATTGTCTCTGTTGCTGAATTATACTTCCCAAGTGCTTAGTACAGTGCTCTGCACACAGTAAGCGCTCAATAAATATGGTTGAATGAATGAATGAATGAATTAATAGATTTTCATTTCTACTGATTTTCATTGCACTTCACAAGTCAGGATCCATCTCTGAGAATTGTTGAAAAACATTCTGACCGTGAGAAATTCTCAAAAGAAAAAGTATAAAATGCCCAAACCTGAAAATATGTAAATGGGATATCTTTTTTGACTTTAAGAAGAATATCATTGTTTGCTTGAGATATAAGTGTAGGCCGAAATTATCATCCAGTGCTTATTTCACACTCCCCAGATAAGAATCTGTTCAGGGAAATGGAAGATCTAACTTTGCCAATCCTTAGTAGTTTCAGGGCCTTGGATCTTTCATTTTCATCTCACCAAAACTTAAGAAACTCTCAGGGTTTATACAGAGCTCTGTGATTGGGACAGCACAATACAGAGGAGTTTGTAGATGTGTTCCTTGCCCCAAGGAACTTACAGTCTAGATGGGGAGGCAGGCACTGAAGTAAATGACAGATATATTCATAAGTACTTTGGGGCTGAGGATGGGTGAATAAAAATTGCTTTTAGAATACAAATCTAAAATACAAAGGCAAGGTCAGTGCTTTAAAAGGCCTTCTGTTGGCTCCCAATATGTAGGTCGATCCAACATAATAATAATAATGGCATTTATTAAGCACTTCCTATGTGCAAAGCACTGTTCTAAGGCTGGAAAGGTTACAAGATGATCAGGTTGTCCCACGCAGGGGGGCTGACAGTCTTCACCCCCATTTTACAGATGAGGTCGCTGAGGCACAGAGAAGTTAAGTGACTTGTCCAAAGTCACACAGCTGACAAGTGGCGGAGCTGGGATTTGAACCCATGACCTCTGACTCCAAAGCCCGGGCTCTTTCCATGGAGCCACGCTGCTCTCGACATCCCAACGATAGATGTTCTCTCACAAGTTAGAATGGACAACGGAATGCGCTTCAGCCAACCCCTTCATAGCCGTTCACGGTCAGCCCCTTCAAGTTTTATCTATCTTCCAACAGATGTCATTTTCCCATTTATTCGTCGAACTCAGACTCAAATTTAAAGCCTATGTTGAGCATAATAATAGTAAAGGACAGTGCTCACCAATGAAAGTCACTTGATTGAAACTCTGGTCTTCAGCTAGATATTCTAGCTGAAGAGCAGAAAAGCAGAGAAGCAGCGTGGCTCAGTGGAAAGAGCCCGGGCTTTGGGGTCAGAGGTCATGGGTTCAAATCCTGGCTCTGCCAATGGTCAGCTGTGTGACTTTGGGCAAGTCACTTCCCTTCTCTGGGCCTCAGTCCCCTCATCTGTAAAATGGGGATTAAGATTGTGAGCCCCCCGTGGGACAACCTGATCACCTTGTAAGCTCCCCAGTGCTTAGAACACTGCTGTGCACATAGTAAGCGCTTAATAAATGCCATTATTATTATTATTATAATATCTAAAAAATGGGGAAGATAGCTAAAGTCTATTTCAAGAAACCCTTGTCAGTTCCCAAGGAATAGTGGTAATAGGAGTTTCCATGCTGTTCAGGGATTGCAATAAGAATAAGGGTTGTGGCAAGATAGAAAAAGAGAAGTAGCATATTAATATTAATAATAGTAATAATGATGGCATTGTTAAACACTTACTGTGTGCTGGGGGAGATAAAAGGTTATCAGGTTGTCCCAGTTGGGGCTCACAGTCTTAATCCCCATTTTCCAGATGAGGTAACTGAGGCACAGAGAAGTTAAGTGACGTACCCAAAATCACACAGCTGAAAAGTGGCGGAGCCAGGATAATAATAATAATAATAATAATAATAATAATAATAATAATGGCATTTATTAAGCGCTTACTATGTGCAAAGCACTGTTCTAAACACTGGAGAGGTTCCAAGGTGATCAGGTTGTCTGATGGGGGGCTCACAGTCCTAATCCCCATTTTACAGATGAGGTAACTGAGGCACAGAGAAGTTAAGTGACTTGCCCAAAGTCACACAGCTGACAAGTGGCAGAGCCAGGATTAGAACCCATGACCTCCGACCCCGAAGCCCGTGCTCTTTCCACTAAGCCACTCTGCTTCTCTAATACTCCTATATTAGAGTAGTTTCTCTTTTTACGTAGTATTCCCTTCCTCACCTACCTTGCCACTCAAACCTCATAGTTTCATAAGTGTTGGTGAGGTGGAAATGAAAGATCCAAGTGCCGGAAACTACTAAGTACGGGCAAAGTTAGAAAGATCTTCTATTTTCCTTAACAAGTTCTTATTTGGTGAATCTTCAGAAATCTGGGGCAGGGTGCTGAGTTAGAGGTAGTGTTACTTAGGTGTAAGGGAATGTTTATTGCTGTCATGGTCTCCGTGGATGATTTGGAGTCTCACTTGCACGGGACACAATCATCTCCTTCCTCTGACCCTCCATTCAGCTTGTAAAGAACTAACAAAATACAAAAATTTTCTTGTTCTTGTTTGTTTTTTTGCATGTGTGGAGCCCCCGTGAAATACCTGTGGAGGATGAAAAGAATCAGTGGTATCCAGTGAGCACTTACTGTGTGTAGATCTTGGGAGTGGAAGATGTTTCCTTCCCTCCAGAAACTCACAGTCTAGAGGTGGAAACACGTTAAAATAAATAAATCCATTGCAGATATGTACATTTTTGCCACAGGGCTGAGGGTGGGTATGATTTCTTAAGACAGCTTAATAGATCTCTTATCATGGTTTAAATGCAGAGTGGATGGTTGAAAAGAAAGTGCATACCAAACTGTTCACATTTCTCCTCTATATATAGTATATTATTCCAAGTCACCAACTTCACGGGACAATCACGCTGTCTGTATGCACGCTTGATTAAACAGGCTTTCTCCCTGGTGACCGTGGTCCTAAATCAAAACTATAATCAGTGTTCCTTACGTGGCTATAGGAGTTTTTTATAAATATTGATGAGCAGTGCAATTCTGTGTTTCCATTTTCTCCCGTCAGACCCACAAGGTCCAGAATTTTTATGAGGAAAAAAGAACACTATCTTTGGAAGTGAACACTTTGCATTTCTACAACACATTTTTTTCTTGGCTGAACATTTTGCCAAATTTTTTATAGGTAATGCTCAACTTTCAGGTTTTCATTTAATAATAATAATACTGATGGCATTTGTTAAGCGCTTACTATGTGCCATTTATTTTCTTCTCTGGCGTAGGTAATGCTCACAGCCACTCAATAATCTGATTATTTTGCCCCATTTTACAATTAGCAAAATTGGGTTACCCGTAAAAGGCTCGGTGTCCCAGGATACAAAGTTGGGTGTGTCTGTAAATAGAATTTCTACAGGGATTTCCAGTTAAACTATTACTTTTTTTTCTTCATTTCTGCACCGAGAAGCCTAGGGATTGCTCTGGGCAGAATGAAGTCGACCCAGTCTCCTGAGCACTGACTCCCATAAGGGATGGCCAGGTTTCACTCTATAAGTGAGTGCGATCATCAGTTTTCTGACACTTTTGACACCTGTCTACATGTTTTATTTTGTTATCTGTCTCCCCCTTCTAGACTGTTGGGTAGGGACCGTCTCTACATGTTGCCGACTTGTACTTCCCAAGCATTTAGTACAGTGCTCTGTGCACAGTAAGCGCTCGATAAATACGATTGAATGAATGAATGAATGCAAATGGTGGATGCTATGGAGATCACTGGTTAGGTTCAGTGTATTTGGAAATGCTTTGTTACGGCCTAGTTCATCCCAAGCCCCCAGACACAAATCATTTCTCTCTAACATTAAAACTTCAACACAGGCAACCATACAAATCCTTGGGCGAGGTTTTTTGCGTGCCAAGGTAGGACTGCTTTTCGTAATTCCCCAAGTCGTCCCTATTAATTTGCAGTCACCATCCCATGAACAACCCTGCAAGGAGCTCTTCTGCGGTCCGTCACCCCCACACATCTCCCTGGACTGTCAGAACTCTTGGCTGATTCCTGCCTTTGTCTAGAATTCCAGATTCTCCAGCCTGCTCCCTGGTCCTTCCCTCAGGATCACCGGATGGGAACCAAGCTTTCTGAGTCCCAATTCCTCCTAAAATGGCGGTGGGGCTTCCTCCCCACTGAACTAGTCCCATCCTCTTTTTTCCAAATCCATCCCTGTAATCAGTTGTGGTTCAGATGATGTCACTAGGTAAGTGATGGACACCTGTGGAAATTTGCTTCCCCTTTGGGAATGGTAAGAATGGGTCAATAATTACCCGTTCTGGAAACTTTTACTTGTACATATTTACTATTTTAGTTGTTTTGCTAATGGTTTTACTTCTATTTATTCTGATGACTTGACACCTGTCCACATGTTTTGTTCTGTTGTCTGTCTCCCCCTTCCAAACTGTGAGCCCGTTGTTGGGTAGGGGCTGTCTCTATATGTGGCCAACTTGTACTTCCCAAGCACTTAGTACAGTGCTCTGCACACAGTAAACACTCAATAAATCGATCAATCATATTTATTGAGCGCTTACTGTGTGCAGAGCACTGTACTAAGTGCTTGGGAAGTACAAGTTGGCCACATATAGAGACAGTCCCTTCCCAACAGTGGGCTCATACGATTGAATGAATGAATATGATCCCCCCCAAAAAAATTAATTGGGAATGCTTCCTGGAGGAAGTGGGATTGTGGAGGGACTTAGAAGATTGAAAGTGCCTGCATGATTTGAATCGTTGCCTGGATGATTTGAAAGTGGAGGGAATTGTAATCAATCAATCAACCAATGGTATTTGTAGACGGTGAGCCCGTTGGTGGGTAGGGGCCATCTCTATATGTGGCCAACTTGTACTTCCCAAGCGCTTAATACAGTGCTCTGCACTCAGTAAGCACCCAATAAATATGATTGAATGAATGAATATGATCCCCCCCAAAAAATTAATTGGGAATGTCTCCTGGAGGAAGTGGGATTGTGGAGGGATTTAGAAGATTGAAAGTGCTTGGATGATTTGAATCATTGCCTGGATGATTTGAAAGTGGAGGGAATTGTAATCCATCAATCAATCAATGGTATTTCTAGATGGTGGCTAGCGGACAGCCATATGCGTTTTTGAGGACTGGACAAAAAGAATGTAAAAGTCCCCACCCTATAGGGATTTGAGGCCATGATTTTGTAGGGGAGGGAAGCAAACAATTTGGGGCACCATTTTGACTATCTGGTGACCCAAGTAAGTCAGAAGGTGACAAGGCTGTATTTTTAGAATCCTAGAGCTGGAAAGGTCTAGGATGGTGTGACCTTGGGCAAGCCACTTAACTTCTCTGTGCCTCAGTTACCTCATCTGTAAAAAAAAAAGGAAGACTGTAAGCCCCACGTGGGACAACCTGATTACCTTGTATCTGCCCCAGCACTTAGAACAGTGCCAAGCACCTAGTGAGCACTTAACAAATACCCTAGTCGTTATTATTATTATTACTACTTGGTCATGCACAGTTTTTCAGGAGGTGAACAACTAAACAGTTGCCAACGTTATGTGTGGCACATTTGAAGCTACTGAAAGACGACTACTGAGGCCACATTTCTTGCACACTAATGAGAATGGGGTATTGGAGTGTGTATGTCTGTTATGGGTAGAGAATATGCCTGTCGTTTCTGTTGTAGGGTACTCTCCCAAGAGCTGAGTCCAGTGCTCTGACATTGTAAGCGCTTAATAAATACCATTGATAAGAATTAATACAATATCATTAGGGCTGACAATCTATTCTTGGGAAAGTTATACACATCAATTTTTTGTGTGTGTGGGGATGATGGGAGGTATAAATGCCCAGGGAAAACTACTGCAATAGAAACTATGGCAGCTTTGTGATATATGGCAAAGTTTGTGATATTGTCCATGGATTCTCATCATTTCGAGGTTTAAAGTTATAATAAAGGTCGTCGGATCTAAAAGGATGCAAATCCAGACGCACCGGAGTTGAACATTTCTCACAGAATTCTCAACCTGATAAATGCTTTTTGGCTCGGTTTGACTTTACATGAAAGCACAATTTTTCCACAGTGGAGTTCTGTAGTGGGAATTTTTTAGGAGAGGTTTAACGGAGAAAGACTTTTGGTTTGAGGTACTTTATCTCAGCTCTCCCCATCTTCAAAGCCCTTCCATAATTACATCCCTTCCAGGAGGTCTTCTCCTAGAAGTTTTTCTTCTCTTCAGATCATAACCCAGATTATCATTGCCACACTCCTGGAACAATTACCATTGATTGATTAATTGCTTGACAGATTGAGTAATCACCCAAAGGACTCCCACAGCTAGGCGATCTCTCTGTGGAGTTCTTCAGTGTTGCAGGACACACCACTGCACACTTCAGCCATAAATGAACTTTATATATGAAATTCCTGTGAGTGTTTCACTTCATACCAAACTTCTGCCTGCTTATTTGCTCTGCCTATGCCTATGTTTCATCAATTGGGTACATAATGAAGCGTATTTGTTCCGTCACTAAGCAACAGAAAAAAGCAGGGAAATAGAAAACTAACTAGAGTAAGAAGAACTATTTTGACATGGGGGATTAAAGAATATATGAAATTAGAGAAAGTCAGTGAACTGTTAACCAGAGTGAATTTGCATTTTTAAATTTTGATTGTATGCCTTTGACATGGGGGATTAAGGAATATATGAAGTTCGAGGAAGTGAAAGAACTGTTAAACAGTTGACGTGAATAAGCATTTTAAAGATACTTAAAGTAGATAGAATGCCGTGTCATTCGATTTTTGAAAGACTTAAATTGCAACTACTAAATGACTAGTGACAGTCTTTCTAGAACTTTCTTTCAGAACCAATCTTCCTTTCTAGCGTTTCAATTAGAAAAATCTTACCAAGTTTCATCTAAATGGCACGTTACGACCCAAGGGGCTTATGTGAAATTTTGAAGATGGGTTTCTCATTAGACAATACAACCAGAAACGACTCTTAATTAAAAGCACTCGCGGCTAGACCTCTTGCTCCTTGAAACGAAATTCTTCAAAAACTGAAGTAGCTTAGTGGAACTGTAAAGCTATTTTGGATTATTTTATAAGCAGTGATTTTGTTTGGGGAAATTATGCAGAAGTTAATATTAGATTATGATTATTTCAGGATTTGTTATTTAGATATTACAATTCTCACAACCCTAGTGTTAACTAGGAAATTACTGAAATAGTCTCTGTGGTAGGATCAGATCGTAATGTGTTACTGGTATATGGTCAGTAAGTAAAAAAGGATCAGAACATTGCTTGGCTCATCACAGCATCTTTGGGTGGGACCTCTAAGGGATATGGACAGCCTCAAGATATCCAAATAGCTTCCACTTGGTAATAATGATAATAATAATAATAATAATGATGATGATGGCATTTATTAAGCGCTTGCTATGTGCAAAGCACTGTTCTAAGCGCCGAACTTGGTAGCTAAAATGGGCTGAAATGGACAATTTAGAAGCAAGACCGTGCCACATTGAGAAATGGGGTGATCCTCTTGTGTGAGAGCCTGTGAGGAATTTACAACACAAAGGGGGAGAAAAGAAAGCAAAATCTGACATTGCAGCTCAGAAGCAAAACAGTACAGCCGAAGTTATCCGAAGGTACTCCTGGAGTAGGAGCGGTTTTGGGAGACAGAATTTTAGCAGCCAGTACATGCACAGAGCAGTCAACTGCACAGTTTGATTTCTGGTCAATTTACTGAACACCTTCTGTGTGCAGAGCACCGTGTTAAAAGCACGAGAGATTATAAAAGAGGTTAAAGACACAATCCCTGCTTTCAAGGTACTTGAAACCCGTCAAAGAGACGCAGCTTAGTGCCAAGAGCGCAGCCTCCTCCTGGCTCCTCCACTTATCTTCTGTGTGACTTTGGGCAAGCCACTTCACTTCTCTGTGCCTCAGTTACCTCATCTGTAAAATAATGGGGATTAAGGCTGGGAGCCCCACGTGGGACAACCTGCTAACCTTGTGTCTACCCCAGAGCATAGAGCAGGAGTTGGCACATAGTAAGAGCTTAACAAATATCATTATTGTTATTATTATTTATAGAAGGAGGAAAAAGAGAAGGGAAAGATGGATAGCTGAATAACTGAGTTCTTCCAGGGCAGAGCTCATAGTTGGTCCCTAACAGATAGGGTAGGATGTCTGAATACATAAGTGACCCCCTTTTTCCCAGACTGAGCCCCCTTTTTCCTCTCCCCCCTCCATCCCCCTGCCCTACCTCCTTCCCCTCCCGACAGCACCTGTATTTATGTTTGTACAGATTTATTACTCTATTTTACTTGCACATATTTACTATTCTATTAATTTTGTTAATGGTTTTACTTCTGTTTATTCTGATGACTTGACACCTGTCCACATGTTTTGTTCTGTTGTCTGTCTCCCCCTTCCAAACTGTGAGCCCGTTGTTGGGTAGGGACTGTCTCCATATGACTTGTACTTCCCAAGCGCTTAGTGCAGTGCTCTGCACACAGTAAGCGCTCAATAAATACGATTGAATGAATGAATAAATACGATTGAATGAATGAATATGATCCCCCCCCCCCCACCCCCCACCAAAATTAATTGGGAATGCCTCCTGGAGGAAGTGGGACTGTGGAGGGACTTAGAAGATTGAAAGTGTCTGCATGATTTGAATCATTGCCTGGATGATTTGAAAGTGGAGGGAATTGTAATCAATCAATCAACCAATGGTATTTCTAGACGGTGAGACCGTTGGTGGGTAGGGACCATCTCTATATGTTGCCGATTTGTACTTCCCAAGCGCTTAGTACAGTGCTCTGCACACAGTAAGTGCTCAATAAACACGATTGAATGAATGAATATGAACCCCCCCCCCCCCAAAAAAAATTAATTGGGAATGCCTCCTGGAGGAAGTGGGATTGTGGAGGGACTTAGATTGAAAGTGCTTGGATGATTTGAATCATTGCCTGGATGATTTGAAAGTGGAGGGACTTGTAATAAATCAATCAACCAATGGTATTTCTAGATGATGACCCCATTGGTGGGTAGGGATCGTCTCTATATGTTGCCGATGTGTACTTCCCAAGCGCTTAGTACAGTGCTTTGCACACAGTAAGCGCTCAATAAACACGACCGAATGAATGAATGAGTTCATTGAGCACTGACTATGTGCAGAGCACTGTACCAAGCTGCCTGGAGGGTACAATACAACAGAATTAACGGACATATTCCCTGCCCATAATGAGCTTCCAGTCTAGAGAACTAGAAGTAGGGTGTGAGCAAGGAATCGGAGGTGAAAGAGTTGAGAATGAAACCGAGCAAGAATTTAGTTTGGGAGGAATGAAGAGCCCGAGCAGAAACATAGTAATAGTAGAAGAGAAGGCCATGGGTTCTAATCCTGACTCCTTCACGTGTATTTTATGTGGCCTTGGGCAAGTCACTTCACTTCTCTGTGCCTCAGTTACCTCATCTGGGAAATGGGGATTAAGACTGTGAGCCCCATGTGGGACAGGGAATGTATCCAACCTGATTTGCCTGTATCCACCCCAGCACTTAGTACAGTGCCTGGCACATAGTAAGCACTTAACAGATACTACACTCATTGTTAAGTTGTTGAGTAGGTGCAGTAAGGTGGGGCAGTGTGTCCAAGGAGTGAGAGGAAGCGGGCAGGTTGAGGGTTTTGCAGAGTAGGGACGGTCTCCAACCTGACAATCCTTTGTCTATCCCAGTGCTTAGTACAGTGCCTGGCACCTAGTAAGTACTTCTTAAGCGCTTAGTACAGTGCTCTGCACACAGTAAGCACTCAATAAATATGATTGATAGATTGATTAATAAGTATGATTAGAGAAGCAGCATGGCTCAGTGGAAAGAGCCCGGGCTTTGGAGTCAGAGGTCAGGGGTTCGAATCCCAGCTCCGCCACATGTCTGCTGAGTGACCTTGGGCAAGTCACTTAACTTCTCTGAACCTCAGTTACCTCATCTGTAAAATGGGGATTAAGACTGTGAGCCCCACGTGGAGCAACCTGATCACTTTGTATCCCCCCTAGCACTTAGAACAGTGCTTTGCACATAATAAACACTTAACAAATGCCTACATTATTATTATTATCGTTATTATATGATTTCAGTGCTCTGCACACAGTAAGTGTTTAATATGAGAAGCAGCGTGGCTCAGTGGAAAGAGCCCGGGCTTTGGAGTCAGAGGTCAGGGGTTCGAATCCCAGCTCTGCCACATGTCTGCTGAGTGACCTTGGGCAAATCCCTTAACTTCTCTGAGCCTCAGTTACCTCATCTGTAAAATGGGGATTAAGACTGTGAGCCCCACATGGGACAGGCGGATCACTTTGTATCCCCCAAGCGCTTAGAACAGTGCTTTGCACATAATAAGCACTTAACAAATGCCTACATTATTATTATTATCATTATTATATGATTGCAGTGCTCTGCACACAGTAAATGTTTAATATGAGAAGCAGCGTGGCTCAGTGGAAAGAGCACGGGCTTTGGAGTGAGAGGTCATGGGTTCAAATCCAGGCTCCACCACTTGTCAGCTGTGTGACTTCGGGCAGGTCATTTCACTTCTCTGGGCCTCAGTTCCCTCATCTGTAAAATGGGGATTAAGACAGTGAGCCCTCCGTGGGACCATCTGATCACCTTGTAACCTCCCCAGCGCTTAGAACAGTGCTTTGCACATAGTAAGTGCTTAATAAATGCCATTATTATTATTATTATTATTATTATTATTAAGTTGCTGAGTAGGTGTGGTAGGGTGGGGCAGTGAGTCTCAGGAGTGAGAGGAACTGGGCAGGCGGAGGGTTATGCAGAGTAGGGACTGTCTCCAACCTGTGCTACCCAGTGCTTAGTACAGCATCTGGCACATAGTAAGTGCTTAATAAATATGATTGCAGTGCTCTGCACACAGTAAGTTGAGCCCACTGTTGGGTAGGGGCTGTCTCTATATGTTGCCAACTTGTCCTTCCCAAGCGCTTAGTACAGTGCTCTGCACACAGTAAGCGCTCAATAAATACAATTGATGATGATGATAAGTGTTTAATAAATACAATTGATTGATTGAATAACATTCATTCATTCAATTGTATGTTTTGAGCACTTACTGTGTGCAGAACACTGTCCCAAACACTTGGGAAATACTTGGGAAATGCGAGCCCACTGTTGGGTAGGGACTGTCCCTATACGTTGCCAACTTGTACTTCCCAAGTGCTTAGTACAGTGCTCTGCACACAGTAAGCGCTCAATAAATACGATTGATTGATTGGGAAGTACAGCAATAAAGAGAGACAATTACCGCCCTCAACGAGCTCACAGCCTAGAGGAGGGAGACAGACATCAATACAAGTAGACAGACGTGAAAATGAATAAATAAAATTACAGATAATAATAATAAGAATGATGGCATTTATTAAGCGCTTACTATGTGCAAAGCACTGTTCTTAGTGCTGAGGTGGTTACAGGGTGATCAGGTTGTCCCACGGGGGGTTCACAGTCTTCATCCCCATTTTACAGATGAGGTAACTGAGGCACAGAGAAGTGAAGTGACTTGCCCAAAGTCACACAGCTGACAATCGGCAGAGCCGGGATTTGAACCCATGACCTCTGACTCCAAAGCCCGGGTTCTTTCCACTGCTCTTTTCTGCTGTGTGCAGAGCCCTGTCCTAAGCACTCGGGAAATACTTGGGAAATGCTGGGAAGTACAGCAATAAAGAGAGACAATCCCTGCCCACAACGAGCTCACAGTCTAGAGGAGGGAGACAGACATCAATACAAGTGAACAGACGTGAATATGAATAAATAAAATTATAGATATATACTTAATCGCTGTGGAGCGTGGAGAGGGGGGACAGAACGAAGGGAACAAGTCAGGGGGATGCAGAAGGGAGTGGGAGATGAGGAAAATTGGGGCTTAGTCTGGGAAATATGGTATGGTACAAATGCGATATTTAAAAAATGCAACTAGAAAAACAGAGGGGGACCATAGGGGACTATGACTAGTAGTTGTGGTGGCTGGCAGAAGCGGATAATAATAATAATAGCTGGCAGAAGCAGATAATAATAATAATGGCATTCATTAAGCGCTTACTAGGTGCAAAGCACTGTTGTAAGCGCCGCGGAGATTACAAGGTGATCAGGTTGTCCTATGTGGGGCTCACAGTTTTAATCCCCATTTGACAGATGAGGTAACTAAGGCACAGTTAAGTGAAGTGACTTGCCCAAAGTCACACAGCTGACAAGTGGCAGAGCCAGGATTTGAACCCATGACCTCTGACTCCAAAGCCCGGGCTTTTTCCACGGAGCCACGCTGCTTCTCCAATAGTTTAAGGCTCTACTTACCTACATAAAATATGCATTTCACAAATTTATAAGTATTCCTCCAGATTTCCAGTCAGGCTCACAAGTTTTGAAATGTCTGCTATTCCCACATGAACCCGGGGAAAGGGCGGACAAAGCCACCCTATACACGCGCCCAAATAAAAGAAATGTTTCCGTACAGTTACAGACTTCAGGGTCATTCCATGGTAGGGAATTCAAAATTGAAGCCTTCTGTCTCTTCGGTACGGGAGGAGAGGGATGGAGAAGGTAATATGGTCTCGAAGTGGCATTTGTTGGCGAGGAGCAGTCTAACTCCACTCCCTCTCCTAGTGAATCAGAGACAGTAGGAAAAGCTGAGTCCGCCGCCGAAGAGGGTGGGGAAAGGAGACCGTAGATCCTGGAGGGAGCTGGGATTTGAAGACGGTGAGGAAAAGGAGTGATTGGATTGTGAAAAGATTAGGGAATGAGCGTGGGTTGGATGGGAATGATCTGTTAGGGTGCATGTCTTGGGCTGGAGGATTTGGGACACTGACACGAGTGGATAATAGGAAGGCGATGAGCAAACTACACAGTGATTAAGCATATATCTATAATTTCATTTATTCATATTCACGTCTGTTTACTTGTATCGATGTCTGTCTCCCTCCTCTAGACTGTGAGCTCGTTGTGGGCAGGGATTGTCTCTCTTTATTGCTGTACTTCCCAGCATTTCCCAAGTATTTCCCAAGTGCTTAGGACAGGGCTCTGCACCCAGCAGAAAAGAGCAGTGGAAAGAGCCGGGTTTTTGAGTCAGAGGCCATGGGTTCAAATTCCGGCTCTGCCAGTTGTCAGCTGGGTCACTCTGGGCAAGGCACTTCACTTCTCTGCGCCTCAGTTCTCTCATCTGCAAAATGGGGATTAAGACTGTGAACCCCCCGTGGAACAACCTGATCACCTTGTAATCTCCCCAGCACTGAGAATAGTGCTTTGCACCTAGTAAGTGCTTAATAAATACCATTATTGGAGAAGCAGCGTGGCTCAGTGGAAAGAGCCCGGGCTTTGGAGTCAGAAGTCATGGGTTCAAATCCCGGCCCCACCAATTGTCAGCTGTGTGACTTTGGGCAAGTCACTCAACTTCTCTGTGCCTCAGTTATGTGCTCTGCACATAGTAAGCACTTAATGAATGCCATTATTATTATTAGAACAGTGCTTTGCATGTAGTGAGCGCTTAATAAATGCCATCATCATCATTATTATTATCAACCTTCTCTGCGCCTCAGTTCTCTCATCTGTAAAATGGGGATTAAGACTGTGAGCCCCCTGTGGGACCAACTGACCACCTTGTAACCTCCCCAGCGCTTAGAACAGTGCTTTGCACATAGTAAGCGCTTAATAAATGCCATTATTATTATTATTAGTATTTTCTGCATGCTTCAGGGCCAATGGGAAGTACCTCACTCTCCACTCTCCCCTGACATGTAACCACTTCCCTGAGTTGTGAAAGATCACTGTTCTTCCAGTTTTCTTAAATAATGATGGTATTTGTTAAGCGCTTACTCCATGCCAAGCACTGTTCTAAGCCCTGAGTGCTGTTATCCCACCTTCATCGACGTCTTCCTTAATTAATTCGCAACAATCCAAGTCGCATCAACCCAACAGTCGCCAGTAGAATTCAATTATTTTTATCCCCGATCTAGTTCTGATGTATGTGTTTATATTCAACTGTACATCTGATTGTTTATTCCGATTATATGAAAATATTTGTACATCTGTTTTCCCCAGTTAGAGTGTCAGCACCTTGTTGGCAGGGATCGTGTCTATTCCTCTTGTTGTATTCGTATCCAGTGCTAAATCCATGCATGCATAGCATCCAGGAGGTGTTTGATAAATACCATAGCCTCTGTCAGAAAGCTTTTGGCCTCTCCCAAGCAGTTAATACAGTGTTCGACAGACAGTAAGCATTCAATAAATTCCATCAATTCATTGATTGGGCTACTCCCTGCAAGGGCAGTAATGCTTGATTAATCTCTTTTGGAAGATCTTAGAATATCTGAGTGTGAAACTCCCTTCTGAGGTTTGCAAAATCTTCGTATTAACCTGATTGTCAAGGAACTTCAGCTCCTTTCCCAAGGAATGAGCTCACCCACGTCACCTACATCTGTTTCTCAGGCACAAACGCACCCTGGAGTTCTAGCAGAATTTGTTCTACTCTTGTGAGTAACATATAGTACTCTCCCTTGCGTGACAATTACAGAGAAAACAGATTTCCGAGTATGGTATGCGATCCATTCACAGATGTCCTTGGGATTTTCCTTGCAAGTCTCCTGCGTGATTATGTAAAGCAGGAAACATCAAAATCCTTCTCATCCCGTGAGCTTTGGAGTTCCAGGTGAAGTTGCTTTTCATAGTCCTAGGCCTCATGGAAGGGAAAGGGGGCAGACACTGGGAAAGTAAATACTTAAAAAAAATTGGCAAGGCCGTCCATGTACGTGGGGCAGACCCAGTGAGAAGTAGAGTTTCATAAGTAGCTATTTTTAAAAAAATACCTGACAATTTGTGTCCCATGTCGATTTCACGCTCTTAGAACAGTGCTTCGCACATAGTAAGTGCTTAACAAATGCCATTATTATTATTATTATTGCACATATGATATATGAAAAAACAATTGGCCAAAATATAGGCCAATGTTTACATCCTACAGAATACAGGAATTGAGATTCCCCTGATTCTCATGCCCCCAATCCTGCTTCTTCTCATTTAGTTCCAATCTTTCTTTTTGGCCCCTATTATTTTTCCTGAAAGGCTTCTAAGCTGTGGTCTTCTTCCCCTGGATTCCTAGCCCTGTTCTACCACTTCCCCTCCTCTGAAATAATAATAATAATAATGATGGCATTTGTTAAGCGCTTACTATATGCAAAGCACTGTTCTAAACTCTGGGGGGGTACAATGTGGTCAGGTTGTCCCACGTGGGGCTCACAGTCTTAATCCCCATTTTTACAGATGAGGTAACTGAGGCTCAGAGAAGTTAAGTGACTTGCCCAAGGTCACACAGCAGACTTGTGGTGGAGCAGGATTCAAACCCATGACCTCTGACTCCAAAGCCCGTGCTCTTTCCACTGAGCCACGCTGCTGAAAAGGCTCTAACCATTTTTTTTTTCCTCACAAGGACTAGCTAGAATCACTGGAAATGTTTTGCTTTTAAAATTCAACCAAATTGGAGTTACCCATGTGTGAAAGAATTTTTAAATGGTATAGTGGGTAGAGTGTTTTTTCTCTTCCAAAGATGACTGGCTAGATTTTAATCCTTTTCTTTTCCGAAAATGAAGCATCCGGCAATGCTTCCACGAAAAAACCCTTTATCCAGAAGAAATAAGCCACAGTTTGAAACATTTTCCCCTTACAAAGTCTTAAACAATTGAAAACAAGGAATAGGAAAAAAAGTAATCTTCAGGAGGGTTTCTCAATTTTTGTCTTTGTTACCTCCTTATAATCCACATTTTCCAAATAAATGTGCCAACTATTTCTCATTTGTATAATAAAACCATCTTGACTCTTCAAGGATAATTGCTACCTCTCTATAATTGATCTAGACTTTCCAAATAAATGCTTCAACTATTCCCCATTTGCAAAATAAAACAAATCTTTACTCTTCAGGGATACTATATTAAAACCTTTCTGATTTGAATTGAAGGCAAGAAGGAGCCTCTCTGAACTAGTCTGAATTTAGGAATATTTTCAGGATGCGAAATGATAAAATTTCACTTTTAAAATCATTTCTAAAATTCAGATTTCACTCAGACTAGTTTTCTTTCTCCTGCTGATGATGAGATGAGAAGCAGCGTAGCTCGGTGGGAAGAGCCCGGGCTTTGGAGTCAGAGGTCATGAGTTCTAATCCCGACCCTGCCATTTGTCAGCTGGGTGACTTTGGGCAAGTCACTTTGATTTTCTGCGCCTCAGTTCCCTCATCTGTAAAATGAGGATGAAAACCGGGAGCCCCGCGTGGAACAGCCTGATTACCTTGTATCTTCTCTAGCGCTTAGAATAGTACTTGGCACGTATTAAGCGCCTAACAAATACCATCATTATCATCACATGAGAAGCAGCATGGCTCAGTGGAAAGAGCCCGGGCTCGGGAGTCAGAGGTCACGGGTTCTAATCCCGGCTCCGCCACTTATCGGCTCTGTGACTTTGGGCAAGTCGTTTGACTTCTCTGTACTCTGTTACTTCATCTGTAAAATGGGGATTAAGATTGTGAGCCCCACGTGGGGCAACCTGATCACCCTGTATCCCTCCAGCGCTTAGAGCAGTGGTTTGCACATAACAAATACGGTTATTATCATTATCATTATTATCATTATTATTATTATTATTATGTCACTGTTATTATTATTATGTAGTAGACTGTGAGCCTGCTGTTGGGTAGGGACCATCTCTATATGTTGCAAACTTGTACTTCCCAAGCGCTTAGTACAGTGCTCTGCACACAGTAAACGCTCAATAAATAGGACTGAATGAACGAATGAATGTACAAAGCAGCATTTCCATAGTCAATGTATTTGAGATTCACCTTCAGATGTTCTGGAGAAGTGTATTGCAGAGGGAGACTGGATGAGGGACAACAGCTGAAAGGCTTTTTTTCCTTGTCTAATCTAAGTGCTAAGCGTAGCTCAGCTAGACTACTGAAGCAGCGTGGCTTGGTGAGAAGCAGCGTGGCTCAGTGGAAAGAGCCCGGGCTTTGGAATCAGAGGTCATGGGTTCGAATCCCGGCTCCGCCACATGTCTGCTGTGTGACCTTGGGCGAGTCACTTCACTTCTCGGAGCCTCGGTTACCTCATCTGTAAAATGGGGATGATGGCTGTGAGCCCCAGGCGGGACAACCTGATCACCTTGTATCCCCAGCGCTTAGAACAGTGCTTTGCACATAGTAAGCGCTTAACAAATGCCATTATTATTATTATTACTGTTATACTCACCTCCTCACTGTGCTCACTGCTTCGAGGCTCTCTGTTCTCCAGGCCAAACTTCACTCAGCTACCTGGATTTTTTTTCTGAAATACTGTTCTGCTCACATTCATTCATTCATTCAATCATATTTATTGAGCACTTACTGTGTGCGGAGCACTGTACTAAGCACTTGGAAAGTACAAGTCTTTCCACTTTTTCAAATAAATGGATAATTTCCAAGGTTTATCCATTTCTCTTCGCATCAAGGAAACACTCCTATTACCTTAATAAAACACTCCATCAACTTTCTCCCTCTCAGTACAGTGCCTGCACACTGTAAGTGCTCAATAAATATTGCTGGATTGCTCTTGTCGTGGGGCTCGGAGAGGAAAATGAGAAGTGGCTGAACCCATAAGAAAGGGGGACAGGGATTCTGACCTTGTTTATAGGGGTAATAGGAGTTGGAGTAGCATTTATTTGGCACCTACTATATGCAGACCATTATACTCTGTGCTGGGAATGTCTCTGGCCTTCAAGGGGCTTCCAATCTACATGTTACTTGATTCCATAGTTCACGCTCCTGCCCGCATCATTTTTCTACAAATCCGTTCTGTCCAGATTTTCCCCACTAATTCAGAATGTCCAATGGCTGCCCGATAGTCACCACATCAAACAGAAACTCTTTACCATCGGCTTTAAAGCACTCAATCACCTTGCCCGCTCCTACCTTACTTCCCTGATTTCATTCTAATAATAATAATAATAATAATGGTGTTTGTTAAGCACTTACTATGTGTGAAGCGCTGTTCTAAGCGCTGGGGAGGATACAAGGTGATCACATTGCCCCACGTGGGGCTCACAGTCTTAATCCTCATTTTACAGACGAGGTAACTGAGGCTCAGAGAAGTGAAGTGACTTGCCCAAGGTCACACAGCAGACATGTGGGGGTGCCGGAATTCGAACCCATGACCTCTGACTCACAAGCCCGGGCTCTTTCCACTGAGCCACGCTGCTTCTCTATAACCCAGCCTATGCACTTAACTCCTCTAATGCCAACCTACTGAATAGTCGTCGATTTTATCCATCCTGTGGCCGGCCATTCACCGAAGCAGCGTGGCTCAGTGGAAAGAGCACGGACTCTGGAGTCAGAGGTCATGGATTCAAATCCCAGCTCCGCCACTTGTCAGCTGTGTGACTTTGGGCAAGTCACTCAACTTCTCTGTGCCTCAGTTACCTCATATGTAAAATGGAGATTAAAACTGTGAGCCCCCCATGGGATGACCTGATCACCTTGTAACCTCCCCAACGCTTAGAACAGTGCTTTGCACATAGTAAGCGCTTAATAAATGCCATTATTATTTTATTATTATTATTACCTCTGGCCCGGAACACCCTCCCTCTTCATATGCTGCCAACTTGTACTTCCCAAGTGCTTAATACAGTGCTCTGCACACAATAAGCGCTCAGTAAATATGATTGAAAGAATGAATGAATGAATATCTGGCAAACAATCACTCTCGGCACCTTCAGAGCTTTATTGAAATCACATCTCCTCTATTACCTTCTAAATCACCCTTGCACTTGGGTTTGCATCCTTTCTTCACCCCTCCCTCAGCCCTACAGCTCTTATGTACATGTCTGTAATTTATTTATTTATGGCTCGAGTCTGTCCTCTATACTCTATAAGCTCACTGTAGAAGGTACTGTCCCAAGCCCTTAGTGCAGTGCTCTGTACACCATAAACGTTCATTAAATACATCTCTTTGATTGATTGAGGCGGGGAGGGGGCCGGAGTCATTTCGAAGGCAGGCCAACAGAATTTGAGGCTGAGTTAATATGGGGATTGAAGAGATTCGTGGATCCTTCCAAGGTGTTGGGCGGGAGCCGTGGGAGGAAAGTGGTTTCGTCGGCAGCGATGAGAAAAGGTTAAATAGATGAGAATATTTTAAAAGGAAGGAGCCAGTTTGGTTATACGTCGAGTTTGAGGTGCCGGCAGGACATCCACGTAAAATTTCCTGGAGGCAGGAGATGTGCGACTTCAGAGGAGGAAAGAACTTGCAGCTAGCAAGGTGTATTTAGGAGTCTTACGTGAAGAGACGGTAATTGAATCCATGAGAGTGAGCCGGCTCCCAAAGGAAGTGAGGTTAGAGTGGTAATAGGAGGGAACTGAGACTGAGCTCTGAAGGAAAAGCATAGTTATCGATTGGGAGAGAGAAGAAGGGTTGGCAAAGGAGATTGAGAAGGTGCAGTGAGAGAGGAAGGAGAAAGCCCGGAGAGAACTGTCAGGAAACCCAAGGTTTGATAGTGTTTCCAAGAGAAGAGGGTGGTTATCAGGGTTAGAGGCCACAGAGTCGACCGTAAGAATTGGGATGGAGTAGAGTCCATTAGGTTTGGCGGGAAAGTGGTCATTGCTGACCTTGGAGAAAGCAGCTTTAGTGAGTGAAGGGAAAAGAACCCTGAATATAGAGGGCCTTGAAGGGAGTTAGAGAAGAGGAAGTGGGTGTCTACCATCCATTCGGGTTATTTGTGCAGGAATGGGAAGATTGATTGATTGATTGAAAGAGATGACAAATCCAAACCACTAATGTATTTTACTCTTTTAATGGGAAGATTTGATTGATTGATTGATTGGAAGAGATGACAAAACTAAGCCACTGATGTATTTTACTCTTTTGTAGGAGCGCCTACTGATGAGTCTGCTGCCGAGGAATGTTGCCATGGAAATGAAGGAAGATTTCCTGAAGCCACCCGAGAGGATATTCCACAAGATTTATATTCAGAGGCATGACAATGTTAGGTAAGATTGATACTGGGTCATGAAGTAAAGGGAAGGCCCGACCCTGTAAGATATTTGTAATTAATTCATTAGAGTAGGGACATGAAAGCCAAGAGAAATTAGTGAGCCAAGTGACTAAATCCCATCATCTCCCCTTCTCCCGTGCCGGCCTCCATCAGTTCACTCCCATCCAACCCTGCCCCATTCCTTGCACTATACTTACCGAACACACGATCACCACAGCTTTAGACAAGTGGGTTCTGTGGAGGCCCGGTTCCAATACGGGAAAGCTTCCCTTCATCATTGACCTGTTCCTGCTCCTCACCATAGCCTGCCCCAGATGACAATTTCTCCTCTGCTTTTCTCTAAAGGGGCCTCATCTCTCACTCCCCAGACTCTCTGGAAAAGGGGGAGGAGTCCTTCTCGCTCCCCAGTGACATTCTGCACACCATTCCACCTCCCCCGTCCCTCTCTTCCTCTTCTTCTGAAGCTATCATCCACCTCTAGCAGCTACTCCAGATACTAGTCACAATCACCCTCTGCTCCCCATGTCCCAAAGCCAACTTTTCGAATGATTTTGATCACTTTCTCACATTCTGTCTCACTTTTTCCATCCCTACGTTGATGCTCGGGGACTTCAATAGCCACGTGGACGTTCCCAAGGACCCTTCCGCTGCCCGCTTCCTATCACTCCAAAACTCCATTGACCTTCTCCTCCACCCCATCTCACCCACTCAGCGACTACCACTAATCTCCTCACTGTACCTCGCTCTCGCCTGTCCCGCCATCGACCCCCGGCCCATGTCATCCCCCTGGCCTGGAATGCCCTCCCTCTGCCCATCCGCCAAGCTAGCTCTCTTCCTCCCTTCAAGGCCCTGCTGAGAGCTCACCTCCTCCAGGAGGCCTTCCCAGACTGAGCCCCTTCTTTCCTCTCCCCCTCGTCCCCCTCTCCATCCCCCCGTCTTACCTCCTTCCCTTCCCCACAGCACCTGTATATATGTATATATGGTTGTACATATTTATTACTCTATTTATTTATTTATTTATTTTACTTGTACATTTCTATCCTACTTATTTTATTTTGTTGGTATGTTTGGTTCTGTTCTCTGTCTCCCCCTTTTAGACTGTGAGCCCACTGTTGGGTAGGGACTGTCTCTATGTGATGCCAATTTGTACTTCCCAAGCGCTTAGTACAGTGCTCTGCACATAGTAAGCGCTCAATAAATACGATTGATTGATTGATTGATTGACTTGGACACACACTTGATCGCAACATCTCTGGTCACAGTACAATCTCTACCCTTACCGACTCCAAAATCCCTCTATCTGATAATAACCTCTTCACCTGCCTTCTGTCCCATACACCCCCTCCCGATAAATCGGCCCTGTTCCCCAATAGATTGCTCCAATTCATTGACCAACTCCAATTTTCTAAAGTCATCATGCCACATTTCATCTCCGCCCCACAACTAAATTGACACCCTCACACCATCCTTTCTACTGAACTTTCTCCCATATTTCTTTGCCTGTCTCTTGCCACTGGCTCTCATCCCTGGATCGCTTCCACAGTTCACTTCCTTCACTCCTGCGCACAAGCCGCAGGATGTCGCTGGCAGAAGTCCAGATATCAGGCCGATTTTGTCCACTTAAATTTCCTCCTTGCTTGCTTTAGCTCTACCCTCTCCTCTGCCCAGCAACATTATTTCTCCATCCTAATTTGCTCCCATGTCTATTGCCCTCATCGGTGGTTCCAGACATTTAACTCCATCCTCAAACCTCCTATCATTCACTCAATTGTATTTATTGAGCACTTACCGTGTGCAGAGCACTGTACTAAGCTCTTGGGAGAGAATAATATAACAATGAACAGACATATCCCCAAACCTCATTGAGCTTACGGTCCAGAGTGGGAGACTGACATTAACATAAATGTATAAATTACAGATATGTTCCCCACTTCCCCTGCTTCTTTTTTTTTGATGGCATTTATTAAGCACTTACTATATGCAAAGCACTGTTCTAAGCGCTGGGGAGGTTACAAGGTGATCAGGTTGTCCCATGGGGGGGCTCACAGTCTTAATTAATCCCCATTTTACAGATGAGGTAACTGAGGCCCAGGGAAGTTAAGTGACTTGCCCAAAGTCACACAGCTGACAAGTGGCGGAGCAGCTGACGAGTGGCCTTTCTTGCCTTTAATGACCTGGCCACGTATTTTATGGAGAAAATTGAAACCAACAGGATGATCTCCCTAAAATACCCATGGCTCCTCTCCAGTTCCTCCCGCCTTCTACCCCTTCTTCAACTCTCCCATCTGTCCCAAGAGTATCTCAAGAGAGGATCTCCTGTCTTCTTTCAAAATCCACCCACTCCACCTGTGTCTCTGACCCCATCCAATAGCACCTTATAAAAGCGCTTACCCCATCCCTTCTCCCCTCCCTGACCGCCATCTTCAACCGTTCACTCTCCAATGGCTTCATCCCTCCTGCTTTCAAACATGCACATGTCTCCCCAGTCCTAAAAAAGACAGCCTCCCTTGACCCCCATTACCACCCCATCTCCCTCCTACCACTCCTGTCTGAACTCCATGAGGGAGTTGTCCACACCCGCTGTCTCTACTGACTTTCTTGACTCCCTCCAAACTGGCTTCCATCCCTTCACTCCCCAGAAACCGCTCTCTCAAAAGTCACCAATAACCTTCTTGCCACATCCAACAGCCTCTACTCCATCCTAACCCTCCTCAAACTCTCAGCTGCCTTGACTCCATCTTTCATCCCCTTCCCCTGAAAACATTATCCAATCTTGGCTTCACTGACACTGTCCTCTGCTGGTTCTCCGAAATCTCTGGCCACTCTATGGGGAAGCAGCATGGCTCGGTGGAAAAGAGCCCGGGCTTTGGAGTCAGAGGGCAGGGGTTCAAATCCCGGCTCCGCCAATTGCCAGCTGTGTGATTTTGGGCAAGCCACTTAACTTCTCTGTGCCTCAGTTACCTCATCTGTAAAATGGGGATGAAGACTGTGAGCCCCCCGTGGAACAACCTGATCACGTTGTAACCTCCCCAGAGCTTAGAACAATGCTTTGCACACAGTAAGCACTTAATAAATGCCATTATTATTATTATTATTATTATTATTACCACTCAATCCAGTTACTAATCACAGTCATCTAGACCCCGACTCTTACTTTTTGAACCATTTTGATACCATTCTCACATGCCTTCTCTCTTTCTCCATCCCTTCATTAATCTTTGGGGACTTCAATGCACATAGATGTTTCTGATGACCCTTCTGCTCCCCACTTGCTATCACTCCTCAAATCCACTGACTTTCTGCTCCGTCCCAACTCACCTGCACACCAAAATGGACACACACTTGATCTCATTATCTCTAGCCACTAACCAATCTCTATCCTCACCAACTTTGTCATCCCTGTGTCTCATCACAGCCTCTTCGCCTGCCTTCTCTTCCATCTACCCCCATCTCTGAAAACATCTCCTGTTCCCCCACAGAGACCTCTGATCATTCCAACACATCAGATTTTCTCAAGTCACCCGATTTAGTCTCCCTACCCCAACTATCCTCCCTTGACGAGCAAATTGACAACCGTCAACACCACCCTCTCTACTGAACTCAACTCATTCAGTCCCTCCATCGATCTTATTCCACTAACCAACAGCCCTGGATAACCCCCAGAGCCCGCTTCCTTTGCTCCTCTGCACGAGCAGAATGCTCCCGGAGGAAATCCAGATATCAAACCGACCTCGTCCAAGCTCATCCCTGTTTTCCCCTCTCCTCTTCCTGCAACATTATTTCTCCATCCTTATTGCCACTCATGCCCGTTGCCCTTTCCAGCTGTTCCAGATGTTTGACTTCCTCCTCATCCCCCCACTCCTCCCTCATTTCTTGCCCCTACTGAACTGGCCATTTATTGAGATAATTTAAGCCGTCGGTCATGATCTCCCTAAAATCTCCCCTGCTTCTCTCCTGTCCCTTCCTTCCTCCTGCCCTTTCTTCAACTTTCCCATCTTTCCCAGCAGAATCTCAAGAGGAGATCTCCCACCCTCTCTCCCAATCCACCCCCTCCACCTGTGCCTCTGACCTCATCCCTTCGCTCCTTATCAAAGTGCATGCCCCATCCCTTCTTAGCTCCCTGACGACCATCTTCAACCATTCACTCTCCAGTGGCTTTTCACCCTCACGACCCCACAGCTCCCTCCAGTTATTGCCCCATCTCCCTCCTACCATTGCAGTCCAAACTCCTTGAGGGAGTCATCCCCACCCGGTGCCTCCACTTCTCCTCCTCCAGTTCTCTCCTCGACCCCCTCCAATCTGGCTTCCGTCCCCTTCACTCCACAGGAACTGCTCTCTCGGAAGTCACCAGTGATCTCCTTCTTGCCAAATCCAACAGCCTCTACTCCATCCTAACTCCAGTCAAAGTCTTAGCTGTCTTGACACCAATGACCAGCCCTTTTCCCTGGGAACATTATCTAACCTTGGCTTTACTGACATTGTCCTCTCCTGGTTCTCCTCTTATCCCTATGGCTGCTCAGTGTCCGTCTCTTCTGTGGGCTCCTATTCTGCATCCCGCCCGCTTCCTGTGGGAGTCCCTCAAGGTTCAGTTCTGGGTCCCCTTCTGTGTTCCATCTACACCCACTCCCTTGGAGAATTATTTTTTTTATGGTATTTGTTAGGCACTTACTCTACGTCAGACACCGTACTAGCCACCCGGGGAGATACAAGCTGATCACTTTGGATAAAGTCAATCTTCCACAGGAGGCTCACAGTCTTAATTACCATTTTACAGTTGAGATAACTGAGGCACAGAGAAGCAAAGTGATTTTCCCAAGGTCACGCAGCAGACAAGTAGCAGAGCCAGGATTAGAACCCAGGTCCTTCTGATTCCCAAGCCTCTACTCTATTTACTAAGCTATACTGTTTCTCATTTGCTCCCATGGCTTTACCTACCATCTATAGAGAAGGAGAGTGGCTCAGTGGAAAGAGCATGAGCTTTGGAGTCTGAGGTCATGGGTTCAAATCCCAGCTCTGCCAATTGTCAGCTGTGTGACTTTGGGCAAGTCACGTAACTTCTTTGTGCCTCAGTTAACTCATCTGTAAAATGGGGATTAAGACTGAGCCCCCTTTTCCTCTCCTCCTCCCCATCCCCCCCGCCCTCCCTCCTTCCTCTCCCCACGGCACCTGTATTTATGTTTGTACAGATTTATTTCTCTATTTATTTTACTTGTACATATTTACTATTCTATTTCTTTTGTTAATGGTGTGCATCTAGTTTTATTTCTATTTATTCTGATGACTTGACACCTATCTACATGTTTTGTTTTGTTTTCTGTCTCCCCCTTCTAGACTGTGAGCCCATTGTTGGGTAGGGACCGTCTCTATATGTTGCTAACTTGTACTTCCCAAGTGCTTACTACAGTGCTCTGCACACAGTAAGCGCTCAAGAAATACATTTGAATATATGAATGAATGACCGTGAGCTCCCCGTGGGACAACCTGATCACCTTGTAACCTCCCCAGCATTTAGAACAGTGCTTTGCACATAGTAAGCGCTTAATAAATGCTATGAAAAAGATCTATAAGTGGGTGATTCACAAATGTACCTCTCCAGTCCTGATCTCTCTTCTCTGCAGTCTCGCATTTCCTCCTGCCTTCAGTACATCTCCGGTTCGATGTCACGCCAATGCCTCAAATGAAATATTTTCAAAACCGAACTATTTTCCCACCCAAATCCTACTCCCCCCATAACTTTCCCATTACTACAGACCGCACAGCCTGCTTCCCTGTCTCACAAACCTGTAACCTTGGCATTATCCTCGCCTCATCTCTCTCATTCAATGTACATAATAGTAATAATAATGGCATTCATTAAGTGCTTACTATGTGCAAAGCATTGTTCTAAGCGCTGGGGGGATACAAGGTGCTCAGTTTGTCCCACGGGGGCCTCACAGTCTTCATCCCCATTTTCCAGATGAGGGAACTGAGGCACAGAGACGTTAAGTGACTTGCCAAAAGTCACACAGCTGACAAGTGGCAGAGCTGGGATTTGAACCCATGACCTCTGACTCCAAAGTGTGGGCTCTTTTCCATCAAGCCATGCTGCTTCTATTCAATTGGTCAACAGATCCTGTCAATTCAGCCATAACCACATTGATAAAATCCACCCTTTCCTCTCCATCCAAACTGCTACCATGTTAATCCAAGCAGTTCATTCATTCATTCATTCAATCATATTTATTGAGCGCTAATTATATGCAGAGCACTGTACTAAGCCCCTGGGAGGTACAAGTCAGCAACATATAGAGATGGTCCCTACCCAACTACAGGCTCACAGTATACATCATTACGTCATGTGGTAATTAATTAATTAATTAATTCATTCATTCAATCGTATTTATTGAGCGCTTACTGTGTGCAGAGCATTGTACTAAGTGCTTGGGAAGTACAAGTTGGCAACAGATAGAGACAATTCCTACCCAACAGTGGGCTCACAGTCTAGATGGGGGAGACAGACAACAAAGCAAAACATGTGGACAGGTGTCAAGTCGTCAGAACAAATAAAATTAAAGCTAGATGCACATCATTAACACAATAAATAGAATAGTAAACCTGTACAAGTAAAATAAATAGACTTATAAATCTGTACAAACATATATACGGGTGCCGTGGGGAGGGGAAGGAGGGAGGGCTGGGGGGGATGGGGAGTAGGAGAGGGAAAAGGGGGCTCAATCTGGGAAGGCCTCTTGGAGGAGGTGAGCTCTCAGGAGGACTTTGAAGGGAGGAAGAGAGCTAGCTTGGCGGATGTGCGGAGGGAGGGCATTCCAGGACAGGGGGAGGACGGTGGGCCGGGGGTCGACGGCGGGATGGGCGAGAACGAGGCCCAGGGAGTAGGTTAGAGGCAGAGGAGCGGAGGGTGTGGGCTGGGCTGAAGAAGGAGAGAAGGGAGGTGAGGTAGGAGGGGGCGAGGTGATGGACAGCCTTGAAGCCAATGCACATTGGTCAACAGATCCTGTCAGTTCAGCCGTACCCATATTGATAAAATCCACCCTTTCCTCTCCATCGAAACTGCGACCATGTTAATCCAACACTGACCTTCCTTCCTTCGGCTCTCCCCATTTCAGTCCATCCTACACTCTTCCACCCAGATCGTTTTTCTACAAAACCATTCCGTCCATACCCCTCCACTCCTCGCGAACCTCCAGCGGTTGTCCGTCCACCTCGGCATCGAACAAAAAAATCTTACCATCTGCTTTAAAGCATTCAATCACTTTACCTCCTCTTATCTTACCTCCTTGACTTCTTATTACAACCCTCCCTATGCACTACACTTCTCCAATACCAACCTACTCATTGTACCTCAATCTCATCGATCTCACTGCTTAAATCTCGTCCATCGAACACTCACCCTCGTCCTGCCTCTGGCTTGGGACACCCTCCCTCGTAGCCAACAGATAATCACCCTCCCCACCTTCGAAGCCTTATCGAAAGCACATCGTCTCCAAGACGCTTCGCTGATGAAGCCTTCCGACGAAGCCCTCATTTCTTCTTCTCTCACTCCATTCTGTGTTGCCCTTGCGCTTACTGACTTGTTCCTCCCAAGCACTCAGTACAGTGCTCTGCACACAGTAAGTGCTCAATAAATACAATTGAATGAATGAACAGATTGCCTCCTTTAGTCACCACCTGCTCAGCCCCACAGCCCGTATGTACATATCCATAAATTATTTATTTTTAGTAATGCTTTCATCGGCTTCTAGACTGTGAGCCCACCTTCTAGACTGTGAGCCCACTGTTGGGTAGGGACCGTCTCTATATGTTGCCAACTTGCACTTCCCAAGTGCTTAGTACAGTGCTCTGCACACAGTAAGCGCTCAATAAATATGATTGATTGATTGATCCCCCTGTATTCATTCATTCATTCATTCAATCGTATTTATTGAGCACTTACTGTGTGCAGAGCACTGTACTAAGTGCTTGGGAAGTACAAGTTGGCAACATATAGAGACAGTCCCTACCCAACAGTGCACTCACAGTCTAGAGGGGGGAGACAGAGAACAAAACAAAACATATTAACAAAATAAAATAAATAGAATAAATATGCACAAATAAAATAGAGTAATAAATTCATACAAACATATACGTATATACAGGTATATATTTTGCCCTGTAGACTGCAAGCTCACTGCGGGCAGGGAATGTGTCCACCAACTCTGTTGCATTGTACTCTCCCAAGCTCTTTGTCCTACATAGAGTGCTCACTAAATATGATCAATTATTTGATGGCACAAAATTTGTGCAGAAGAAGAGATAGAAGGGTTTGTGTCAGGCTTGTCCACCTATGGACCATGAGCCACGTGGGCCTTTCTTGGCCCTTCTTGAAAATGGGGAGTTGCAACTGATGGGTCAGTGCGGCTCTTTGTCTTAGGCCGAAGATGCGACTCCTACCATTGTTGCCGGAGACTGTTGTAGGCTTTAGTTGTGACTTTCACGCGATTCCCCACCACTGTAGTCCCGTGGACTGGACCAGGGCGGCTGCAGCAATGGTGGGACCTCCAACTCAAAAAAGGAGTCGGAGTTGTGGAGAGTGGAGGGTCATCAGTGGATCTGAATGGATCTGAGACCTACTGGTGTCTTGCTATCCCCAGCCGGGAAAATCATACCGGTCGGGTGTGCGTGTCTGTGTGCATATCCTCAGTAAGATGGAGCTATCAGCAATTACCCTGGATTCTGTACTCTGCAGGCCTTATCCTCCCAGTGATCTTCATAAAGTTGCTCTTGTACAGAGCAGTGGGTGGAGGTGAGAGAGGTTTCACGATGGAGCTGCCCTTCCTATTCCTCTGTCGGTGAAGGAGAGTGGATTTGGAGCATGCAAGAGCAGGAGCGTGTCTTTGACGCCGGCCCAGGTCTGCTCCCACCCTCTCTTGGTTGCCCTGTGGGGTGACCGACTTGGAAATCTCGCTCGCCAGCGGGGACGGAACGACATCAGTATCATAGCGGAGGATGTCCGAGTCTGGATGGTTGTTCTCCCGAGCATCCTTTGACGCAGTCCCTCTCACACCTTGCGGTCTCGCACTCCTCTAGGGCGGGCCAAGCGTTTGTGGAGAACAAAAGTTTGTGGAGAGCTTGCGTCTGTCTCTGTCTCTCTGCTTCTCTAATGGTTTCTCTTTCCATCTCTGTCTGTCTCCTCCTTATCTACCTTAGCTCCATCTGTTATCTGTTCGACTGTCCATCCATTCAAGTATCCGTCTCCTCCTTATCTACCTTTGCTCCATCTGTTGTCTGTTTGACTGTCTGTCCATCCAAGTGTCTGTCTCCTCCTTATCTACCTTTGCTCCATATGCTGTCTATTTGACTGTCTGTCCATCCAAGTGTCCGTCTCTTCCTTATCTACCTTTTCTCTGTCTGTTGTCTGTCTTCCCTCCCAAACCTTGTCCTCTCCCTGACTTTCCCATCTCTGTTGATGGCACTACCATCCTTCCCGTCTCACAAGCCCGCAACCTTGGTGTCATCCTCGACTCCGCTCTCTCATTCACCCCTCACATCCAAGCCGTCACCAAAACCTGCCGGTCTCAGCTCCGCAACATTGCCAAGATCCGCCCTTTCCTCTCCATCCAAACCGCTACCCTGCTAATTCAAGCTCTCATCCTATCCCGTCTGGACTACTGCATCAGCCTTCTCTCTGATCTCCCATCCTCGTGTCTCTCTCCACTTCAATCCATACTTCATGCTGCTGCCCGGATTATCTTTGTCCAGAAACGCTCTGGACATATTACTCCCCTCCTCAAAAACCTCCAATGGCTACCGATCAATCTGCGCATCAAGCAGAAACTCCTCACCCTGGGCTTCAAGGCTCTCCATCACCTCGCCCCCTCCTACCTCACCTCCCTTCTCTCCTTCTACTGCCCAGCCCGCACGCTCCGCTCCTCCACCACTAATCTCCTCACTGTACCTCGCTCTCGCCTGTCCCGCCATCGACCCCCGGCCCACGTCATCCCCCGGGCCTGGAATGCCCTCCCTCTGCCCATCCGCCAAGCTAGCTCTCTTCCTCCCTTCAAGGCCCTGCTGAGAGCTCACCTCCTCCAGGAGGCCTTCCCAGACTGAGCCCCTTCTTTCCTCTCCCCCTCATCCCCCTCTCCATCCCCCCGTCTTACCTCCTTCCCTTCCCCACAGCACCTGTATATATGTATATATGGTTGTACATATTTATTACTCTATTTATTTATTTATTTATTTATTTTACTTGTACATTTCTATCCTACTTATTTTATTTTGTTGGTATGTTTGGTTCAGTTCTCTGTCTCCCCCTTTTAGACTGTGAGCCCACTGTTGGGTAGGGACTGTCTCTATGTGATGCCAATTTGTACTTCCCAAGCGCTTAGTACAGTGCTCGGCACATAGTAAGCGCTCAATAAATACGATTGATTGATTGATTGATTGATTGTTGGACTGTCCGTCCATCCAAGTGTCTGTCTCCTCCTTATCTACCTTTGCTCCATCTGTTGTCTGTTTGATTGTCCATCCATCCAAGTGTCCGTCTCCTCCTAATCTACCTTTGCTCCATCTGTTGTCTGTTCGACTGTCCGTCCATCCACGTGTCCGTCTCCTCCTTATCAACCTTTGCTCCGTTATCTGTTCGACTGTCCATCCATCCAAGTGTCTGTCTCCTCCTTATCTACCTTTGCTCCATCTGTTGTCTGTTCAATTCTGTCCATCCAAGTGTCCGTCTCCTTATCTACCTTTGCTCCATCTGTTGTCTGTTCAATTGTCCATCCATTCAAGTGTCCGTCTCCTCCTTATCTACCTTTGCTCCATATGCTGTCTGTTTGACTGTCCGTCCATCCAAGTGTCCGTCTCCTCCTTATCTACCTTTGCTCCGTCTGTTGTCTGTTGGACTGTCTGTCCATCCAAGCGTCCGTCTTCTCCTTATCTACCTTTGCTCCGTCTGTTGTCTGTTGGACTGTCCGTCCATCCAAGTGTCTGTCTCTCTGTCTCCTTCTGCCCTCCTCTTTCCCTAATCATGAACCACTCTCCCAATTCACCCGGAATCCCTGCCCACCAATACTATATCTACAAGAAACTGGTGAATAGAATTCTCTGCATTTCATTTCCTTTTTTTCTAGTCAATAACAATCTAATTATTTGATAATCATTGCAGGAGTTGGGATAGAAGTATTTATTCACTTCATTTCCTTTTTTTCTAGTCAATAACAATCGAGTTATTTGATAATCATTGCAGGAGTTGGGATAGAAATATTTATTCACTTCATTTCCTTTTTTTCTAGTCAATAACAATCTAATGATTTGATAATCATTGCAGGATTTGGGATAGAAGTATTTATTCACTTCATTTCCTTTTTTTTCTAGTCAATAACAATCTAGTTGATAATAATCGCAGGAGTAATTTATTGGGAATTTGCATCTTTCGATAATTATGACGCGTGATCGAATAGCTATATAAATGGCTTCTGGGAATGAGTTTAACACACAAGAAGAAGCATGGTGTAGTGGGAAGAGCAGAGAGCACACACCTCGGAATCAGCGGGACCTGGATTCTAATCCCAGATCTGCCCCTTGCCTGCTGTGGGACTTTAGGAAAGTCACTTAATTTCTCTGTGCCTCAGTTGCCTCACCTGCAAAATGGGGATTAAGACTGTGAGCCTCACCGTGGGACACGGACTCTGTCCAACGTCGTTAGCTTGTATCTACCCTAGAGCTTAGTACTATGCCTGTCACATAGTGCTTAACAAATACCATAAAAACAAATAAACAAAGAAAGAAAAAACCAACACACCAGTAGCTGACATAAGGTGGAAAAAGAAAAGCATGTGAGATTAGGAGCCCGTTATCCGGTAGGGACCGTCTCTATGTGTTAATAATAATAATAATAATAATAATAATAATAATAATAATAATGGCATTTATTAAGCACTTATTATGTGCAAAGTACTGTTCTAAGCGCTGGGGAGGTTACAAGGTGATGAGGTTGTCCCACGGGAGGCTCACAGTCTTAATCCCCATTTTACAGATGAGGTAACTGAGGCACAGAGGAGTTAAGTGACTTGTCCAAAATCACACAGCTGACAATTGGCAGAGCAGGGATTTGAACCCATGACTTCTGACTCCAAATCCCGGGCTCTTTCCACTGTCAGACCTCTGCTCTCCATACGGTGGAAAAAGCATTGCCCTGGAAATATGGAAATCTGGGTTCTACTCTATTTTCTACCAGGTAGGGCTATGCCATCACTGGTGAATATTTCTTTCATTCATTCATTCATGCAGTCGAATTTATTGAGCACTTACTGCGTGCAGAGCACTGTACTAAGCGCTTGGGAAGTACAAGTCAGCAACATATACAGATGGTCCCTACCCAGCAACGGGCTCACAGTCTAGAAGGAGACAGACAACAAAACAAAACATGGGGACAGGTGTCAAAATTGTCAGAACAAACAGAACTATAGCTATATGCACATCATTAACAAAATAAATAGAATAGTAAATAGGTACAAGTAAAATACATGGAGTAATAAATCTGTGCAAGTGGGGAGGGGAAGGAGGTAGGGCGGAGGGGGCGATGGGGATGAGGAGAGGAAAAAGGGGGCTCAGTGTGGGAAGGCCTCCTGGAGGAGGTGAGCTCTTAGTAGGGCTTTGAAGGGAGGAAGAGAGCTAGATTGGCGGATGGGCGGAGGGAGGACATTTTAGGCCAGGGGGAGGACGTGGGCCGGGGGTCGACGGCGGGACAGGCGAGAACAAGGCACGGTGAGGAGGTTAGCGGCAGAGGAGCGGAGGGTGCGGGCTGGGCCGGAGAAGGAGAGAAGGGAGGTGAGGTAGGCGGGGACGAAGTGATGGACAGCCTTGAAGCCGAGAGAGAGGAGTTTTTGCTTGATTTGTAGGTCGGAAGGCAGCCACTGGAGATTTTTGAGGAGGGGAGTAACATGCCAAGTGCGTTTCTGTAGAAAGATAATCCGGGAAGCAGCGTGAAGTATAGCCTGAAGTAGGGAGAGACGAGAGGGGAGGCTGATCCTGGAGGTGGACAAGCCCAGCAGGAATTCTGAGAACTAGCCGGTTAACGTGGCAGCCAAAATCACAGTGGCTACCTGTTGGGAAGCCACGTCGGCATCATAAACCAAACCAAACATAAACCAACATATGCTTGGTTACTTTGTAAATGGGTCTTGCTTATTAAAAATTTTAAAACCCTCTCTGTGCACTTTGAAGGGAGCCGCCACCCAGACTGTCTACCCGCTCGTGGCTTTCTGGGCCCTACCAGGAATATGATTAGCAGGGAAAAGAGAATTGAGTTACGCTGTACGTGACATTAACACTTTGGTCTATGCACAGCTCTCAGGACTGAGGTTCACCCGCCATTAGCAAAGGAAGAGTCCATCATCATTGTTTTGGTGTCCAGTTAAATCTTTAAATGTTTACATAGAAAATAGTTGACTTTTATTTGTATTTGTCCTCTCCTTTGTATCGTATCTGGATGTCTTATTCACGTCTATGTGACTTCCCGTATTCTTAAATCTGTGATCTTTAAAAAGGTGGGAACTTGGTAGATAAGGACTGAGTTGACCGGCTCACCTCTTAACCAGGACCCCAGTTCAACTAGTGACTGAATCTTGAATATTTCCCATAAAACTGTAAAAACCGTCACCACGAGAAGTTTTCCCCAGTGGAGTCTAGGACTGAAAAATCAACACTGTGTCTGATGTAGGTGTCTGAAGAACCAAAGATTGCTTCTGACAAGAAGAATTGGGACTGAAGCCTGGTTGGGATATTCAGGGGGAAGTGAGGGGTCAAAATAAGGGATCAGAAGCTATATGAGGAGTTTAGGGCAAAGACAGAAGAACCTAGGGATATAAGGAGAACATCGAAACACTTGGGTTATTGGTTGCCAAAGGATTCTTGATTGTAACTACCGAAGGTTGTTATATCTGGCAAATTCGGGGTCATGCAAACTCTGAGAGAGATGTATGCACCTGAGAGTTAAATCACTTCAATTCAGTTTCAAAACATAATTAGCTGGTTTTGCATACTTTGCATTTATTCCTCTGAAGATACCACAACTGCTCATCCATTTATTTATTTATTTATTTATTTATTTATTTATTTATTTATTTATTTATTTTACTTGTACATATCTATTCTATTTATTTTATTTTGTTAGTATGTTTGGTTTTGTTCTCTGTCTCCCCCTCTTAGACTGTGAGCCCACTGTTGGGTAGGGACTGTCTCTATATGTTGCCAATTTGTACTTCCCAATCACTTAGTACAGTGCTCTGCACATAGTAAGCGCTCAATAAATACGATTGATGATGATGATGATCCAAGGAGAGAAACTAAGTCTTAGTGGATAAGGAGTTGTTCATCTGACGTTCTGAGGTTACTGCCTCCTGTTTTAGCATTTGGCTGATCTCTACTTGTATAATAATAATAATGATGGCATTTATTAAGCGCTTACTATGTTCAAAGCACTGTTCTGAGCGCTGGAATTCACTGCAAGAGATACGAGATAGGGAAGCAGCATGACATCGTGGATTCAGCAGAGACCGCAGAATCAGAAGGATAGTACGAGTGTGAAATACAGACTTCACGTATTATTCAGCAATCTTCTAGCAGTTCATTCCTACCTCTTTCTCCCACTTTTTGGTTGTGAAATTAAACTTAAAATCAAGTAGTAATAGTACTTACTCTGCAGAACACTGTATTCACTAAGCGCTGACAAAAAAATGTACAGGTGGGAATTAGGCTCAGTCCCTGTTTCTGGGGGGCTCACAGTCTAAAAATATAAGTGGGGAGAAGGGACCGGGTACAAACACATCAGGAGTGATTAAACAATAAAATACTAAAACGTCCGGACAAATACACAAGATAAAAACAAAATTAGTAGGGCGCTGGCTAGAGGAGAAGAATTTCAGGCTCCTCCTGACTCAGAGTCCAGGGAGCACCCACAGTCTCAGCAAGGACTACCATGGCCACCTGTCTTCCCGAGTTTTTGTGGCGGCCTCACGCCACGGATGCCGATTTCTTTCCCTCCAGGAATGGGATGGAGTCATCCTGATGGCACGGAAGTGAATCGGTGCTTTCTGGTGAGGGAGACACTGAGAGCAGGGGACGGATTTAGTTCCCGGTGTACACAGAGCATGTCAGTAGCAGGGGTCCTCCATGGCAGAACGGGAGGTGGAGATTACAGGTGCATTTTATCACGTTTAAAAAGTTTCATTTTCTTTTCAGCTAATGTTTTCAGTTTCCCTTAAAGGTAGGCAATTGGAGACGCCTTTGGAAGAAAATCCTGTGTGTGTCCCAGCAGTACAGTTTATAACATAGTATGTGGTTTCCGAGATTTTGAACGGTCTTCGTTTGAAAGAACAGTGCACTAAAATCAGGCTGCTTTGCTTGGGCTAGCCTAGGTATTCATTCATTCATTCATTCATTCATTCATTCAATCGTATTTATTGAGCGCTTACTGTGTGCAGAGCACTGTACTAAGCGCTTGGGAAGTACAAGTTGGCAACATAGAGAGACGGTCCCTACCCAACAGTGGGCTCACAGTCTAGAAGGGGGAGACAGACAACAAAACAAAGCATATTAACAAAATAAAATAAATAGAATAAACATGTACAAATAAAGTAAATAAATAAATAGAGTAATAAATATGTGCAAACATATATACATATATGCAGGTGCTGTGGGTTGGGGAAGGAGGTAAGGCGGGGAGAATGGGGAGGGGGAGAAGGGGGAGAGGAAGGAGGGGGCTCAGTCTGGGAAGGTAGAAGAGAAGATGCCAGGAATTTCAAAAAATCAGGATTCCTGTGTGTTTCAGATCGTGAAGTTTGAATATGTGTAATGATGGGCCCCATTGCATGTAGTGGGGGATCAGATTAGGTCAGCCTTCAGTCAAGAGGGGAAAATGATCTCTTAATTTCCTTTCATGGCTGTAGCATTTCATGGAGTTTTGCTCCTAGGAATCTCAAGCATAATGTACTTGGCTCTTTTCTTGTAAAGCTACAAATAAAATTAGCCTTCCCCAATCCTCTATTTTACTCACCCTTCTTCTCCCCTCCCTCCCCTTCCATTTCCTTTCCCTTCTCCCCTGGGATGGATGAGAATAATAATAATAATAATAATAATAATGTTGGTGTTTGTTAAGCGCTTACTACGTGCCAAGCACTGGGGAGGTTACAAGGTGATCAGGTTGTCCCATGGGGGGCTCACAGTCTTAATCCCCATTTTACAGAGGAGGGAACTGAGGCACAGAGAAGTAAAGTGACTTGCCCAGAGTCACCCAGCTGACAAGTGGCGGAGCTGGGATTTGAACCCATGACCTCTGAGTCCAAAGCCCGGGCTCTTTCCGCTGAACCACAGAAGCAGTGTGGCTTAGTGGAAAGAGCATGGGCTTGAGAGTCATAGGATGTGGGTTCTAATCCCGTCTCTGCCTCTTGTCTGCTGTGTGACATTGGTTAAGCCACTTAACTTCTCTGTGCCTCAGTTACCTCACCCCCCCTTTTTCCTCTCCTCCTCCTCATCGCTCCCCCTCCCTTCCTCTGCCCTCCCCTCTTCCCCTCCCCACAGCACTTGTGTATATTTGTACATATTTAATACTGTATTTATTTTATTAATGATGTGTAAATAGCTATAATTCTATTTATTCTGTTGGTATTGACACCTGTCTGCTTGCTTTGTTTTTTTTTTTGTCTGTCTCCCACTTCTAGACTGTGAGCCTGTTGTTGGGTAGTGACCGTCTCTATATGTTGCCAATATGTACTTTCCAAGCGCTTAGTACAGTGCTCTGCACACAGTAAGCACTCCATAAATATGATTGACTGAATGAAAGTAAAATGGGGATTAAGACTGTGAGCCCCACATGGGACAACCTGATTACCTTGTATCTACCCCAGTGCTTAGAACAGTGCTTATTCAATGGTATTTATTCAATTGTATTTATTGAGTGCTTACTGTGTGCAGAGCACTGTTCTAAGCGCTTGGGAAGTACAAGTCGGAAACATATAGAGACGGTCCCTACCCAACAACGGGCTGAATGCTTAGCACATAATAAGTAATAATAATAATAATGGCATTTATTAAGTGCTTACTATGTGCAAAGCACTGTTCTAAGCACTGGGGGGATGACAATCAATCAATCAATCATATTTATTGAGCGCTTACTGTGTGCAGAGCACTGTTCTAAGCGCTTGGGAAGTACAAGTTGGAAACATATAGAGATGGTCCCTACCCAACAACGGGCTGAATGCTTAGCACATAATAAGTAATAATAATAATAACAATGGCATTTATTAAGTGCTTACTATGTGCAAAGGACTGTTCTAAACACTGGGGAGATTACAAGGTGATCAGGTTGTCCCACGGGGGGGCTCACAGTCTTAATCCCCATTTTCCAGATGAGGTAACTGAGGCCCAGAGAAGTCAAGTGACTTGCCCAAAGACACACAGCCGACAATTGGCAGAGGCAGGATTTGAACCCATGACCTCTGACTCCAAAGCCCGGGCTCTTTCCCACTGAGCCACGCTGCTTCTAAGTACTTAACAAATACCATTATAATTATTATTAGGGACCGTCTCTATATGTTGCCAACTTGTACTTCCCAAGCGCTTTGTACAGTGCTCTGCAGACAGTAAGCACTCAATAAATATGATTGAATGAATGAATGAATTATTATCATTATTATCATTGTTATTATCATTGTCTTTATGATGATGATGATGATTATTATTATTATTATTATATAGAGGAAACTCTTTGTCCCTTCCTCCCCTTCTACTCTCCAGCCTCAGTCCCTTTCATCCTCTGGCTCCTCTCTAGCCCTGCCAACCAAGATGTGGACATTTCCATCAGTGAAACATTGAGAAGGAATTTCGACCCCACTCTCCTCTCCTCCTGCAGCCCGCTGCTCTTCCCCTGCCCCTAGATTTAGAAAATAAGAGGGGCATGGAAAGATGGGAAGGGTGAGCCTGGACCGCGGGAGAAGAGTTAGGAAACCTGCAGGCCGAGGGAGGGCTGGGTGAGGATTGATGGGGTGAAGCTAGATCTCTGATGAAGCATTAAAGCAAAGCTCTGAACTTAAGTCACTTTAAAAAGTGATTTTCTCTAGTGGAACCCTGCAATCAGTTGCCGTGAGCAGGAGGAATATCTTTTGTTTAATGGTATTTGTTCAAGTGCTTCCTATGTGCCAGACACTGTACTAAACGCTGGGGTAGGCACAAGCTAATCAGGTTGGACACAATTTATGTCATTCATTCATTCATTCAATCATATTTATTGAGCACTTACCGTGTGCGGAGCACTGTTCTAAGCGCTTGGGAAGTACAAGTTGGCAACATATAGAGACGGTCCCTACCCAACATTCATTCATTCATTCAGTCGTATTTATTGAGCGCTCACTGTGTGCAGAGCACTGTACTAAGCGCTTGGGAAGTACAAGTTAACAGTGGGCAATGTCCCACTTGGGGCTCACAGTCTTAATCCCCATTTTACAGAGGAGGTAACTGAGGCCCAGAGTAGTTAAGTGACTGGCCTAAGGTCACAAGGCAGACAAGTGTTGCCAACTTGTACTTCCCAAGCGCTCAATAAATGCAACTGAATGAATGAAGTGGCAGAGGCAGGATTAGAACCCACGTTCTCCGACTCGCAGGCCAAACTGCTTATCAGTTTGCTAGTCTGCCCATGGCCTAAAGATGCTGAATTTATGTCTTTTTTCAAGCGGGATAGTGAATTCTGAAATTGTCAGGAGATCTGGCTTTCGGGAACCAGAGTAGCCCACATCTGCGGATTATGTTGCTCGTCGAAAGGCTGTGAGAAAGACATCCATGTCTCGACATACCTGTGTCATGGCTTGTCATGCTGTCTAGTCGTCTCCGACCCATCTCCGTGCACCCGTCTCTCCCGGAACGCCCCGCCTCCATCTGCAATCTTTCGGGTAGTGGATCCATAGACTGTTCTTGGTAAAAATATGGAAATGGTTACCATGGCCTTCTTCCACGCAGTAAAATTTAGTCTCTACTTTCAACTCTCCCATGCTGCCGCTGCCCAGCACAGGTGAATTTTGACCCGTGGCGGATGGCCTTCCACGCTCTAATCAGACGCCCAAGCGAGGAATGGAAGGGGTAGACCTCCGCTTGACTCACCCTCCCGTAGCCGCGACCGCTAGAGTACCGGAAATCCTTCAGGCGCGTTCCCGCGAGGGGAAGAACGTCCTATGAAGTCCTAATATTTCCTTCATTCTCTTTCCAGCATTTTGTTTGCAGACATTGTGGGCTTCACTAGCTTGGCGTCCCAGTGCACTGCTCAAGAGCTGGTGAAGCTTCTGAATGAACTCTTTGGGAAGTTTGATGAACTAGCCACAGTAAGCATGATACCCTTATTATTATTTTTTAATCGAATTGGTTTTTGAATAATAATATGCCAGTAATTCATATGTGATTGCAGCGTGAAGAAGACAAATAGTTTAGTACTGTTGGACGTAGAAGGTTCAAAATCGTGGCTGTTCAAATTTTATAAAGTACTCTGATACTCTATCGTGCTAATCCAACCACTGAGTAAAGTGCTCTTTGTACACGGTAAGTGCTCAATAAATACCACCGATGATTGATTGATTCTGATTTGTTTCCTTGAGATCACCGGATTCGTTAGGCTTCTCTTTGTCTCTCTTTATCTTTTACCCTTAATACACAACACATTCACACACACAGACACACATCCCTATAATAGAGTTTACTGTAGTAGGAAAAGGGAAAGCCACAGTCCTGTTTTGTTTTGAACTTTGTGTAGAGGCTAAGTAGGGCCAAATACTGACAATATGAAGGTTAGCACTCTTTGTTTTCCACTTTTTCACGTTCTCGAGCAACTAGGGACTTTTACAGTTGGCCAGTCAATAACCGAAGAATGTTTTCTCAGGTTGAGTTCAGCAGCATAGTGCTTCAGATAGGAACCTCTGACCATCAGATATCCTCCTCAGATATTTCCTCCCTCTTCACCTGCTACATCCCATCTCACACTCGTCATTCCTCTCAGCTCCTGATTAGAAACTCTCTCCTTCTTTCAGTCCTCCAAACCACTCCCTCGTGTCTTCACAAGTCCTCTGAAAATCCCTCACTTCCAGGAGGCAGCCCCTGATTTCTTTTTCTAATGGAATGGCTTGCCTCAGGCCACACAGCAGCCAAAGGGAGAGCTGGATTAGAACCCAGGTCCTCTGAAGTACAGGCCTGTTCTCTTTCCACTAAGCCACCTTTATCTATTTATCCTTCTGTATTCCAGCTAAGCAGTTGAACCGTAACCTTGACTCCAACTCCATGAAAGTATCTTGTGTTTGACAAGCTCCCAAATTAAACCATTATTATTATTATTATTATTATTATTATTATTATTATTATTATTATTAAGCACTTATTAAATGCTAAAGCACTTATAAAGTGCTAGGGAAGATATACCATTATTAAATTGGTCACGATCCCTCATAGAACCTGTAAACTAAAAAATAGAATATAGGTATTATATCCCCATTTTATAGATGAAGAAATTGAGGCAGGGTTGCCCACAGCCACACAACAAGCCAGTGATAAAGCTGCGAATAAAACTTGGGTCTCTCGGTTTTTGATTTAATGTTCTTTTTTCTAGGTCATTGCTACTTTCCTCATTAGATTGCAATCTCCTTAAGCACACAGACCTCGTCTCTTTTCCTGTCAAACACTTTATGTCTGGATTTTATTGCATGGTTTAAATGGAATTAAGGAATATTCTCTCACTGTTCATTGGCCTCATTTCAGCACGATTTGGTGTCCGAAGAAATAATTTTTGCTCGTGTATGCAGTGTTAGTCAATGCCTGAGTGCTACAGTGTGAGTTTGGCATAATCCAAGGATCTAGGAACCCAACCCTCGCTTTACAGAATAACTTCCCATAAATTGAATTTGTGGAGAGAAATATATTGTTCTGAAAAGCATTCACATTCCAGACCATTTTAATAATACCGTAGTTTCTAAAACTGAAAGCAATTCCTTTCCTAAAGGGCCACCTTAGGGAGTTCTCTTGCGTAACGATGATGATGGCGTCTCCTCCCGAGAGAGATTGAGAAGCCTCGGTTTTGACATTACAGGACTCAGAAGTTGCGTGAATGAATCGACCACAGTGCAAGTGGTTTGTGCAGTGCTACTTGTACTCTTTATTTGTGCCAGGCATGGTTGAAGTACACTGTGATGGGATGCGAAGAATTTTTGGGGTGCGAGTCCCAGTTCCGGGCTTAAATATCCACAGCGTCTTTTTTATTTGTGTAATAGCATCATGACCCAGACTACATTTGGCTTGGTAACCACTGAGATCTTTGCTGGCCACGTTAACTGGCTATTTTGCAGGATTCCTGCTGGGCCTCCCTACCTCATGAAACCCCTTCTGTGGTTCTTTGATCCCAAACCATCCCCAGTATATATTTAGCCCGAACAAGCAGATCTTAGCCTAGAACCCAGCTCTCCTGATTCCCAGAGCGCCGCTCTTTCCGTGGCACCAATAGCAGGGCACTAACCTCCCTCAGGAAAAGATTTTCTGTAGCGTGCTCTTTTAATCTTGATCTTTTCCTTTCTCACCTAAGGCTTCAATAAAGAATAATAAGAATAAATAATAATAATGGCATTTGTAAGCACTGTTCTAAGCGCTGGGGGGGATACAGGTTGATCATGTTGTCCCGTGTGGGGCTCACAGTAGTAATCCCCGTTTTACAGATGAGGTAACTGAGGCTCAGAGAAGTTAAGTGACTTGCCCAGCAGACATATGGTGGGGCCGGGATTCGAACCCATGACCTCTGACTCCAAAGCCCGGGCTCTTTCCACTGAGCCACGCTGCTTCTCTAATTATAGCTTGCACAGGAGCATTTTTTCCACCACAGGCATTCATTTCTAGACCGCGAGCCCGTCGTTGGGTAGTCTCTATGTGTTGCCGATTTGTACTTCCCAAGCGCTTAGTACAGTGCTCTGCACACAGTAAGCGCTCGATAAATAGGATTGAATGAATGGATGAATGTAGAATGGCCAGGTTTTCTTGAATTTATATCGGTCCACCCCAAAATCCGGAGGATTGGGGATTCAAGAAGAGTGGGGATTTACCCCCTGACACCCCATTACCGCCCACCTCCCCGAGGCCTGTGAGCCCCGTATAGGACGGGGATTGGGTCTGACCAGATTATCTTGTATCTAGCCCGGCTCTCGGAGCGGTGTTAGCACTAATCATTATTATTATTGTTATTATTATCACTTCAGGAGAGTGGGGCAACTAGTCCCAGCCTGCACTGAGGTGCAGTGGAAAGGAAGAGAAAAGTGCAGGGAAGGGACAATCATTCACAAGACAGAGAAAGAATAGGGCTCAGCCACAAGAGAGTCGCCTGTCAGAGAGAAAAGTACATTCAAAAGACCTTATTTCCCTTTCTCCCCATCCCTCGCTAGCTCCTCCTGTGACTCTTTCGTTGTCGTTCCCGCTTCTTAACACAACCCCACTTTCTGGGAATGTTACCGAGTGTGGTTCCGGGAGTTCGGCTGTTAGCGTGAGATTATGCCCTGTCTCGGGGTGATATCGGGGCTGTCAGGACTCAGCATCCAAACCTCGATTGCCGCTTTGACGTGGTCTGGATCCCAGCCTTTACCTTAAGTGGAGAGGCCCTGAGGGCGTCGTAATCCCACATCTGGAAGCTGCGGGACAGGGCAAGCAGACCTCCCCTTCTCATCGGTGCAGTAAAACCTGCTACTTCTTGTCACAGTCCAAGGATGAGGAAATCTGCTTGCAGGAATCTCTGCCCTGCTCTGTGGCTAAATACCCGTCCACCAGGAAGTATTCTCAAAGTCCGACCCCTCCGTTAGTTCCTATATTTTGGGCATGAGTAGCACCTTTAGATTGAAAGTGTATCTTTACCACTGGAATTTGCATGCTGTGTATTTGACATCTGCAGAAAGTACAGTTATCTTGGGCCATTTCCGCGAGAGGTTGGCAACTTTGTCTCTGTATTGGTGCATCTCATGTATTTTCTTTTTGATATCGAAGGGCAATTTTAACTGTCTCTGGTTGCTTTAATATCATTATTATTATTACAATGGCATTTATTAAGTGCTGACTATGTGCACAGCACTGTTCTAAGTGCTGGGGAGGTTACAAGGTGATCAGGTTGTCCCACGGGGGGCTCACAATCTTAATCCCCATTATACAGGTGAGGTAACCGAGGTGCAGAGAAGAGAAGTCACTTGCCCAAAGTCACAGAGCTGACAATTGGAGGAGCCAGGATTCGAACCCATGAACTCTGACTCCAAAGCCCGGGCTCTTTCCACTGAGCCACGCCACTTCCCCAATATGCAGCTTAAGTACACGTAGAAAACTGGGAAAGTGGTAAAATCTGGGAAGGTAATGATAATCATACTATGGTGTTAAATGCTAGCATGCCACTAAAGAACAAGTAGAAAAATCTGGGACGGTAACAATAATCATACTACGGTTTTAAATGCTAGTCAAATTACGATGTAGCGAAAAAGTAAACTGAACAGTCTAATTGGAAAGTCATTGTAAAACCTTTTAGAGCGGTCCCTTACTTCTTATTTTGGGTATTACGTGGCCTTCATCAAATCTGCATGTCTTTCTTGGCAATCACATTTTCTTCCAACATATCCCTTGAGTAAAAAATGGGAATCTACAAACTTGGAAAATTTTTCCAGCTTTCTGTCTTTTCGCTAAGTGCCGTGTTTCCTTCCATCGGTGTCTGAAGAGTAAGAAACGATTTTCTGGTGTTTTTAATGGGCGCTCGTTCTGAACACTTGCAAACAATGATAACGAACTCCCTCAGACTTCAGCTGGAAGCCTGGGGAGAAACATTCAGGGAAAATTTTATTCTAGTAAGATAAATAGACTCAGATCCGCTGTGTTCAGTATGAAGTCATTATTTTGATTTGATTTTTTTCTTGTTTCCCTTACTCTGACTCATTTCTTATTTTACTCTGTAGGTCCACATTCCTGGCTCTCGCATTTTCTTCTGTTGCCTTTCATTACCGTGTTTTAAAGTTGCTACAAACCTGGATATTGTTTTGTGTTGTGTATGTGGAATGATTAGCTATTTCTGTTTCTTTCTCGTAAAGTTGACCTGCTCTAGGGCTGCCTTGTTTGTACGTATTTATTACTCTATTTATTTATTTATTTTACTTGTACATATCTATTCTATTTATTTTATTTTGTTAATATGTTTTGTTTGGTTCTCTGTCTCCCCCTTCTAGACAGTGAGCCTGCTGTTGGGTAGGGACCGTCTTTATATGTTGCCAACTTGGACGTCCCAAGTGCTTAATACAGTGCTCTGCACACAGTAAGCGCTCAGTAAATACGATTGATTGATTGATTGACTTTGTAGTGTAGCTTCCCCCCTACATTGAGACCTGTTCTCACAAGCTATAAGTGTAGAGGATGCCCCCCACTGCCATGATACCCGGACTCCCACCAGCCCCTGATCCGGCGGTAGTGTGAGGTCTGCTCAGGTTTTTGGAAGTTGTGAGCATCAATTCTGCAACTGCAGCTGTAATTGCTGTTACAGTTGGCTCAGTAAATTGATTTGCACCCAGTAACTACTGTTCCCAAAAAGAAATACCGTTGGTACTATTGCTAAGCAGAACTGGGCAGGAAAAAGGCAGAAAGGGAGCAGATGGCTTAGTGGGTTTATGAGAGAGTGCTCTCCCTAAATGGAATCATGTTTTTATTTTTGTGTGTGTGTGTGTATGAAATAGTGGAAGAAAAGGGCACTCGTAGAAGGTGATCACTAGTGGAATCCCCCAAGCAAGTAAGTCATTGAAAATCAATCCATAAACTAGGTTAAACCAATTAATTAGCCACTCTTTTGTTCTAAACGTGAAAGGGTTGTTGAATCATGACTGTTCAGAGTAATGGGAGAATTACTCCAAACTACAGATAAAGGGCATTTGAATTCCATCTCATATCCTCTTCATTCCCTCTTCCCTCAGGCCCACTGCACTTATATCTACAAGTTAATTGATTAATTAATTTTGATAATCATAATAATAATAATGGCATTTATTAAGCGCTTACTATGTGCAAAGCACTGTTCTAAGTGCTGGGAAGGTTACAAGGTGATCAGTTTGTCCCATGGGGGGCTCACGTTCTAGATCCCCATTTTACAGATGAGGCAACTGAGGCAGAAAGAAGTTAGGTGACTTGCCCAAAGTCACACAGCTGACAACTGGCAGAGCCAGGATTCGAACCCATGACCTCTGATGTCTGACTCCCGCTCTGATCTATAGACTCATTATGGGCAGGAAACATATCTGCTAATTCTGTTTTGTTGCACTCTCCCAAACAGTACAACACCCTGCACAGCATAAGCGGTCAATAAATACAGTTGTTCGAAGTTCTGATTCTGGGCTCATTATTTTTCATTCAATCATATTCATTGAGCACTTACTGTGTGTAGCACTGTACTAAGCGCTTGGGAAGTACAAGTCAGCAACATATAGAGACGGTTCCTACCCAATAATGGGCTCTGACTTTACACTCACTCTCTCAGACTTTTTCCACTCTCTTTTTCCATCTCTATGCTGATTTTTGCCAAATCTGCCTCCCTTCCCCTAACCGTTGCTCATCTTTTCATTCATTCATTCATGCATTCATATTTATTGAGCGCTTACTGTGTGCAGAGCACTGTACTAAGCGCTTGGGAAGTACAAGTCGGCAACATATAGAGACGGTCCTGACCCAACAATGGGCTCAAAGTCTTCCGGGACGTTTCTCCCTGGCTATCCCGCAGGCACCTCCATCACAACATACCTAAAACTGAACTCCTCCTGTTACCTTGGTTCAATTTAGTGCTTTCATTACCAAAGCATCTTACATTACGTATTTCAATTTAACCCTCACCACAACCCTGTGAGGTAGAGTCAGGTGGAGAAACTGAGGCACAGGGAGGTTACGTTTCTTACCCCAGGGCACACAATAGACAAGTGAAGCAGCGTGGCTTTGGAGTCAGAGGTCATGGGTTTGAATCCTGGCACCACTGCTTGTCAGCTGTGTGACTTTGGGCAAGTCACTTCACTTCTCTGGGCCTCAGTTCCCTCATCTGTAAAATGGGGATTAAGACTGTGAGCCCCCCGTGGGACAACCTGATCACCTTGTAACCTCCCAGCGCTTAGAACAGTGCTTTGCACATAGTAAGTGCTTAATAAATGCCATCTTCTAGACTGTGAGCCCACAGTTGGGTAGGGACCGTCTCTATATGTTGCCAACTTGTACTTCCCAAGTGCTTAGTACAGTGCTCTGCACACAGTAAGTGCTCAATAAATATGATTGATTGATTGATTGATTGATTATATAAGTGGCAGATCCAGGACTAGAACTGGCCATTAAACTTCCACTGCTGCAGTTCCGCCATTATGCAACACTGCCTCTGAAATCCACTCCTCTTCCGACTTTCACCTCCTCCAGGAGGCCTTCCCAGACTGAGCCCCTTCCTTCCTCTCCCCCTCGTCCCCCTCTCCATCCCCCTCATCTTACCTCCTTCCCTTCCCCACAGCACCTGTATATATGTATATATTTTTGTACCTATTTATTACTCTATTTATTTTACTTGTACATATCTATTCTATTTATTTGATTTTGTTAGTATGTTTGGTTTTGTTCTCTGTCTCCCCGTTTTAGACTGTGAGACCACTGTTGGGTAGGGACTGTCTCTATATGTTGCCAACTTGTACTTCCCAAGCGCTTAGTACAGTGCTCTGCAAACAGTAAGCGCTCAATAAATATGATTGATTGATTGATTGATTCCCATATCCATCAATTAATGTCATATTTTTTGAGTGCTAAGAGTACAATACGACGGACGCGATCCCAGCGCACAAAGTGTTTTCAATCCTCGGGGGGAGAGAGATATTGAAGTGAATGCAGATGGGAAATTGTCAAGGTACTAGGTTGGTAAATAAGTGTTATGGGACTGAGGGTGGGGTGAGTATTAAGCGCCTAAAGCTTACAGGATGAAGCATGTAAGTGAGACAGAAGGGAGAACCAGTGGGGGAAATTAGGATTTAGTCAGGAAAGGCCTCTTGGAGGAGATGTGGATTTGAAGGCGGAGGGAGTGGCGGTCTATCGTGTGAAGGGAAAGGGAGTTCCACGCCTGAAGAAGTATGTGACCAAAAAGGTCAGCTGTGGGATAGACAATATCGAGATTCATCCATTCATTCAATCGTATTTATTGAGCGCTTACTGTGTGCAGAGTACTGTACTAAATGCTTGGGACGTATACGTTTGCAACATATACAAAGGAGATCCAAAGACTAGGCTGGTGTTACAGGAACGTAATGAGTAGGCTAAGTCGTAATCATAATAATGTAATGTAATAATGTAATAATGGGATGGAAGGCAGTGGAAGCTGAATGAATGCCTTAAAAGCATTGGAAAGAAATTTCTGTGGGATGTTTAGGTGGATAATGATAATAAAAACCTTCCCCTCCCCACAGCACCTGTATATATGTATATATGTTTGTACGTATTTATTACTCTATTTATTTTATTTGTACATATTTATTCCATTTATTTTATTTTGTTAATATGTTTGGTTTTGTACTCTGTCTCCCCATTCTAGACTGTGAGCCCACTGTTGGGTAGGGACCGTCTCTCTGTGTTGCCAACTTGTACTTCCCAAGTGCTCTGCACACAGTAAGCGCTCAATAAATACGATTGACTGAATGAATGAATGGTACCTGTTGAATGCTCGCTATGTGCTATGCACTGTTCTGAGAACAATAAATATGATTGAATGAATGAATGAATGGTACCTGTTGAATGCTCGCTATGTGCTATGCACTGTTCTAAGAACTGGGGAAGCGACAAGTTAATCAGGTAGGACCTGGTCCCTGTTCCATATGGGGCTTGGGCTAAATAGGAGGGAATCAGATTTAATCTCCATTTTACAGAGAAGTTAAGTGGAGAAGCAGCATGGGTCAGAGGTCATGGGTTCAAATCCCGGCTCCACCAATTGTCAGCTGGGTGACTTTGGGTAAGTCACTTCACTTCTCTGGGCCTCAGTTCCCTCATCTGGAAAATGGGGTTGAAGACTGTGAGCCCCACGTGGGACAACCTGATCACCTTGTAACCTCCTCAGCGCTTCGAACAGTGCTGGCACATAGTAAGTGCTTAATAAAATGCCATTATTATTATTATTATTAAGTGATTTGCCCAAGGTCACACAGCAGACACAGGGCAGAGATGGGATAAAAACCCAGGTCCTCCAACTGTCAGGCCCATGTTCCTTTTCTTTAGGCCAGGCTGCTTCTCCGTGGTTGGATGGGCAACCATTGGAAGTTCTTTGAGGAGTAGGGAAACGTGGGCTGAACTTTTATTAGGAATACGATCCAGGCAGCAGAGTGAAATACGGCCTGGAGCGGGGAGATATAAGAGGTGGGAGTGGGAAAGGGAGGGAGATGCAACTTCTGACCACCAGATGCAATGAAGGAGCAATTTTCCTTTTCATTTTCAGTTTCCTTTGATTTTGACATTAATATTCCGTAATCTAATGAGCTCTCTTCTTATCAGCGCCGTGTTCAGCAGGTTTAACATAAAAACGATGGCTAGTGTTCCCGACCATTTATTTCCAGCCCTCTGTGCTCTTCCATTCTCACATGGGGTCCTGGGCCCCGTGATAATAGGTAGCAGAGAAGAACCAGAGAAAAGAACCTGTACATATGTTTCTATGTTTGTACGTATTTATTACTCCATTTATTTATTTATTTTATTTGTACATATTTTCTATTTATTTTATTTTGTTAATATGTTTTGTTTTGTTCTCTATCTCCCCCTTCTAGACTGTGAGCCCGCTGTTGGGTAGGGACCGTCTCTATATGTTGCCAACTTGTGCTTCCCAAGCGCTTAGTACAGTGCTCTGCACACAGTAAGCGCTCAATAAATACGATTGAATGAACGAATGAATGAAAAGAAAATTCAAGGAGTGCTTATCTTAATGGGATGCTAAAATGTCAACATGAAAATTAAACCTACACGAATGCTTATCTGTGTAAAAATCTTATTTTTGCTTGATAGAGCATTTGTTAGCCATGACATTTCCAAAAAGGAAGATTAAAAATTTCAGTCACATTTGATTCTAGCATCTTCCATTGTAAGAGTTGATCATGCCCGTTCTTTATGAAAGCTAAGAGTCGCATAGTCTGTTAGCATTTTCAACACAATGCAGTAATCAGCAATCCCACTGCGAGATCCCTAAAATAAGCAGCAGAGTTCCCTCTGGGCACGGGTAATTAGTTAAAACCAGCAGAGGCCTGAATTGCAAATCTTCAGAAAGTAAATATTCTCAATTTATTGAGTAACCTTTTTAAACGTTGTAATTGAGTGATTTATAATTATAAATCAATTAGTTGAGGAGCTGAAACATTCTTAATTCTGAGCATGTTATCGTGTGTCTGCAACAGTGGGTTCTGAAAACGTGAAGAAAGGCCACAGAGAAGTTCAAAGATAGACTGAGGAAAAAACAAATGTTACTTCAGTCAATCAATCAATCGAATCGTATTTATTAAGCGCTTATTAAGTGCAGAGCGCTGCGCTAAACCTCTTGGGAGAGTACATCATGATGGAATTAGTGGACACTAAGTGAGCTTAATAATAACAATAGTGATGGCATTTATTAAGCGCTTACTATGTGTAAGCACTGTTCTAAGTGCTGCGGAGGTTACAAGGTGATCAGGTTGTCTCATGGGGGGCTCACAGTCTTCATCCCCATTTTACAGAGACGGTCCCTACCCAACAGTGGGCTCACGGTCTAGAAGGGGGAGACAGACAACACAGCAAAGCATGTGGACAGTCGTCAGAATAAATAGAATTAAAGCTAAATGCACATCATTAAGAAAATAAATAGAATAGTAAATATGTACAAGTGAAATAAATAGAGTAATAAATCCATACATACATATATACAGGTGCTGTGGGGAGGGGAAGGAGGTAGGGTGAGGGGGATGAGGAGGAGGAGGAGAGGAAAAAGGGGGCTCAGTCTGGGAAGGCCTCTTGGAGGAGGTGGCTCTCAGTAGGGCTTTGAAGGGAGGAAGAGAGCGAGCTTGGCGGATGTGCGGAGGGAGGGCATTCCGGGCCCGGGGGAGGACACGGGCCGGGGGTCGACAGCGGGACAGGCGAGAACGAGGTACAGTGAGGAGGTCAGCGGCAGAGGAGCGGAGGGTGCGGGCTGGGCTGGAGAAGGAGAGAAGGTTGGTGAGGCGATGGAGAGCCTTGAAGCCGAGTGTGAGGAGTTTTTGCGTGATGCATAGGTGAGCCGGGGGGCTGATGCAGTACTCAAGGTGGGATCAGCAGGAGAGCGGTTCAGATAGATAGGATAGTGTTGTCTTTAGCTGTGTTGTGAATATAGATCTGACAGGATTTGGTGACAGATTAAATAGTTGCGTTGAATGAGAGAGTTGAATTCATTCAGTTGTATTAATTAATAATAATAATGAGGGCATTTATTAAGTGCTTACTACGTGCAAAGCTGGGGAGGTTACGAGGTGATCAGGTTGTCCCGCGGGGGGCTCACAGTGTTCATCCCCATTTTCCAGATGAGGGAACTGAGGCCCAGAGAAGTGAAGTGGCTTGCCCAAAGTCACACAGCTGACAATTGGCGGAGTCGGGATTTGAACCCTTGACCTCTGACTCTTTCCACTGAGCCATGCTGCTTCTCTGTCCATGCTGCTTCTCTGTTGAGAATTGAGCGCTTACTATGCGTGGAGCAGTGTACTGAATCCCAAAGTCACAGGATTGTGAAACCAAGATGATGGCGGTCTTTTCCACAGTGACGGAAAAGTCACGGGCGGGACAAGGTTTGGTTGGGAAAGTGAGGAGTTCTGTTTGGGACGTGATAAATTTGAGGGTTTTAGTAGGGCATCCAAGGAGAGATGCCCTCAAAGCAGGAATAAATGCAGGCCTTGCCATTGCTGAAACTTGGCTGCCTCAGGATGACACTTTCTCTCCCACCACTCTCTCTAATTTCATGTTCTCCCACTCCCCAAGGGGAAAGGGAAGGAAGCAACTTGCTTCTCATTCATACAATCGTATTCAATTAATTCTCGCTCCCCAGTGCTACTTTCACACCATTCCACCTCCCCCTTCCCTCTCTTTACCTTCCTTTGATGTCCATATCTATCCACTCCAGATACTTATCGAGCCCCCGACCTCCAACTTTTTGAACGATTCTCACATTCCTTCTCTCTTTCTCCCTCCCTATGTTGCGTCTTGGGGACTCCGATATCCACGTGGATATTCCCAACAACCCTTCTGCTGGCCGCTTTCTATCCCTCCTCAACTCCACCGATCTCCTGCTTCCCCTCGTATGACCCTCTCACCAACTTGGACACGCGCTTGATCTCATCATCTCCAGTCACTGTACAATCTCTACCCTCCACAACTCGGAAATTCCTCTATGCGACCAAACTCTCTCACCGGATTTCTCTCCCGTTCGCCCCCCGCCCCCCGCCAGATCTGTTTTGTTTCTCCACAAAGAACTCCCAACTTTTGACCACCACCAATTTTCTCCACATTTACTCTCTTTAGCCAAATGACCTTTCCTCAACGCCCAAATCGACCCCCTCAATACCACCTTTCCTAGTGAACTCAAGGCACTCACTACTACTCTAATAATAATGATGGCATTTATTAAGCGCTTACTATGTGCCATACTCTAGCGCTTCGCGATCTTATATCACTAACCCACAGCCCTGGATTCCCCCCATAGTCCACTTCCTTTGTTCCTGGGCTTAAGTCGCAGAACGCTGCTGGCAGAAATCCAGATATCAAGATGACCTTGTCCATCCTTGCCTGCTTCAATAATAATAACGATAATAATGATGGCATTTGTTAGGCGCTTACTATGTGCAAAGCACTGTTCTAAGCGCTGGGGAGGTTACAAGGCGATCAGGTTGTCCCATGGGGGGTCTCACAGTTTCAATCCCCATTTTACAGATGAGGTCACTGAGGCCCAGAGAAGTTAAGTAATAATAATAATAATAATGGCATTTATTAAGCGCTTACTATGTGCAAAGCACTGTTCTAAGCACTGGGGAGGTTACAAGGTGATCAGGTTGTCCCACGGGGGGCTCAAAGTTTCAATCCCCATTTGACAGATGCGGTAACTGAGGCCCAGAGAAGTTAAGTGATTTGCTCACAGTCACACAGCTGACAAGTGGCGGAGCCGGGATTTGAACCCATGACCTCTGACTCCAAAGCCCGGGCTCTTTCCACTGAGCCACGCTGCAGATGACGGCTCTGCCCTCTCCTCATTCATTCATTGTCATTCAATCGTATTTATTGAGCGCTTAGTATTCATTCATTCAATCGTATTTATTGAGCGCTTACTATTCATTCATTCAATCGTATTTATTGAGCGCTTACTATTCACTCATTCAATCATATTTATTGAGTGCTTACTATGCACACTCAATAAATATGATACTATATGATCCTATACTAACTGCTTGGGAGTGTACAATATGACAGTATACAGACACATTCCCTGCCCACAACAGGCTTACAGTCTAGAATGGGGGAGACAGACATCAATACAAATAAATAAACTAACGGATATGAACATTAGTGCTTTGAGGTTGGGTGTTCTCCACCCGACAGTATTATTTCTCCATCCTTATTGATTCCCATGCTCATTGCCCTCGCCGGTTTTTTCAGATATTTCATTTCTTCCTCACATGCCATGCCTTTCCCCTGCCACCTCCGGCATCTCTTAATAACAATTATAATGATGGCATTTATTAAGCGCTTACTATGTGCAAAGCACCGTTCTAAGCACTGGAGAGGTTACAAGGTGATCAGGTTGTCCCACGGTGGGGCTCACAGTCTTAATCCCCATTTTCCAGATGAGGGAACTGAGGCCCAGAGAAGTGAAGTGACTTGCCCAAAGTCACACAGCTGTCGGGATTTGAACCCATGACCTCTGACTCTTTCCACTGAGCCATGCTGCTTCCCTGTTGAGAATTGAGCACTCACTATGCGTGGAGCACTGTACTGAATCAAGAATGATCCCAAAGTTACCGGATTGTGAAACCAAGATGATGGCATCTTTTCTACAGTGATGGAATAGTCACGGGTGGGACAAGGTTTGGTTGGGAAAGTGAGGAGTTCTGTTTTAGACGTGATAAATTTGAGGGTTTTAGTAGGACATCCAAGGAGAGATGTCCTCAAAGCAGGAATAAACGCAGATCCTCTTGCCCGTGAGGACCTGACCTGCACTTTATTCATAAAATCGAAACTTGGGCGGGACAAGGTTTGGTTGGGAAAGTGAGGAGTTCTGTTTTAGACATAATAAATTTGAGGGTTTTAGTAGGACATCCAAGGGGAGATGTCTTCAAAGCAGGAATAAACGCAGATCCTCTTGCCCGTGAGGACCTGACCTGCGCTTTATTTATAAAATCGAAACTCTCGGGTGTAATTTTCCTAAAGTCTCCCGTGCTTCATTTCAGTCCATCCCTCCGCCTGCCCGCTCTTCAAACTCTCCCAACTTTCCCGGCGGTATCCCAAGAGGAGATCTCCCTCCTCTCCGAAAAATCTACCTCTTTCACCTGTACCTCCAACCCTATCCCTTCTCACCACATGAAAGCACTTGCCCTCTTCCTTCTTCCCTTCCTGCCCGGGAATGTGGACGGGGAATGTGTCTGTTGTTGTACGGTACTCTCCCAAGTGCTTAGTACAGTGCTCTGCACACAGTAAGTGCTCAATAAATACAATCACTCATCCTATCCTGCTTGGTTTACTGCCTCGGCCTTCTTGCTGACCTTCCAGCCTCTTGTCCTTCTCCAGTCCCTACTTCACTCCGCTGCCCAGATCATTTTTCTGCAAATGATATGTGTTTCTATATGTTTGTATGTTTGTATGTATTTATTACTCTATTTATTTTATTTGTACATATTTATTCTATTTATTTTACTTTGTTAATATGTTTTGTTACCTGTCTCCCCCTTCTAGACTGTGAGCCCGCTGTTGGGTAGGGACCGTCTCCATTTGTTGCCATATACATATATATACATATATATGTATATATGTCTGTATGTATTTATTACTCTATTTATTTATTTATTTTACTTGTACATGTCTATTCTATTTATTTTATTTTGTTAATATGTTTTGTTCTCTGTCTCCCCCTTCTAGACTGTGAGCCCGCTGTTGGGTAGGGACCATCCTTATATGTTGCCAACTTGTACTTCCCAAGCACTTAGTGTTCTGCACACAGTAAGCGCTCGATAAATACGATTGATTGATTGATTGATTGATTGATGTTGCCAACATGTACTTCCCAAGCGCTTAGTACAGTGCTCTGCACACAGTAAGCGCTCAATAAATACGATTGAATGAATGAAAATGAATGAATGCAAAAACGTTCAGGACACGTCACCACCCCATTCCTCAAAAAACTCCAGGGGTTTCCCAACCTTCGCATGGAATAGTGGATAGAGCGGGGACTGGGAGCCGGAAGGTCGCGGTTTCTAATCCTCTCTCCGCCACTTACCTGTCGCGTAACTTTGGGCAAGTCACTTTCACTTCTCTTCGCCTCAGACACATCATCCGTAAAATGAGACTCGGAGCCCCATGTGGGACAGGGACTGTCTCCAACCTAATTTGCTGAGAAGCAGCGTGACGCACTGGAAAGAGCCCGGGCTTCGGGGTCAATCAATCAATCAATCAATCAATCGTATTTATTGAGCGCTTACTGTGTGCAGAGCACTGTACCAAGCGCTTGGGAAGTACAAGTTGGCAACATATAAGGACGGTCCCTACCCAACAGCGGGCTCACAGTCTAGAAGGGGGAGACAGAGAACAAAACAAAACATATTAACAAAATAAAATAAATAGAATAGATATGTACAAGTAAAATAAATAAATAAATAGAGTAATAAATACGTACAGACATATATACAGAGTCAGAGGTCATCAGTTCAAATCCCGGCTCCGCCGCTTGGTGACTTTGGGCAAGTCACTTCACCTCTCTGGGCCTCGGTTCCCTCATCTGTACAAGGGGAGTTAAGACTGTGAGGCCCCCCGTGGGACAACCTGATCACCTTGTAACCTCCCCAGTGCTTAGAACAGTGCATTGCACATAGGAAGTGCTTACTAAATGCCGTCATTATCATTATTATATCCACCCCAGCGCTTAGAACAGTGCTTTGCACATAGGAAGCGCTTAATAAATGCCATCATTATTCTTACTATATCCACCCCAGTGCTAGGAGGCCTTCCCAGACTGAGCCCCTTCTTTCCTCTCCCCCTCGTCCCCCTCTCCATCCCCCCGTCTTACCTCCTTCCCTTCCCCACAGCACCTGTATATATGTATATATGGTTGTACATATTCATTACTCTATTTATTTATTTTACTTGTACATTTCTATCCTACTTATTTTATTTTATTGGTATGTTTGGTTCTGTTCTCTGTCTCCCCCTTTTAGACTGTGAGCCCACTGTTGGGTAGGGACTGTCTCTATGTGATGCCAATTTGTACTTCCCAAGCGCTTAGTACAGTGCTCTGCACATAGTAAGCGCTCAATAAATACGATTGATTGATTGATTGATTGATTGCTTAGAACAGTGTTTTGCACATAGGAAGCGCTTAATAAATGCCATCATTATTATTACTTTATCCACCCCAGCGCTTAGAAAAGTGCTTTGCACATATGAAGCGCTTAATAAATGCCATCATTATTATTACTATACCCACCCCAGCGCTTAGAACAGTGCATTGCACATAGGAAGCGCTTAATAAATGCCATCATTATTATTACTATATCCACCCCAGCGCTTAGTACAGTGCTTGGCACAGAGCAAGAGCTCAACAAATGGCGCAATTATCGTTATTTTCAAACAAAAACCCCTCACCTTTGGCTTTCAAGCACTCCCCCACCGAGCCCCCTCCTACCTCACCTGGCTACTCTCTTACAATCCAGCCTGCTCTCATCACTCTTCCAATTTCCACCTTCTCCCTGTGCCTTGATCTTGCCCATTTTTCAGCCGACCCCTCGCCCACGTCCTGCCTCTGGCCCGGAACGCCCTCCCTCTTCAAATTCTGACGGTGAATCTCCCCTTCTTCAAAGCCTCATCGAAGAAACATCTCTTCCAAAAGGCCCTCCCAGATTACGCCCCTCATTTCCTCATTTCCAACTCCCTTCTGCGTCGTCCTGACCTGTTTCTTTGGTTCCCCCTAGGTTGCAGCCCCACAGCATTTAATGTACGTATCCACGCTTAGAACAGTGCTTTGCACGTCGTAAGCGCTTGATAAATGCCATCATCATTATTATTACTATTATCTGTAATTTATTTATTTGTAATAATACCTGGCTCCCCTCCTCTAGGCTGTAAAGTCATTGTGGGCAAGGAATATGACTGTTTATTGTTGTAGCGTACTCTCCCCAGCACTTAGTACAGTTTTCTGCACAAATTAGACGCTCACAAATACAACTGAATGATTGAATGAATGAAATAGGACTGCTAGATTGATTGAAAGAATTGCAGTCAGGGGACCTGGGTTCAAATCAATCAATCAATCAATCAATCGTATTTATTGAGCGCTTACTATGTGCAGAGCACTGTACTAAGCGCTTGGGAAGTACAAGTTGGCAACATATAGAGACAGTCCTTACCCAACGGTGTGTTCACAGTCTAAAAGATACAGAGCGGGGAGAGAAATCCCACCTTACTCCGAGCTTAGGCAAGTCACAACTTCTCTGCGCCTCGGTTACCTCATCCGTAAAATGGGGGTTAAGCATGTAGCCCTATATGGGACAGGGACTGTGCCCTACTTGATTAGAGAAGCAGCGTGGCTCAGTGGATAGAGCCAGCATTTAGGAGTCAGAGGTCATGGGTTCAAATCCTGGCTCCGCCGCTTCTTGGCTGTGTGACTTCGGGCAACTCACTTAACTTCTCTGTGCCTCGGTTACCTCATCTGTAAAATGGGGATTAGGATTGTGAGCCTCAACCTGATCACCTTGTAACCTCCCCAGCGCTTAGAACAGTGCTTTGCAAATAGTGAGCGCTTAACAAATACCAAAATTATTATTAAATTATTGTTATTATTATCTCATATCTAAGCCAGCATTTAGAACAGTGGCTCATACATAATAAGTGCTTAATAAATACCATTTAAAAAAAATATTCAGTTTTGGGTCCCCTTCCATTTTCCATTTACACCCATGCCCGGGGAGAACACAATCACTCCCACGGCTTCAACTACCATTTCTATATAGATGATTTCCAAATTTACATCTCCAGGCCCGCACTCGCTCCTTCTCTGCGGTCTCGTGTTTATTTCTTCCTTCCAGACACTTCTACTAGGATATCCCGCTGACATCTCAAACGGAACATCTCCAAGACAGAGCTCCTCGTCTTCTCACCCAAATCCTGACATCACTGTAGACAGCACCACCATCCTTCCTGTCTCACGCGCCCATAACCTGGTTATTATCCTCGACCCTTCTCTCTCGTTCGACCCAGATATTCAATCTGCCACCAAATCCTGTTGGTTTCGCCTTCGTATTCCTGCTAAAATCTACCCTTTCTTTTCTATCCAAACTACTACTATGTTGATCCAAGCACTTTTCCTGTCCTACCTTAAATATTTCATCGGCCTCCTCCTTCACCTCCCTGCCTCCTGTTTCTCCCCACTCCAGGGCCTACGTTAGTCCGCTGCCCGGATCATTTTCTCGTAAAAAAATTTGGTTCGTGTCTCCACCCTCTGTGAGACCCTTTAGTCGTTGCGCGGCTCACTGGAAAGAGCCCGGGCTTTGGAGTCAGAGGTCGTGGGTTCAAATTCCGGCTCCGCCACTTGTCAGCAGGGTGACTTTGGGCGAGTCACTTCACTTCTCTGTCCATCTGGAAAATGGGGATGAAGACGGTGAGCCCCCCGTGGGACAACCTGATCACCTTGTAGCCCCCCCAGCGCTTAGAGCAGTGCTTTGCACATAGTAAGCGCTTAATAAATGCCATTATTATTATTTCCCTTGGCTTTAAATCACTCAGTCACCTCACTGATCTACGACAGTCCAGCCCGCATGCCAGCATACACACTGCATCCCAATCCTGTCCATCTCGCCTCTGACCCCTTTTCTGTTGTCCTTCTTTCATTCAATCATATTTATTGAGCGCTTCCGGTGTGCAGAGCACTGTACTAAGCACTTGGGAAGTACAAGTCGGCAACATATAGAGACGGTCCCTACCCAACAGCGGGCTCGCGTTCTAACCTGGAACTCCCCCCATCCACATAGGGTGGACCACCAGTCTCCTCACCTCAAAATCTTATTAAGTCACGTCTCCTCCGAGGGGCCTTCCCTGATAAACCCCTCTTTTTCCCAACCCCCTCTCCGTTCTGAATCATCTTTACACTTGAACACTCCGCGGACTGGATATCCAGCCCATGGCACTTGCTTGGGAAGTACAGGTTGGGGGGACTCATTGGGAAGACTGAAGATTAGCAGAGGCAGTGAATGCTATTTCGGAAAGACTCCTGGAAGAGCGGTAGCATCCGATCAAGAGAGAACATTGCCCTGGGCTGATTACATATATACATATATATACATATCTATTCTATTTATTCTATTTATTTTATTTTGTTAGTATGTTTGGTTTTGTTCTCCGTCTCCCCCTTTTAGACTGTGAGCCCACTGTTGGGTAGGGACTGTCTCCATATGTTGCCAATTTGTACTTCCCAAGCGCTTAGTACAGTGCTCTGCACACAGTAAGCGCTCAATAAATACGATTGATGATGATGATGATGATTGTTTATTTATATTAATGTCTGTGTCCCCCGCACTAGACTGTAAGCTCGTTATGGGGACTATGTCTACCGACTCTGTTGCATCGTATTCTCCAAGTACTTAATGCAGTGCTCTGCACAGAGTAAACCCTCAGTGAGAAGCAGCGTGGCTCAGTGGAAAGAGCACGGGCTTTGGAGTCAGAGGTCATGGGTTCAAATCCCGGCTCCGCCAAATGTCAGCTGTGTGACTTTGGGCAAGTCACTTCACTTCTCTGGGCCTCAGTTACCTCATCTGGAAAATGGGGATTAAAACTGTGAGCCCCCCATGGGACAACCTGATCACCTTGTAACCTCCCTAGCACTTAGAATAGTGCTTTGCACATAGTAAGTGCTTAACAAATATTATTATTATTATTATTATTAGTGAGTATCATTGGTTGATACATTGGTTGTTCTATTTAGGCTACTTTTCTGTGGCCTGATAGAGTTACCAAAGGTTGCCCAGAGGAATAATATGATGGTTATTTGCTGGGACAGTCAATCCTACGGTGGAGGAAAGAACTTCTACCGTCCCGTACTTTTCTCTTTAATATTTGATTGTTATAGCTCTGGGCCCGTGAATTTCTGCAAATGTTCGTGAAAACCAGAGCTATATTTGATCTGCACGATTTCTGGTGATAACGAACAACACAGGTTTGCCTCCTGTTTGGAAGAAACCTGAGAGACAGCAGAAGAAGCAGCGTGGCTCAGTGGAAAGAGCCCGGCCTTTGGAGTCAGAGGTCATGGGTTCAAATCCCGGCTCCGCCAATTGTCAGCTGTGTGGCTTTGGGCAAGTCACTTCACTTCTCTGGGCCTCAGTTACCTCATCTGTAAAATGGGGATTAAGACTGTGAGCCCCACATGGGACAACCCGATCACCTTGTAACCTCTCCAGCGCTTAGAACAGTGCTTGCTTTGCACATAGTAAGTGCTTAATAAATGCTATTATTATTATTATTAAGAAGACAGACTCCTGTGATAATAGAGAAGCAGCATTGTCTAGTGGATAGAGAACAGGCCTGAGAGTCGGCAGAACCTGGGGACCGTTGCTATATGTTGCCAACTTATACTTCCCAAGCACTTAGTACAGTGCTCTGCACACAGTAAGCGCTCAATAAATACAATTGAATGAATGAACGAGTCATCCCAGCTCCAGTGCTTTTCTGCTGTGTGTCCCGGGGCAAGTCACTTCACTTCTCTGTTCCACAGTTACCTCATTAAAATGGGGATTAAGACTGTGAGCCCCATCTGGGACACTGTGTGTCCGACCCGATTTGCTTGTATCCACCACAGCTCTTAGAAGAGTGCCCGGAACATAGTAAGTGCTTAACAAATGCCGCAATTATTATCATTATTATCATTAGTAATGGTAGTATTCATTCAATCATATTTATTGAGCACTTACTGTGTGCAGAGCACTGTACTAAACACTTGGGAAGTACAAGTCGGCAACATATAGAGGTGGTCCCTACCCAACAGTGGGCTCACAGTCTAGACGGGGAAGATAGACAACAAAACAAAATATGTAGACAGGTGTCATAATCCCCATCCCTCCGCCTTACCTCCTTCCCCTCCCCACAGCACCTGTATATATGTATATATGTTTGTACGTATTTATTACTCTATTTATTTATTTATTTTATTTGTACATATTTATTCTAATTATTTTATTTTGTGAATATGTTTTGTTTTGTTGTCTGTCTCCCCCTTCTAGACTGTGAGCCTGCTGTTGGGTAGGGACTGTTTCTATATGTTGCCAACTTGTACTTCCCAAGCGCTTAGCACAGCGCTCTGCACACAGTAAGTGCTCAATAAATACGATTGAATGAATGAATAGTAATTGAATAGGGGTAACTCAGACCAAATAGTTGGAGAAAAGTGCAGCACGGAGCCAAAAGTGAAAAGAGATTCAAACACTACCGGCGACAAATGTGACGGTGCAATAAAGAGCAGCCTTTATGGACTCTGGATGAAGAAACGGTCACTTGTCGCGTAGCACGTTTATCAGTCATTCATTCAATCAATCGTATTTCTTGAGCGCTTACTGTGTGCAGAGCACTGTACTAAGCGCTTGGGAAGTACACGTTGGCAACATATGGAGACGGACCCTCCCCAACAGCAGGCTCAAACATACTTGCACACTCTGATTAAAAAAGAAATCTTGCTTTGGAAATGCCAGTTTTGAGCAGAAAGGTTAACTTTAGAAATGCCAGTTTTGAGCAGAAAGGTTAACTGCGTGGGTGAAGGGTGCGTGTGTGTTTTGGAATGAAGTGAATGACTATTCCGGTTTTCCACTCCCCACCTTCTTCAAGACTTTATAAAACTTAGTCATTTTATATATCCTTTTTTATAATAATAATAATAATAATAATAATAATGATAATAATAATGGCATTTGTTAAGCACTTACTATGTGCAAAGCACTGTTCTAAGCCCTGGGGGGGTTACAAGGTGATCAGGTTGTCTCATGGGGGGGCTCACAGTCTTAATCCCCATTTTACAGATTCATCCATTCATTTAATCGTATTTATTGAGCGCTTACTGTGTGCAGAGCACTGTACTAAGCACTTGGGAAGTACAAGTTGGCAACATACAGATGAGGGAACTGAGGCCCAGAGTGCTCCTGCATGTCCTCTGTGCTTTGATCTGATATGTGCCTTCTTTCCCAAGTTTTATTTTCTGTTTGGATTTTCCTTGACAGAATAAAACTAGAAAAAATATACTTCCTTTAAGTAAATACCTTTAAATCATATGATTTATTTCAACTATATGTTATAAATTATGTTTTCATATTAATGTCTGTCTCCCCCTCTAGACTGTAAGCAGCGTGGCTCAGTGGAAAGAGCACGGGCTTTGGAGTCAGAGGTCATGGGTTCAAATCCTGACTCTGCCAACTGTCAGCTATGTGACTTGGGGCAAATCACTTAACTTCTCTGGGCCTCAGTTACTTCATCTGTAAAATGGGAATTAAGACTGAGCCCACCGTGGGACAACCTGATCACCTTGTAACCTCCCCAGCGCTTAGAACAGTGCTTTGCACATAGTAAGCGCTTAATAAATGCCGTTATTATTATTATTAGAGCAGTGCTTTACACATAGTAAGCGCTTAATAAATGCCATCATTATTGTTATTATTAAGCTCACTTAGTTCAGGGAACGTGTCCGCTAATTCCGTTGTGTTGTACTCTCCCGAGAGCTTAGTGCAGTGCTCTGCACATAATAAGCGCTCAATAAATACGATTCGATTGATTGACTGACTGAAGTAACATTTGTTTTTTCCTCAGTCTATCTTTGAACTTCTCTGTGGTCTTTCTTCACGGTTTCCGGACCCATTGTTGCAGACACACCGTAACATGTTCAGAATTAAGAATGTTTCATCTCCTCAACTAAATGATTTATAAATCACTCAATTACAGTGTTTAAAAAGGCTACTTAATAAATTGAGCATATTTACGTTCTCTAGAGTTGCAATTCAGGCTGGTTTTAACTAATTACTCGTACCTAGAGGGAACTCTGCTGCTTATTTTAGGGATCTCGCAGTGGGATTGCTGATTACTGCATTGTGCTGAAAATGCTAACAGACTATGCGACTCTTAGTATTCATAAGGAACGGACACGATCAGCTCTTAAAATGGAAGATGCTTGAATTAAATGTGACCGGAATTTTTAATCTTCCTTTTTGGAAATGTCATGGCTAGCAAATGCTCTTTCAAGCAAAAATAAGATTTTTACACCATTAAACATTCCTGTATGTTCAATTTTCATGTTGACATTTTAACATCCCATTAAGATAAGCACTCCTTGAATTTTCTTTTCTCTGGTTCTTCTCTGCTACCTATTATCAGGGGGCCCAGAACTCACGTGAGAAAGGAAGAGCAAGAGAAGGCTGGAAATGAATGGTCAGGAACACTAGCCATCTTTTTTGTGTTAAACCTGGTGAACACGGCGCTGATAAGAAGTGAGCTCATTTGATTCCAGAATAGTAATGTAGAAATCAAAGGAAACTGAAAAGGAAAAGGAAAATTGCTCCTTAGTTGCATCTCCCTCCCTTACCCACTTCTGGGACTTCTAGTCTGAGCTGGGAGGAGTCTGAAACTCTGCTGCTCTTTCTTTGTTTGTCTTTGTCTTTCCTTACCAGTCTGTTGTCAACACCCCTTACCTGCCTTAATTTTTAGATGATGAACCCCCTCAAGGCCATGGAACTTGTAAATGTCTCATTCATGTATTTTTTTTCCAGCGCTGAGCTCCCTACTTCCTACTTAGTATTATTAGTATTTATTTGGTGCTTATCATTAAAATTCACCCCCTCTGCCCGTAAAAATTGCCAGAGCATTCTTGGGGGAGGTGAGTTTCTCTGCCAGGAACAGAAGCGTTTCATGTCAGATACGTTGAGTCCGACTAAGTTCTCTTCAGGATTGGGCAAAGAGAAATTCAAAGACTTGGGCCTTCCTGTTGGTTGCTGTCTGCTCTGTGAGATTCACCGGAAGAGTTTCATGTGATGATGTATTTCATTCATTCAGTCATATTTATTAGCTCATGTCACTTCAGAGCATAGAAGATTTGAGCAGAATTTTCGTGCTCAAGATCCCAGAAGAGGCAGCTACTCTTTACATACTCTCGGTGAATTGAAAGATGCATTTACTAACTCTTTTGATTTCAGGCGAAACTATTAATAGCCTTGTAAACCCGGTGAATTTAACTCAGACATTTGACACAAGTACAGAATTAGAAAGACATAACGTAGACGAGGTTGAGTAACAGGGTGGCCTAATGGAAAGAGCATAGGAATGCTGTGTTGCTACCCCTTCCCTGCCATGTGATGATAAGCAAGTCACAACCTCCCTGTGCCTGGATTTCCTCATCTGTAAAATGGGGATTAAATACCCGTTCTCCCTCCATTTCAGACTGTGAGACCCATATGGGACAGGAACTATATCAGACCATGCCGTAAGCCTTCAGCAAATACTACAATTAGCATTATTATTAGGATTTTTATTGCATTTTTTAACTCAGAGCACATTGACTTAAATATTTACCCGAATGCCCAGAAGATATCAATGGATCAGCGGACAGGAAGCGAGAAAAGGATCAGTGGCATCTCAGATCTCAAAATATTTGTATTTCTTATCAGTAAGAATACATCATACGTCGGACGCAATTTGAAAGATTTCTCATAGTTCTTAGTTTTACCGTAATCGTTAAAATCTGTCTCTTTTTTTGTCTCTAAAGGAAAACCACTGCAGGCGAATAAAAATCCTAGGTGACTGTTACTACTGTGTATCAGGACTGTCCCAACCCAAAGCAGACCATGCTCATTGCTGTGTTGAAATGGGTTTGGATATGATTGACACCATCACGTAAGTACCATTCAGTCGTATTTATTGAGCGCTTACTGTGTGCAGAACACTGTACTAAGCGCGTATTGAAGTTGAACACTGAAGCCTTCATTGAACGTCATAGGATTCCGATTGACTTTTTGATTAATTTGTTCACGTCCACTGGAACCATTCCACCTTTTATTGCACTAAATATATTTTCCGCCTTTTATTCTACTAAATATATTTTACTATTTTTGAATATGGATTTTTCCACCCCAGTGCTTAGTGTAGTGGTTGGCACACAGGAAGCGCTTAACAAATACCACAGTTTTTTATTATTATTATTGTTATCAAAGGGGAAGAAAATCAGAAATAACAAAAGCAGCATGGCTTAGTGGAAAAAGCACGGGCTTGGGAGCAAAAGGATGCGGGTTCTAGTCCTGGCTCCGCCGCATGTCTGCTGTGTGACCTTGGGCAAGCCACTTAACTTCTCTGTGCCTCAGTGACCTCATCTGTAAAACGGGGAGTAAGACTGTGAGCCCCACGTGGGACATCCTAATTATCTTTTATCCACACCAGCGCTTAGAACAATGCTTGGTACATAGTAAGCGCTAAACAAACACCATTGTTATTATTATTATTATTATTTGTTCTGTAACGATGACTGTTAACCGATTTGGGTGACGTGATTTTTGTGGAACACTGGGACTTGGATGCCCCAAGCTCACTCTTTCTCATGTCAACAGAGACAGACAGGGAAGTGAGTGTGTGAAAAGCCGAGACTGTCAGAAAAATTCCTGAGCATTTGGGATTGAGCAAATTCCAAGCTTGGAAGCCAAGCAGCAGAGCCTGAGTCTAATTCCAACCTGTATACTCTTTCTCAGCGCTTAGTACAGTTCTGCACAGAGTAAGTGAGCGCGTAATAAATACTATTACTGCTAAAGTGAGTAAAAGCAGCTAGAGTTTCAGTTCAAGGAAGACTGAACAATTTAGCCAGGACATTTATATAGTTACAAAACTTGGATCTGGTTAAAATAGGACGTAAAGTCAACCTGTTATTAACGCACCCATAATCAGTTGCTGTGTTTTCACTATTCTTCATCCTTTTTCTGGTGTACGTGAAGTAATAGTAGACGACGCTACTATTTCTGCGGGATGGGAAGGATGGTTGTGTTGTCTACTGAGATGGGAAAGTTTGGGGAGGAGTGAGCCTTAGGGGGAAAGATGAGGCCTTCTAAAACAGATATGTTTTAGACATGTTGTGTCGGAGGTATTAGCAGATCATCAAAGTGCAGATATCCAGGAGACAAGGGAAGGCAAGAGAAGCAAAGATGTGGGTTCTAATCCCGGCCCCGCTACTTGTCTGCTGTGTGACCTTCCCTGTGCCTCAGTTACCTCATCTGGAAAATATCCATTAAGGCTCTGAGCCCCATATGGGACAAACTGATTTCCTTGTATGCATCCCAGTGCTTGGAACAGTGCTTGGCTCATAGTAAGCGCTTGATAAATACGATAAAAAGGAGAGAGGTTGCCGGATTGCAGGGCAGATGAGAGGGCTGGGCTAGGGAGAGAGAGAGATTTGGGAATCGGCCACTTAGAGGATATTAGGCTGGAGAGATATGACTCTAGACTGTGAGCCCGTTGTGGGGTAGGGACCCTCTCTATATGTTGCCAAGTTGTACTTCCCAAGCGCTTAGTACAGTGCTCTGCTCGCAGTAAGCGCTCAATAAATACGATTGAATGAATGAAAGAACATGATTGCCCTTCAGACTCGTTCTTTAGAGTTCAGCTGACATACATTGAATTTTCTGAGACAGCTAAAAACTTCCTTGGATGTGTGGCAATATACCACATCAGCATATTCCCTGGCGAGATTTTGTAACTTGTACAAATGCATTTCAAACTTCATCCACTGAAGCGTATTAAGAACTTTGATTTTCAGGGAATGGTTGCCTTTTCCTAAGACGTTTCTATCTGTCAAAATTCACAGAAAGAGTTTTCAGTACTTGTTCACTTAAATGGAGGTTTTCCTTTCTGTATGTGGCATTTTGGAGGCTATGCCTGTATCTTGTATGCCTATATCAGAGAAGCAGCGTGGTTCAGTGGAAAGAACATGGATTTTGGAGTCAGAGGTCATGGGTTCAAATCCTGGCTCCGCCAACTGTCAGCCGTGTGACTTTGGGCAAGTCACTTAACTTCTCTGTGCCTCGGTTACCTCATCTGGAAAATGGGGATTAAGACTGTGAGCCCTCCGTGGGACAACCTGATGGCCTTGTAACCCCAAGGAGAAGCAGCGTGGCTCAGTGGAAAGAGCCCGGGCTTTGGAGTCAGAGATCATGGGTTCAAATCCCGGCTCTGCCAGTTGTTAGCTGTGGGACTTTGGGCAAGTCACTTCACAGCTCTGTGCCTCAGTTACCTCATCTGTAAAATGGGGATTAAAACTGTGAGTCCCCCCTGGGACAACCTGATCACCTTGTAACCTCCCCAGCGCTTAGAACAGTGCTTTGCACATAATAAGGGCTTAATAAATGCCATCATGATTATTATTATTATTTGCACATAGTAAGTGCTTAATAGATGCCATCATTATTATTATTATTGTCAAGAATAGACCCGTTTAAACCCCATTCCTGGCAAAGCCATTTCCTCCTGCCAGTGTCCCCCATCCCAGCTGCTTTCACTTAGAGTTAAAAGAGAAGATTTCCAGAGTCATGTTAACGCTGAAAGAAACTAAAAACCAGGGCAAGGCCGCCAGATCAGCCAGAACATATCTAATTTCAGGGCATTTGAAAGGGTTTTGAAATTGCATAAAACAGCCTCTAAAAATCCAGGAATTGTCCAGACAAATTACAGCTCTATAATAATAATAATGATGGCATTTTTTTTAAATTTTATTTTTATTTTTTTAATGGCATTTATTAAGCGCTTACTATGTGCAAAACACTGTTCTAAGCACTGAGGAGGTTACAAGGTGATCAGGTTGTCCCACGGGGGGCTCACAGTCTTAATCCCCATTTTCCAGATGAGGTAACTGAGGCCCAGAGAAGTCAAGTGACTTGCCTAAAGTCACCCAGCTGACAATTGGCGGAGCCGGGATTTGAACCCATGACCTCTGACTCTGACTTCTCTATAGTGATAGTGAAAGTGGCGTGGGCCACCATGGCACGAGGAGCAGCATGGCTAGGAGAAGCAGCATGGCTCAATGGAAAAAGCCCGGGCTTCGGAGTCAGAGGTCATGGGTTCAAATCCTGGCTCCGCCAATGGTTGGCTGTGTGACTTTGGGCAAGTCACTTCACCTCTCTGGGCCTCCGTTCCCTCATCTGTAAAATGGAGATTAAGACTTTGATCCCCACATGGGACAACCCGATCACCTTGTATCCTCCCCTGCGCTTCGAAAAGTGCTTTGCACGTAGTAAGCGCTTAACAAATGCCATCATTATCATTATTATCATTAATTAATACGATTGAATGAATTCAACTGTCTCATTCAATGCAAATATTTAATCTGTCACCAAATCCTGTCAGATGGATATTCACCTTGTATCCCCCCCCAAAGCTTTGCACATAGTAAGTGCTTAACTATTATTATTATTATTATTATTATTACGATGGTTTATGATCAGGGCAGGAATAAAGAGGGGGGAAGCCTGAATGGAGAGGCCACCTGCCCCATTTTCAGCCTACCTCCCACTTGTCGGGCACGGGATAAATCCACAGGAAGGCCTCCATCCCTCTCCACCTTTGCTTCCCATATCTGGAATAGCTCTCTCCCGATTTCCAGGTGGGAATGTGGCCTTCCACACAGATTAGAAGCCCGTCTCCGGGCGACCGAGATGTGGGTTGCCAAGCGCCTGCCTGCGTGTCTCGGGGTCACTCCGGCCTCCTCCCCCTCGGCAAATACCTCTTCCCTGGAATAATCCCGGGAATAATGGCCGGAGAGAGGAAAAGAGGAGGGAGAGGGACGAGAGGAGGAAGGGGTGAGCGGGCCGCCATCACCTCCTTCATCCCAGAAATGGCATTATCGTCAGCGTATTCAAGAAATAAGGCTGAGAATCCAATCGTGGTAATTACCTTGGTAATTATCAGAGGAGCAGCTTGGCTCAGTGGAAAAAGCCCGGGCTTTGGAGTCAGAGGTCGTGGGTTCAAATCCCGGCTCCGCCAATTGTCAGCTGGGTGACTTGGGGCAAGTCGCTTCACTTCTCTGGGCCTCAGTTCCCTCATCTGTAAAATGAGGATAAAGACCGTGAGCCCCCCGTGGGACAACCTGATCACCTTATAACCTCCCCAGTGCTTAGAACAGTGCTTTGCACATAGTAAGTGCTTAATAAATGCCATTATTATTATTATTATTAATTGTCAGCTGTGTGACTTTGGGCTAGTCACTTAACTCTCTGTGCCTCAGTTACCCCATCTGTAAAATGGGGATTAAGACTGTGAGCCCCCCGTGGGACAACCTGATCACCTTGTAACCTCCCCAGCGTTTAGAACAGTGTTTTGCACATAGTAAGCGCTTAATAAATGCCATAAAAAAAATCCCAGCTCCACCTATTGTCAGCTGTGTGACTTTGGGCAAGTCACTTAACTTCTCTGTGCCTCAATTCTCTCATCTGTAAAATGGGGATTAAGACTGTGAGCCCACCATGGAACAACCTGATCACCTTGTAACCTCCCCAGCGCTTAGAACAGTGCTTTGCACATAGTAAGCGCTTAATAAATGCCATAAAAAAATCCCAGCTCCACCTATTGTCAGCTGTGTGACTTTGGGCAAGTCACTTAACTTCTCTGTGCCTCAATTCCCTCATCTGTAAAATGGGGATTAAGACTGTGAGCCCCCCATGGGACAACCTGATCACCTTGTAACCTCCCCAGTGCTTAGAACAGTGCTTTGCACATAGTAAGCGCTTAATAAACGCCTTAAAAAAATCCCAGCTCCGCCAATTGTCAGCTGTGTGACTTTGGGCAAGTCACTTAACTTCTCTGTGCCTCAGTTCCCTCATCTGTAAAATGGGAATTAAGAGTGTGAGCCCCACATGGGACAATCTGATCACCTTGTATCCCCCAGTGCTTAGAACAGTGCTTTGCACATTGTAAGCGCTTAATAAATACCATTATTACTATTATTATTATTATTTTTGGGGCAAGCCACTTAACTTCTCTGTGCCTCAGTTATCTCATCTGTAAAATGGGGATTAAAACTGTGAGCCCCCCCGGGACAACCTGATCACCTTGTAACCTCCCCAGCGCTCAGAACAGTGCTTTGCACATGGTAAGCGCTTAACAAATACCATCGTCATCATCATATATACAGGTGCCGTGGGGAGGGGAAGGAGGTAGGGCGAGGGGGATGGGGAGGAGGAGAGGAAGAAGGGGGCTCAGTCTGGGAAGGCCTCCTGGAGGAGGTGAGCTCTCAGTAGGGCTTTGAAGGGATATACAGGACTGAATTAATCGATAAGTGCTTATTATGTACAAAGCACTGTTCTAAGCGCTGGAGGGATACAAGGTGATGAGGTTGTCCCACGTGGGGCTCACAGTCTTAATCCCCATTTTCCAGATGAGGGAACTGAGGCCCAGAGAAGTGAAGTGACTTGCCCAAAGTCACCCAGCTGACAATTGGCGGAGCCGGGATTCGAACCCATGACCTCTGACTCCAAAGCCCGGGCTCTTTTCACTGAGCCACGCCGCTCCTCATCACTGATAAAGCTTCCGCTTTAAGGCAACAACATCACACTTTGACCACACTGAAGGTGGGTGGCCTAGAGGAAAGAGCCTGCGAGTCAGAGGATTACTCTTCACCCCCATTTTACAGATGAGATAACTGAGGCATGGAAAAGTTAAGTGACTAGTCTAAGGTCATTCCTCAGTCAAGTCAAGAGAAGCAGCGTGGCTCAGTGGAAAGAGCCCGGCATCACATAGAGACAGTCCCTACCCAACAGTGGGCTCACAGTCTAAAAGGGGGAGACAGAGAACAGAACCAAACATACCAACAAAATAAAATAAGTAGGATAGAAATGTACAAGTAAAATAAATAAATAAATAGATAAATAGAGTAATAAATATGTACAACCATATATACATATATACAGGTGCTGTGGGGAAGGGAAGGAGGTAAGACGGGAGGATGGAGAGGGGGACGAGGGGGAGAGGAAAGAAGGGGCTCAGTCTGGGAAGGCCTCCTGGAGGAGGTGAGCTCTCAGCAGGGCCTTGAAGGGAGGAAGAGAGCTAGCTTGGCGGATGGGCAGAGGGAGGGCATTCCAGGCCCGGGGGAGGACGTGGGCCGGGGGTCGATGGCGGGACAGGCGAGAGCGAGGTACAGTGAGGAGATTAGTGGTGGAGGAGCGGAGGGTGCGGGCTGGGCAGTAGAAGGAGAGAAGGGAGGTGAGGTAGGAGGGGGCGAGGTGATGGACAGCCTTGAAGCCCAGGGTGAGGAGTTTCTGCTTGATGCGCAGATTGATCGGTAGCCATTGGAGGTTTTTGAGGAGGGGAGTAATATGTCCAGAGCGTTTCTGGACAAAGATAATCCGGGCAGCAGCATGAAGTATGGATTGAAGTGGAGAGAGACACGAGGATGGGAGATCAGAGAGAAGGCTAGTGCAGTAGTCCAGACGGGATAGGATGAGAGCTTGAATGAGCAGGGTAGCGGTTTGGATGGAGAGGAAAGGGCGGATCTTGGCAATGTTGCGGAGCTGAGACCGGCAGGTTTTGGTGACGGCTTGGATGTGAGGGGTGAATGAGAGAGCGGAGTCGAGGATGACACCAAGGTTGCGGGCTTGTGAGACGGGAAGGAGGGTAGTGCCGTCAACAGAGATGGGAAAGTCAGGGAGAGGACAAGGTTTGGGAGGGAAGACAAGGAGCTCAGTCTTCGACATGTTGAGCTTTAGGTGGCGGGCGGACATCCAGATGGAGATGTCCTGAAGGCAGGAGGAGATGCGAGCCTGGAGGGAGGGGGAGAGAGCAGGGGCAGAGATGGAGATCTGGGTGTCATCAGCGTAGAGATGATAGTTGAAGCCGTGGGAGCGAATGAGGTCACCAAGGGAGTGAGTGTAGATTGAGAACAGAAGGGGACCAAGCACTGAACCTTGGGGAACCCCCACAGTAAGAGGATGGGAGGGGGAGGAGGAGCCTGCAAAAGAGACTGAGAAAGGATGCCAATTTGTACTTCCCAAGCGCTTAGTACAGTGCTCTGCACATAGTAAGCGCTCAATAAATACGATTGATTGATTGATTGATTGATTTGGAGTCCGAGGTCATGGGTTCATATCCCGGCTCCGCCAACTGTCAGCTGTGTGACTTTGGGCAAGTCACTTAACTTCTCTGGGCCTCAGTTACCTCATCTGGAAAATGGGGATGAAGACTGTGAGCCCCCAGTGGGACAACCTGATCACCTTGTATCCTCCCCAGTGCTTAGAACAGTGCTTTGCACTTAGTAAGCGCTTAATAAATGCCATTATTATTATTATTATTATTATTATTATTATTATTAAGTGGTGCAGCTGGGATTAGAACCCTGATCCTGGTCCTGAGCCCGGCTCTGCCTCTTCCCTGCTGCATAACCTTGGGCAAGTCACTTAACTTCTCCGTGCCTCAGTTTCCTCATCTTTAAAATGGGGATTCAGTGCCTGTCCTTCCTCCCACCTAGACTGTGAACCCCATCTGAGACTGGGTCCAAACTGATTACAGCAATGATGGCATTTGTTAGGCGCTTACTATGTGCGAAGCACTGTTCTAAGCGCTGAGGGGGATACAAGGTGATCAGGTGGTCCCACAGGGGGCTCACAGTCTTAATCCCCATTTTACAGATGAGAGAACTGAGGCACAGGGAAGTTAGAATGGTGCTTTGCACATAATAAGTGCTTAGCAAATGCCATTATTATTATTATTATTATTATTATTATTAAGTGCTTGCCCAGAGTCACACAGCTGACGAGCGGCGGAGCCAGGATTAGAACCCATGACCCCTGGCTCCCAAGCCCGGGCTCTTTCCACTGAGCCACGCTGCTTCTCTACATACCCGAGCGCATAATATAGTGCTTGACACATAGTAAGTACAGAACACACATTATTATTATTATTGTTATTATCATTACTTAACCAAATCCCCCGAATTCTTCGTAATTATGAAGGCCAGGCTACCTCATGGCTACCGGTGAAAGGACACTTCCAGTTGTGAGTAAGCTAAGACTTGTCAAGCGCTTAGTACAGTGCTCTGCACACAGTGAGCGCGCAATAAATACGATTGAATGAATGAGAAGCTGGGTCCAAAGTATCACCCAAGAATTAGGTCGTGCTAATGAGGAAAGGCATTTCAAATGAATGAAATCCTCCTATGAACCTTTCTCAGAATATGTTTTAATTTGCAAGAAAATGAGAGAGTGAGAGGCTATTTGTAATAATAATAATAATAATAATAATGGCATTTATTAAGTGCTTATTTTGTGCAAAGCACTGTTCTAAGCACTGGGGAGTCTACAAGCTGATCAGATTGTCCCACGCGGGGGCTTACAGGTTTCATCCCCGTTTTCCATTCATTCAGTCATATTTATTGAGCGCTTACTGTGTGCAGAGCACTGTACTAAGCGCTTGGGAAGTACAAGTTTCCAGAGGAGGTAACTGAGGCACAGAGAAGTGAGGCGACTTGCCCAAAGTCACACAGCTGACAACTGATTTGTATGGAGAAGGCAGATCAGATTAGACAGATTAGACTGTGAGCCCACTGTTGGGTAGGGACTGTCTCTATATGTTGCCAATTTGTACTTCCCAAGCGCTTAGTACAGTGCTCTGCACATAGTAAGCACTCAATAAATATGATTGATGATGATGATGATGATCAAAAAAGCAAGACTGTTGTGGTGTCTTCCTTAGTTCTGCCATTTTGTTAACTGGCATTTGTTAATTCAATCGTATTTACTGAGCACCTACTGTGTGCAGAGCACTGTACTAAGCGCTTGGGAAGTACTAGTTTCCAGAGGAGGTAACTGAGGCACAGAGAAGTGAAGCGACTTGCCCAAAGTCACACAGCTGACAATTGATTTGTATGGAGAAGGCAGATCAAAAAAGCAAGACTCTTGTGGTGTCTTCCTTAGTTCTGCCATTTTGTTAATTGGCATTTGTTCATTCAATCGTATTTATTGAGCACCTACTGTGTGCAGAGCACTGTACTAAGCGCTTGGGAAGTACAAGTTTCCAGAGGAGGTAACTGAGGCACAGAGAAGTGAGGCGACTTGCCCAAAGTCACGCAGCTGACAATTGATTTGTATGGAGAAGGCAGATCAAAAAAGCAAGAATCTTGTGGTGTCTTCCTTAGTTCTGCCATTTTATTAATGGCATTTGTTCATTCAATCGTATTTATTGAGCGCCTACTGTGTGCAGAGCACTGTACTAAGCGCTTGGGAAGTACAAGTTGGCAACATATAGAGACGGTCCCTACCCAATGGTGGGCTCACAGTTAAGCCACTTGTTAAGTCATTCGTTAAGATTGCATAGCACACGGGAAGCACGGGAGTGATTAGTGATTAGTGATTAGTAGTAGTGATTAGTATTAATCCCCATTTTACAGATGAGATAGCCGAGGCCCAGAAAAGTTAAGTGACTAGGCTAAGGTCATGCAGACGTCTAGATTAGAACCCTGATCCTTCCCCGTCCACTAAGCCATGGTGCCTCTCCTGTTATTGTTTAGTTTTGAACCAAGCCTATCGAATTGATAAAAGCCCCAGCTTTTATAAGTCAAAGATCTAATTCACATTTATGAAGATGAATAAGTTAATGAGCCTTATTCGTCTTTTCATTTCACATCCATTCACCCTTCCCGTAATCCCTCTTTGGACTTGGTAAATACTGGAAAAGAAATGTTCTTTTACCCCGCCTAAAGTCAAATATCTCTGGATGAGCGCCTCTGTGTAATTATTCCTGGGAAGGTGGGGAGGATGAATTGCCATCCTTCTTTTCTCCCAATCCCTGATGAATCAATCAACATGTTTACTGGGCATTTATTTTATTTTATTATGCTGTTTACTGGGTGTGACTTTGGGCAAGTCACTTAACTTCTCTGGTCCTCAGTGACCTCATCTGTAAAATGGGGATTAAGACTGTGAGCCCCCCGTGGGGCAACCTGATCACCTTGTAACCTCCCCAGCGCTTAGAACAGTGCTTTGCACATAGTAAGCGCTTAATAAATGCCATTATTATTATTATTATTATTATTATTATTATTATTATCATTATTATTTACTGTGTGCAGAGCACTGAACTAAGCACTTGGGAGAGCACAGTATAATTGAGTTTGTGGACACATTCTCTGCCCACAACAAGCTTACAGTCTTCGGGGCGATACAGATCGTTAATATAAATAAATTCTGATTTTGTGCTGTGGGTCTGAGGGAGGGGTGAACAGATGGTGAAAATCCAAGAAAGGAGGGGAAGAAGAAGAAAAGAGCGCTTAGTTGGGGAAACCCTTTGGGATGAAATGTGATTTTAATAAAGCTTTGAAGATGGGGAGAGCGATGTGATCAGCCGTTGGCTACGAAGAGGGAGGGAATTCCAGGCCAGAGGCAGGATTCATTCAATCGTATTTATGGCGCGCTTATTGTGTGCAGAGCACTGTACTAAGCGCTTGATATGGGTAAGAGGTCAGTGGTGAGATTAACGAGATCAAGATACAGTGAGCAGGTTGGCGTTAGAAAGCGAGGAGTTCGTGCTTGATGTTTATATTTCTATAATTCTATTTATTCTGATGGCATTGACGCCTGTCTACTTGCTTTGTTTTGTTGCCTGTCTCCCCCTTCTAGACCGTGAGCCCGTTGTTGGGAAGGGATTGTCTCTATCTGTTGCCGAATTGTACTTTCCAAGCGCTTAGTACAGTGCCCTGCACACAGTAAGCGCTCAATAAATACGATTGAATGAATGAATGAATGAATGATAGGAAATCTGGGTGGTAAAGTAGGCCAGGAGTCTGCCCTGGTACCCATAAAGAACATGCTAGGATATAATAAGAATGACGGCATTTATTAAGCGCTTACTATGTGCAAAACACTGTTCTAAGCGCTGGGGAGGTTACAGGGCGATCAGGTTGTCCCACGGGGGGGCTCACAGTCTTCATCCCCATTTTACAGATGAGGGGACTAAGGCACCGAGAAGTGAAATGACTTGCCCCAAATCACCCAGTGCTCTGCACACAGTAAGCGCTCAATAAATACGATTGAATGAATGAATTGGTGGAGGCGGGATTTGAACCCACGACCTCTGACTCCAAAGCCCGGGCTCTTTCCACTGAGTCACGCTGCTTCTCTAGTATATTTCCCAGGATCTCTAGTCCTTCCCGACATCAGTCAATCCAAAGTATTTTATCCAGGGGCTACTGTGTTCTATACCTTGAGATTAAGTTGCCCCTCTGCCCCGACATCATCATATTAATGATAATTTTGGTATTAGTAAGTACTTAACAATGTGCCATACACTCTGCTAAGCGCTGGGGTAGATACAATACAATCAGATGACCCACAGGCCCCATTCCACATCTAGCTCACACTCCAAGTGGGAGGGATAACCAGAAATTCATCCCACCTGTGCAAATAAGGAAACTGAGGCACAGAGAAGAGGTGAGGTGCCCAAGGTCACATAGCAGACAAGTGGCAGGGTCTTGTACATATTTACTATTCTATTTATTTAATTCTTTAATTCTATTTGTTCGGACGACTTGCCACCTGTCCACGTATTTTGTTTTGTTGTCCGTCTCCCCCCTTCTAGACCGTGAGCCCGTTGTTGGGTAGGGACCATCTCTATATGTTGCCGAATTGTACTTCCCAAGCGCTTAGTACAGTGCTCTGCACACAGTGAGCGCTCAATAAATACCATTGAATGAATGAATGAATGAAAAGTGAGTGAGAGCGAGTTCCCCTGTCCTCAAAAAAGTTTACAAACCAGTGTGTGAGATAGACACAAAAGAATTTAAAGGTAGAAGAGAGCGGAGAGATGGGTAGCTTAAGAAAGTGCTTAAGAAATAGAATAAAATAATGATAGTATTATTGTTGTGAGCCCCACGTGGGACAACCTGATCACCTTGTAACCTCAAAAGTGCTTAGAGCAGTGCTTTGCACAAAGTAAGCGCCTAACAAATGCCGTTATTATTATTATTATTATTATTATTATTATTATTAGGCCAGGCTGCTTCTCTACGGTATGTGAATTGTTACGATCAAAGGTGCTGCGAGTGGCTGCGAGACCATAAATGCTGAGTGGAAGTTATCCCGGACGATACCACCACCTTCCCGGGCCCAAAAGTTGGGGAATTCATCATCTTCCGAAATCTCTCAGCTTCACATTGTAAGCGCATAACAAATACCAGAAGATCAGTTTTTGGGCCATGCCATTTCCCAGATCTTTCTAGCCAAACAGCCACCTCTCTAGTTCAAGCTCTTATAGCGGACCGAGGTAGAGAAGCAGCGTGGCTCAGTGGAAAGAGTCGGGGGTCATGGGTTCAAATCCCGGCTCCGCCCATTGTCAGCTGTGGGACTTTGGGCAAGTCAACTTCTCTGGGCCTCAGTTACCTCATCTGGAAAATGGAGATTAAGACTGGGAGTCCCATGTGGGACAACCTGATCACCTTGAATCCTCCCCAGCGCTTAGAACAGTGCTTTGCACATAGAAAGCGCTTAATAAATGCCATCATTATTATCATTATTATTGTATTGGCCCCCTTACGGGTGCTCTTGACTTCAGTCCTGATTCCATGCAGTTGCCTGGATAATCTTCCTGAAGCATTGCTTTGGCACGCTTCTCTCCATTCCTCTAAACCGTCCAGTGTTTCCTCATTTGCTTCTGCATCGAGCAGAACTTTGGCTAATGGTCTCGAGAAAGGCTGAGCCAAGCAAAAATGATTCTCCGTGGAGAATTGAAATTCTCCTTCAGGAGGAACACAGGATTTTAGTTATTATTCACACATGACAGACTGAACTTCCCTCTCAGGAGGAACACACACTTACGAGTCGCTCGCACGATAGCCCCTGACCCCGAACGCTTCCCAATCGGAGGAATCCACTTAGGCGTTACTTGCGTGTGATGAAGCGATTAGCCCCCGGTCACAAGCGCTTCCCACTGGGGAGGAATTCACTTAAATGTTCTCGCACGTGGTGAAGCATCTACCTCCCCTGCACGAATGCATCCCTTTTGGGAGGAATCGCTTATGCGTTACATGCACGTGGCAAATCGCCCCAGCTTCTCCGGCTCCACAGATGTTCACTCACCTGTCCCACACTTCCTCACGTGGTGCAGGCAGAGCGGGCGTCCCATGCTCTGGGCAGAGGGGACACGTAGACAGCTGCTAAAAGGCTCGATTCGCTGTCAGAGGTAGCAGGTATTTAATGTCAGAGGTGGCAGGTATTTTTCACCTGTCCTTCGGGCTGTTCGAGCTTCCCGTTTCCGCTTCTCCGATCTCTGTCCCCTTATTTCGTTGGCGAGGGGCCGAGGGAAACCTGCTGTATTCCTGGCCTGGCGTGTCTATCTAGCAGTTTCAGCTGCAAGGACCCTCCTCCTACCCCCCAACTGTGCTTCTGAGTTCCGCTTTTCTGGCTTGGGTAGCCACGAGATAGCGTTTGACCTTGAGACGGTGCATATTCACCTTGGAACAGCGAGTCACTTCATTTATCTGTATCTCCATTTCCTCTACTGTGAAATGGGGATTCAATTCCTGTTCTCCCTCCTGGCCTATACTGTGACCTCCATACGGGACAGGAACTGTAGCCAATAAAATGAACTTGTTCTTATCCTGGCGCTTAAAACAGTGCTTTTCGCCTAGTAAGAGCTTAACAAATACCTTAAAAAAAGTGCCTGATGATGATGGTATTTGTTAAGCGCTTACTACGTGCAAGGCACTGTTCTAAGCACCGGGGAGGTTACAAGGTGATCAGGTTGTCCCACGGGGGGCTCATAGTTTTCATCCCATTTTGCAGATGAGGTAACTGAGGCCCAGAGAAGTGACTTGCCGAAAGTCACACAGCTGACAGTTGGCAGAGCCGGGATTTGAACCCATGACCTCTGACTCCAAAGCCCGGGCTCTTTCCACTGAGCCACGCTGCTTCAGCGGTTAGGGTGGAGAGGGAAGGATGGACTTTATCGATGTCGTGAAGGGTGAACTGACAGGGTTTGGTGACAGGTTGAATATGTGGATTGACTGAGATGTGAGTCGATGATGATGATGATGATGATAATGGCATTTGTTAAGCGCTTATTTTGTGCCAGGCACTGTACTAAGCGCTGGGGCGGATACCAGCAAATCGAAGTGGACACAGCCCCTGTCCCATCTGGGGCTCACAGTTTCAATCCCCATTTTCCAGATGAGGTAACTGAGGCACAGCGAGTGAAGTGACTCACCCACGGTCACACAGCGGACAACTGGTGGAGCCGGGATTAGAACCCATGACCTTCTGACTCTTGGGCCTGTGCTCTAGCCACTCTGCCGCGCTGCTTCTCGATAATGCACAGGTTATTGGCTTGGGAGACAAGAAGGATGGTTATTTTGTTAATGATGTTCATCAAGCTTTAATTCTATTTGTTCTGTCGATTTGACACCCGTCCACACGTTTTGTTTCGTTATCCGTCTCCCCCTTCTAGACTGTGAGCCCGTTGGTGGGTAGGGACCGTCTCTATATGTTGCCGACTTGCATTTCCCAAGCGATTAGTACAGTGCTCTGCACACAGTAAGCGCTCAATAAATGCGACTGAATGAATGAAAGAATGGTGTTGTCTACAGAGACAGAAAAGTCGTGGAGAAGATAAGGTTCGGGGGAGAAGATGGGAAGTTCTGTTTAGGACATGTTAAGTTTGAGGTGTCACTGGGACATCCAAGAAGAGATGCCCTGAAGCCAGGAGGAAATAGGGGATTGAAGAGAAGACATAGAAAGCTGACCAAATCTCTATAGGTCCCCTGTGGGCTGCGAAAAGTTTGATAATGTCAACCTGGTCAAATAATAATAATAATAATAATAATAATGTTGGTATTTGTTAAGCACTTACTATGTGCCAAATACTGTTCTAAGAGCTGGGTAGATACGAGGTAATCAGGTTGTCCCACGTGGGGCTCACAGTCTTCATATATGTTGCCAACTTGTACTTCCCAAGCGCTTAGTACAGTGCTCTGCACACAGTAAGCGCTCAATAAATACGATTGAATGAATGAATGAATGAATCCCCATTTTACAGATGAGGGAACCGAGGCCCAGAGAAGTTAAGTGACGCTAGCAGATGTAATGAAAGTTGGAGGATTACCTGGGCAAGTCAAATTAAAAACAGGAGCCCTGGTGATTACTGTGCCAAAACACTTTTATGAAGCTACATGTTTTTATTAGGTGTCCATCATCTGTTTAAAGTAACAATACAGGAAAGAAAGGTTATTTTATAACCCAAACGACCCCTTCGTGGCTAGCTCAGCCATCTTCACTTTCTCAAGTTTCTAGGACACTTCTGGAATCCCAGCCTCACTCCTATGTCTCCCATTCTCCCCCCAGTCCCGTCTGTTCATTTTGTAACTTTCCTGTTTCGTTTGCCGTGGAGGCTCCAACATGGCGGCCTTCAGTGTCAGCACTTCATAAATGCCATTATTATTATTATTATTAATATCATTAATATTAATATTCTTGCCTCTACCACCACACCCCTTCAGCACTCAATAGCCTTCACTGCCAAAGTGCCACACAACCAGAGCATCCTAAGCCTGGGGGGAGCAGGTGGCCACCATGAAGGAGGAGTACGAGTGGGGCAGGGCTAGAAGGAGACCCTCTCTCGGCCCCCCGACTTTGTAGCCATGAAAAATGGGATTGTAGGAGGGCTTGGGTTAGCAGAGGTGGCAACGGGGTCTGCGGGAGCCATGGAGTCCATTATGTTGGAGCTGCGGAGGGGGAAATGTGAGGCGTGGACTGAATTTAAAAATTCTGAAAATGGAGATGAAGACTGTGAGCCCCCCGCGGGACAACCTGATCACCTTGTAACCTCCCCAGCGCTTAGAACAGTGCTTCGCACATAGTAAGTGCTTAATAATGCCATTATTACTATTATTATTATTACGAGTTCAAATCCCGGCTCCGCCACTTGTCAGCGGTGTGGCTTTGGGCAAGTCACTTCACTTCCCTGGGCCTCAGTTCCCTCATCTGGAAAATGGAGATGAAGACTTTGAGGGCTTGGGATTGCAGAGGTGGCAACGGGGTCTGCGGGAGCAATGGAGTCCATTATGTTGGAGCTGCGGAGGGGGAAATGTGAGGTGTGGAGTGAATTTTGTGTGGAGAAAAGGCAAGGGGCAGGATTAGAGTGAGAGCAAGGGGGGAAACTCCAGCTGCAGAAATAATAATAATAATAATAATAACAATAATAATAATAATAATAACAATAATATAGTATTATAATATATTATATATTATATTATCATATATTATATTATATTATATTGTATTATTATATTATACTATATTATATTGTTATATAGTATTATAATATATTAAATTATTCTATATCATATGTTATGTATTGTTATATTATATTATAATGTAGAATATAATGATATAATATGATATTGTAATATAATAATAATATAATATAATATAAAAATAATAATAGCAATAATAATAATAATGATGACGGCATGGTAAGCGCTCAATAAATATGATTGATGATGATGATTTGTTATGTGCTTACTATTTGCCCAGCATAGTTCTAAGAGCTGGGGGCATACAATGATAATAATAAAAATGATGGTATTTGTTAAGCGCTTACTATGTGCAAAGCACTGTTCTAAGTGCTGGGGAGGTTACAAGGACATGTTAAGTTTCAGGTGGCACTGGGACATCCAAGAAGAGATGCCCTGAAGCCAGGAGGAAATAGGGGATTGAAGAGAAGAGATAGAAAGCCGACCAAATCTCTGCAGGTCCCATGCGGGGTGCTAGAATTTTGATAATGTCAACCTGGTCATATAATAATAATAATAATAATAACAATAATAATAATAATAATAATAATTAATAATAATGTTAGTATTTGTTAAGCACTTACTATGTGCCAAGCACTGTTCTAAGTGCTGGTGAGGTTATAAGGTGATCAGGTTGCCCCATCGGGGGCTCACAGTTTTAATCCCCATTTTCCAGACGAGGTAACTGAGGCCCAGAGAAGTTAAGTGACTCCCCCAAAGTCACCCAGCTGACAGTTGGCAGAGCCGGGATATTGAACCCGTGACCTCTGCCTCCAAAGCCCGGGCTCTTTCCACCGAGCCACGCTGCTTGTCCGACATGGGGCTCACAGTCGTAATCCCCATTTTCCAGATGAGGGAACCGAGGCCCAGAGAAGTGAAGTGACTTGCCCGGAGTCACACAGCTGACAGTTGGCGGAGCCGGGATTAGAACCCACGACCTCTGAATCCCAAGCCCGGGCTCCGTCCTCTGAGCCGCACGCTTACTATTCACTAAGCACTGTTCTAACAGTTGAAAAGGGGTCAGAGACGTAATTTGGGGATTTCCTAAGGCAGAAAAAGTCTATTTTCTGACCTCTAGCTTGTTCGACCTCTCTCAGGGTCGCACCTGGTGAGTTTCCGGTACTCTACCGGTCACGACTACAGGAGGGAGCGTCAAGTATCCCATTCCTGGTTTGGGCAGTGACTAGTAAGTGGAAGGCGATCTGCTAAAAATCAAAATTCCCCTGTGCCGGGCAGCAGTGCCATGGAAGAGGGTCAAAGGTGGAGACTCATTTAATGTGCAGAAGGAGACAACGATAAACCACTTCCGCATTTTCACCGAGAAAACACTATGGATTCGGTCCAGAGCGAAATGGGACATTCTGGAAAAGATTTTTCCATGGCCTTGGACATGGCTTGACAGCCTAAGACGACAACAAGCTTGTTTGAGGAGCAACGGAAGGATAACGATCTGCGATGAATTGATAACGTCTCCCGTAATCTATTTTAGATCGGTAGCAGAGGCCACGGAAGTCGACCTCAACATGCGAGTGGGTTTGCACACGGGACGGGTCCTGTGCGGTGTGCTGGGCCTTCGAAAATGGCAATACGATGTCTGGTCGAATGACGTGACGCTCGCCAACGTAATGGAAGCCGGAGGATTACCTGGGTAAGTCGTGTGAAGAACGAACTGTGGTCATCAATGTGTTGAAGCATCTTTCTTTCAAGAAGGCGTGGATTTTTAATAATAACAATAATGATGGCATTTAGTATGTGCTTACTACGTGCAAAGCACTGTTCTGAGCACTCGGGAGGTTACAAGGTGAGAGGTTGTCTCACGGGGGGCTCACAGTCTTCATCCCCATTTTCCAGATGAGGCCCAGAGAAGTGAAGTGACTTGCCCAAAGTCACACCGCTGTCAAGTGGCGGAGCCGGGATTTGAACTCATAATAATAATAATAACGATGATGGCATTTATTAAGCGCTTACTATGTGCAAAGCACTGTTCTAAGCACTGGGGAGGTTACAAGGTGATCAGGTTGTCTCACGGGGGGCTCACAGTCTTCATCCCCATTTTCTAGATGAGGGAACTGAGGCCCAGAGAAGTGAAGTGACTTGCCCAAAGTCATACCGCTGACAAGTGGTGGAGCCGGGATTTGAACTCATAATAATAATAATAACGATAATGGCATTTATTAAGCGCTAACTTTGTGCAAAGCACTGTTCTGAGCGCTGGGGAGGTTACAAGGTGATCAGGTCGTCCCACGGGGGGCTCACAGTCTTCATCCCCATTTTCCAGATGAGGGAATTGAGGCCCAGAGAAGTGAAGTGACTTGCCCAAAGTCATACCGCTGACAAGTGGCGGAGCCGGGATTTGAACTCATAATAATAATAATAATAATAATGGCATTTATTAAGCACTTACTATGTACAAAGCACTGTTCTAAGTGCTGGGGAGGTTACAAGGTGATCAGGTTGTCCCACGGGGGGCTGACAGTCTTCATCCCCATTTTCCAGATGAGGGACCTGAGGCCCAGATAAGTGAAGTGACTTGCCCAAAATCACACCACTGACAAGTGGCGGAGGCAGAATTTGAACTCATGACCTCTGGCTCCAAAGCCCGGACTTTTTCCACTAAGCCACGCTGCTTCGTCTATTTAGATTAGGGATATGGTGACCAAAAGTTATTTTGTGAGGACTGTGAAGACCACTAGCCTTAAAACACTCCATCAACTCTATCCCACTTACGTATCCACACTCTTCCAAAACCTACCTCCTCACTCTCTTTCTCGTCATTCCTGCCTCCAATCCGTTTTCTCCTGGCTTATTCATTCATTCAGTCGGATTTATTGAGCGCTTACTGTGTGCAGAGCACTGTACTAAGCGCCTGTCTCGTCCTGCAAATCCACTAGGCTGCAGAGAAAGAACGAGACTCAAAGCCCTTCTGAAATCTCATCTTTTGAAGCAGACCTTCCCTAATTATTTTTTTGAAGCAGCGTGGCTCACTGGAAAGACCCCGGGCTTTGGAGTCAGAGGTCATGGGTTCAAATCCTGGCTCCGCCAATTGTCGGCTGTGTGACTTTGGGCAAGTCACTTCACTTCTCTGGGCCTCAGTTCCCTCATCTGGAAAATGGGGATTAAGACTGTGAGTGCCCCGTGGGACAACCTGATCACCTTGTAACCTCCCCAGCGCTTAGAACAGTGCTTTGCACATAGTAAGCACTTAATAAATGCCATCATTATTATTATTATTCCTCGCTCCAGGTTATAGCCACCTCCTTCCACTCCAGCATTCCTGTGCCAATTACACACTGATACGCCCAAAGTACTTTGGTGCATATCAATTTACATGCTATCCTATTTAAGCTCTTATTCATGTACTCATCTATTTCTTCTTTCTCTTTTAATTTTGTGTCTGCATCCCCCTCTGCTCAATAAATGTGGTGATTAGCTAATAATAATGATAATAATATTTATAATGTCAGTGATAATAGTAAGTGTGGTATTTTTGAAGTGATTACAATGTACCAAGAACTCTAATAAGCTCTGGGGTAATAATGATAATGATAATGATGTGGCGGATATAGCCACACTGCTTCTCTACATTCATTCATTCAATCGTATTTATTGAGCGCTCACTGCGTGCAGAGCACTGTACTAAGCGCTTGGGAAGTACAAGTTGGCAACATATAGAGACGGTCCCTACCCAACAGTGGGCTCAGAGTCTAGAAGGGAAACATCGTGCCCAACGTGGGGCTCGAACCCACAACCCTGATATTAAGAGTCTCACGTTCTACTGACTGAGCTAGCCGGGCAGCCTTGAGACTTTCAAAATGGATATTGATAAAGTGTTGTTCAGTATTCACAGAGGAGGCTTGATTTTCAGGTAAAAAGCAGTTTCAGGTACAAGAAAACTTCCAAATACATCAAGTTGTGCGGTATAAATGAGTATGTCTAATTTTCATTTTCCCCTTTAATAGTAAATGCTGCAAGATCAGATCTGAAATCTCCCCCATCCTTTCAATGGCTTATTCTTTTTCAATTGCTTAATATAGTTTCCTCCAAGGCAAATTTGTGGGATTTCTAATGGATGGACACACGCAGACACACACACACTCTACACATGAATCCAGCCGTCTCTCTGGTAACAAATGCCTCTATTTGTTCTTTGTTAGCCTTTTCCTGCTGATGAAAAAGCAGCTCACTAAGAGCAAGCTGTTCATGTCTGAGGACATACCAGATGTTCACCTGAGTTTCCCTGGGTATCATTAATTTATAATAATAATAATAATAATAATAATAATAATGATGGCATTTGTTAAACACTTACTATGTGCAAAGCACTGTTCTAAGTGCTGGTGCTCACAGTCTTAATTTGTTTTTAAGAGAACAAACAGCCCAGGAATTCAACTCCAAAGTGAATCTCCCCCTACTCCCCACTTCCATCTCCTCGCTTTCCACTATTTCCCCACATTGTGTTCCTGAAATACCTGACGTCGCGGTGACATTCGCCGCACCGTAGGGCGAAACACACTACACACTACACACTACATGCTTCCTTTCGAGGTAAGCTACTCTCTGAACCTTCCCCACCCCCTTTCCCTTTCACCCTGCCCTCCCAGCTATTAGAATTCCCACTGCTGTAGCTTTCCAAGTCTCTTCCACCCTGATCTCCATGCCCTTCCGCTTCCCCAGCTCATAATTCCCATCCCCTGGGATTGAATGAGACGGCTATGGAGATATGGCCGGACGGGCTGACAGGCCCTTCCAAGATCTCCTTTCCCGCTGCTGCTACGTGCCCTTTCTCCCCGTGTTGCCCCGACCCGATCCGAAGAGGCGGGGGAGGCCTGTAATCCAGGGGGACAGGGGCTGGAATGGGAGGAAAGAAAATCCACGATGGATTCAACTCTAAGAGCATGGAGGGCAGGGCCAGAGAGGGCAGGGAGTGACCTAGTAGTAGTAGAAATAGTAGTAGTAGTATTTATTAATTGCTTACTGGGTGCAGAATGCCGTATTAAATGCTTGGAGGGAATAAATAGATGGGAATTAGACATGACTCAATTACCTGTCTGGGGAACCTGAAAGCACAGGAAGACAAGAGCTGATTGCTTCATAATTATATACTATAAATTATTTATTTATATCCATATCAGTCTCTCCCTCCAGAATGTTAGCTCACTGTGGGCAGGGAAAATGTTCACCAACCCTCTTGTGCATAATACAGTGCTGTGCACACAGTAAGCGCTCCATAAATACCATTGATTCATTCATTCATTCAATCGTATTTATTGAGCGCTTACTGTGTGGAGAGCACTGTACTAAGCGCTTGAGAAGTACAAGTTGGCGACATATATGAAGATCATCATCAAGGAGTGACACCAATCTGGCTGTTGAGGGAGTCTCAAATATTAACAAGGTGGGGAGTAGACGTGGGAGTTGGAAGAACTCAATATTTTTCATACGCTACTTATACATGGTTAAGAGAAACCATAGACTATTATTTTACGCCAAACACCATTACCATTACTGGTAACGTAACCTTAATTTTTTTTGTTTAAACAACCAGGTTTGCTCAGTGATTTTGAAAACTGATGGCAGTGCGACCAGCCATTATCAGCTCCGGACCTTAAGGGTTCCACTGACGTTTATCTCTCTCCTTTCTTCTAGAAAGGTTCATATCACAAAGACCACATTAGAGTGCCTGAATGGGGATTATGAGGTCGAGCCAGGTTGTGGGCACGAAAGAAACAGTTTCCTGAAGAAGCATAATATTGAAACATTTTTCATTGTGCCATCTCATCGAAGAAAGGTGAGTATCCCTGCTACTCGGCTGTTTCATTTAATCTTTGGAATGAAAGCTCATACTCGGAGTCTTCTCTACAGACACAGGCTCATGGCCCTTTTTATTATTTTCTGTGACAAGAAGGGCTGTCTTTCCATAGAATAATGTAGGAGGAATGTCTCCAGTTCCTATCTTGAAATGTCTTCGTGCTAATTCGTTCATTCAGTCGTATTTATTGAGCGCTTACTGTGTGCAGAGCACCGTGCTGAGCGCTTGGGAAAGTACAATACAGCAATAAAGAGAGACAATCCCTGCCCACAGCGAGCTCACAGTTTTGAAGTGGGGAGACAGACATCAATGCAAGTCAACAGACATCATTATAAATATTATAAATATATTATAATAATATAATAATAATATATTATAAATGAATAAAATTACAGTTATACAAATAAGTGCTGTGCAGTGGGGAGAAGGGGGAAGAACAAAGGGAGTGTGGCCAGGTGACATGGAAGGGAGCGGGAGATGAGGAAAAGTGGGGCTTAGTCTGGGAAGAGCTCTTGGAGGAGATGTGGCCTCAGTAAGGCTTTGAAGTGGGGCAGAGTAATTGTCTGGCGGATTTGAGGAGGGAGGGCAATCCAGGCCAGAGGTAGGACGCGGGCCGGGGGTCGGCGGTAAGACGGTCGAGACCGAGGAACAGTGAGAAAGCTAGCACCGGAGGAGCAAGGATGGTATCGTAATGCTAACGCTGATGGTTTCATAAATTACGGGGCCAAATCTGACCACCTCCATACTCAAACCAACGTGGCAATTAGAGAAACCTTGATACCAAGTTACGTCGTCCTTTTGGTTGTGCTTGGGGTTTTGTCTATTCGGGCAAGAAAAGTGGAGAGTTGAGCAGTTGTCCACTTCTGGATAATTCAAGCCCCAAACCTCTGTTTTCCCCATGTTTCCTCGGATAGGTTTTGAAGCCTGAATTATCTGAGTAAAGAGTTTTCTGCTGCTTTTCAGATTGCCTGTTTATGTACCGCCAGACTATTTCAGATAATTTGGCTAAGATGGTGGATTTTTTTTGTTTTCTGCCGTCTTAGCCCCGATTTTGTTTTGAGGTTTTGACCCAGATTGTAAATATCAGTGGCCTAGTATACCTGAAATAGCCTCGAGAGAGGAAAATCTAAATCAAAGGTACCATTTACAACCCATCAAAACTGCCATTGCATCATTTGATTTCTATTCTTTAGAAATCTTGAATAAAAATGATTATACCAGGTGAACAATATATCATAGACTTTGTTTTTGTCTGGATAGGCATTTTAACATTTCATTTACATCTCTAGACCAAATAGTTCACTGTTTGCTAATCTGTCTGGCAAAAATTTGAATACATCTTTTGAGAGCACCCCAGGAAATATTACTTCTATTCTTTAGAAATCTTGAATAAAAATGATTATACCAGGTCAACAATACATCATAGACTTTATTTTTGTCTGGATAGGCATTCTAGCATTTCATTTACATCTCTAGACTAAATAGTTCACTGTTTGCTAATCTGTCTGGCAAAATTTGAATACGTCTTTTGAGAGCACCCCAGGAAATATTACTTTTCCTTAAAACGTTACTAGAGAATATGAAATATGCATCATAGTTAAAAATTTGAAGATGAATCTAACTTCTGTTCGTTAGTAATCTTGAATAGAAATGATTACACCAGGTCAACAATATATCATAGACTTTATTTTTGCCTGGATAGGCATTCTAGCATTTCATTTACATCTCTAGACCAAATAGTTCACTGTTTGCTAATCTGTCTGGCAAAATTTGAATACATCTTTTGAGAGCACCCCAGGAAATATTACTTCTTTTCTTTAGAAATCTTGAGTAATAATGATTATAGCAGGTCAACAATACATCATAGACTTTATTTTTGTCTGGATAGGCATTCTAGCATTTCATTTACATCTCTAGACTAAATAGTTCACTGTTTGCTAATCTGTCTGGCAAAATTTGAATACGTCTTTTGAGAGCACCCCAGGAAATATTACTTTTCCTTGAAATGTTACTTGAGAATATGAAATATGCATCATAGTTAAAAATTTGAAGATGAATCTAACTTCTATTCTTTAGCATCTTGAATAAAAATGATTACACCAGGTCAACAATATATCATAGACTTTATTTTTGTCTGGATAGGCATTCTAGCATTTCATTTGCATCTCTAGACTAAATAGTTCACTGTTTGCTCATCTGTCTGGCAAAATTTGAATACATCTTTTGAGAGCACCCCAGGAAATATTACTTTTCCTTGAAACGTTACTAGAGAATATGAAATATGCATCATAGTTAAAAATTTGAAGATGAATCTAACTTCTATTCATTAGTAATCTTGAATAGAAATGATTACACCAGGTCAACAATATATCATAGACTTTATTTTTGTCTGGCTAGGCATTCTAGCATTTCATTTGCATCTCTAGACTAAATGGTTCATTGTTTGCTAATCTATCTGGCAAAATTTGAACACGTCTTTTGAGAGCACCCCAGGAAATATTACTTTCCTTGAAACATTCCTAGAGAATATGAAATATGCATCATAGTTAAAAATTTGAAGATAAATCTAAGTTATATTAGTTAGTAATCTTGAATAGAAATGATTACACCAGGTCAACAATATATCTTAGACTTTACTTTTGCCTGGATAGGCATTCTACCATTTCATTTACATCTCTAGACCAAATAGTTCACTGTTTACTAATCTGTCTGGCAAAATTTGAATACATCTTTTGAGAGCACCCCAGGAAATATTACTTCTATTCTTTAGAAATCTTGAATAATAATGATTATACCAGGTCAACAATACATCATAGACTTTATTTTTGTCTGGATAGGCATTCTAGCATTTCATTTACATCTCTAGACTAAATAGTTCACTGTTTGGTAACCTTTCTAGCAAAATTTGAATACATCTTTTGAGAGCACCCCAGGAAATATTACTTTTCTTTGAAATGTTACTAGAGAATATGAAATATTCATCATAGTTAAAAATTTGCAGATGAATGTAACTTTTATTCGTTAGTAATTTTGAATAAGAATGATTACACCAGGTCAACAATATATCGTAGACTTTATTTTTGTCTGGCTAGGCATTCTAGCATTTCATTTGCATCTCTAGACTAAATAGTTCACTGTTTGCTAATCTATCTGGCAAAATTTGAATACGTCTTTTGAGAGCACCCCAGGAAATATTACTTTCCTTGAAACGTTACTAGAGAATATGAAATATGCATCATAGTTAAAAATTTGAAAATGAATCTAACTTCTATTCTTTTGAAATCTTGAATAAAAATGATTATACCTGGTGAACAATATATCATAGACTTCATTTTTGTCTGGATAGGCATTCTAGCATTTCATTTACATCTCTAGACCAAATAGTTCACTGTTTGCTAATCTGTCTGGCAAAATTTGAATACATCTTTTGAGAGCACCCCAGAAAATATTACTTCTATTCTTTAGAAATCTTGAATAATAATGATTATACCAGGTCAACAATACATCATAGACTTTATTTTTGTCTGGATAGGCATTCTAGCATTTCATTTACATCTCTAGACTAAATAGTTCACTGTTTGCTAATCTGTCTGGCAAAATTTGACTACATCTTTGGAGAGCACCTCAGGAAATATTACTTTTCCTTGAAACGTTACTAGAGAATATGAAATATGCATCATAGTTAAAAACTTGAAGATGAATGTAACTTCTATTCGTTAGTAGTCTTGAATAAAAATGATTATACCTGGTGAACAATATATCATAGACTTTATTTTTGTCTGGATAGGCATTCTAGCATTTCATTTACAACTCTAGACTAAATAGTTCACTGTTTGCTAATCTGTCTGGCAAAATTTGAATACATCTTTTGAGAGCACCCCAGGAAATATTACTTTTCCTTGAAACGTTAGTAGAGAATATGAAATATGCATCATAGTTAAACATTTGAAGATGAATTTGACCTCTTATCCAGGCACTAGTTCCTCCTAGAGCTGTTTTCCAGCTGACCTGACACCTCCTTTGAAGTTGGTTTCAGATAATTGATGTTCTATAAAGATACTGAAATCAATACCCACTCCAACTCAATCAATCAATCAATCAATCAATCGTATTTATTGAGCGCTTACTATGTGCAGAGCACTGTACTAAGCGCTTGGGAAGTACAAATTGGCATCACATAGAGACAGTCCCTACCCAACAGTGGGCTCACAGTCTAAAAGGGGGAGACAGAGAACAGAACCAAACATACCAACAAAATAAAATAAGTAGGATAGAAATGTACAAGTAAAATAAATAAATAAATAGATAAATAGAGTAATAAATATGTACAACCATATATACATATATACAGGTGCTGTGGGGAAGGGAAGGAGGTAAGACGGGGGGATGGAGAGGGGGACGAGGGGGAGAGGAAAGAAGGGGCTCAGTCTGGGAAGGCCTCCTGGAGGAGGTGAGCTCTCAGCAGGGCCTTGAAGGGAGGAAGAGAGCTAGCTTGGCGGATGGGCAGAGGGAGGGCATTCCAGGCCCGGGGGATGACATGGGCCGGGGGTCGATGGCGGGACAGGTGAGAGCGAGGTACAGTGAGGAGATTAGTGGTGGAGGAGCGGAGGGTGCGGGCTGGGCAGTAGGAGGAGAGAAGGGAGGTGAGGTAGGAGGGGGCGAGGTGATGGAGAGCCTTGAAGCCCAGGGTGAGGAGTTTCTGCTTGATGCGCAGATTGATCGGTAGCCATTGGAGGTTTTTGAGGAGGGGAGTAATATGTCCAGAGCGTTTCTGGACAAAGATAATCCGGGCAGCAGCATGAAGTATGGATTGAAGTGGAGAGAGACACGAGGATGGGAGATCAGAGAGAAGGCTAGTGCAGTAGTCCATAAATGAAGGGCGACTGGAAGTCAATATTGTGTCCCTGTGTATTGAAAAGGTACATGTTAATTAGAAGTTACTGATTAATTTCTTGTAAGTCATAAAAGACAGGTCTACCCTTTCCAATATTGGAGTAGTTGACAAATGATCCAGAAGCTGGTCCTAATAACATTAACTCTTGGGGATTCCCGAGTGGATAGTCTGAAACTTGCACATAACTCATTTCACGAATTCTGATGGTATTGACTGGCTTTATTCAATCGAATTTACGGAGCGCTTACTGTGTGCAGAGCACTGGAATAAGTGGTTGGGAAAGCACAGTACAGCAATAGGAGAAATTTTTGCTTGATGGAGATGTGGCTAGACAACCACTGGAGATTTTGAGGAGCGGAGTGACATGTCCTGTATGCTTTTGTAGAAAAATGATCCAGGCAACTGGGTGAAGTATGGACTGGAGTGGGGGGATACAGGAGGCTGGGAGATCAGCAAGGAGGCTGATGCAGTCATCCAGGCAAGATAGTATTTGCTCCACTAAATTCATAGATCAATCTGATTCCTCACCACATAGCAAAACTGCATCTTCAGATACTGTGCCTTTTACAAGCTGCCCAACCAAGAAGGTATTGGCATTATTAATTGCTTATAAAAAGATTAAAGTTAAACTCAACACTCAAGAAAAAATTACCAACCTTCAATCTGTAACATTTTTAGATAATAATAATGATGGCATTTATTAAGCGCTTACTATGTGCAATGCACTGTTCTAAGCGCTGGGGAGGTTCCAAGGACATCGGGTTGTCCCACGGGGGGCTCACAGTCTTAAACCTCATTTTACAGATGAGGTAACTGAGGTACAGAGAAGTTAAGTGACTTGCCCAAAGCCACACAGCTGACAACTGGCAGAGCCGGGATTTGAACCCATGACCTCTGACTCCAAATAATAATAATAACAATAATGATGGCATTTGTTAAGCACTTACTATGTGCAAAGCACTGTTCTTAGCACTGGGGAGGTTCCAAGGACATCAGGTTGTCCCACAGGGAGCTCACAGTCTTAAACCTCATTTTACTGATCAGGTAACTGAGGTACAGAGAAGTTAAGTGACTTGCCCAAAGCCACACAGCTGACAACTGGCAGAGCCTGGATTTGAACCCACGACCTCTGACTCCAAAGCCCGGGCTCTTTTCACTGAGCCACGCTGCTTCTCAATAATTCTCAGCAGATCAGTAGGAGCATAGGAAAGCTGAAAATGATATTTTGGTGGATTATTTTGGTGGGTTTCTGTTGAATTCAGGGCCTATATAACTTATATTGTATCTTGTCATATACCAAGCTTATTTGGAAAAGCTTCCATAAACCAGGCTACAGATGTCATTAAAATCCTGAAGTTGTAACTGAAAATCTTGTAGTTGGACCAATAGAGTCAACTGTTTCTAAAAGTCCCGATAGATTCAGTTAATTTTCCAAAGCTGTTGGCAAACTTCAAAGCCCTGCTGAAAGCTCACCTCCTCCAGGAGGCCTTCCCAGACTGAGCCCCCTTTTTCCTCTCCTCCTCCCCATCCCCCCAGCCTACCTCCTTCCCCTCCCCACAGCACCTGTACATATATTTGTACAGATTTCTTACTCTATTTATTTTACTTGTACATACTTACTATTTATTTTGTTAATGATGTGCATATAGCTTTAATTCTATTCGTTCTGATGATTTTGATACCTGTCTACATGTTTTGTTTTGTTGTCTGTCTCCCCCTTCTAGACTATGAGCCCGTTGTTGGGTAGGGACCGTCTCTATATGTTACCGACTTGTACTTCCCAAGCGCTTAGTACAGTGCTGTGCACACCGTAAGCGCTCAATAAATATGATTGAATGAATGAATGACTTCCAGCCAGGATGAAATAGGCCCAAGGGGAACTTGAATCAATTTTCTTTTCTTCCTCCTAACTCTCTTCGAGTCAAACACAGAAATATTAAAAAAAAATTAAACCGTTTTTCCCATCTGTATATCTCTGATCGTAACCAGCATGAACAGTTGTGAGGCAAGAGAAAATAAATGCTCATATTATGAGGTACTGATTGCCTGGAACCTGATTGATTAGTGAGGTGGATGGGCCTATTTATTTATTTATGATTCATTTTCTACATAACATTTTACGATGCTGAAAATGTTCAATTTGTAAACAAAATCCTGTTGGTTTGGACTAAGCCCATCTGCTTCATTTCTGCATCAGAGGATGCTTTATGGAGGATGTCTGTAAACTCAATGTGGACAGGGATTGTGTTTGCCCATTGTATTAGATTGTACTTTCTCAAGCACTTAGTACAGTGTTCTGCCCCCAGTAAACACTCAATAAATACCACTGATTGATCGATCCCAAATATCACAAATTTACTATTCAAAAACCTGGGAAACGAGTCGCCTCGGAACGATTTCAATTATATTATTCGATCATACCTCTCGACTACCGGTCTCGACTCTGGGAGGGAGAGTCAAGCAGAGGCAAATCCATTCCATTCCTAGCTTGGGCAGTGGCTAACGAGTGAAAGGCAATCTGCTACAAGTCAAAACTCACCTAAGCCGGGCAGCGGCAGCATGGGAGAGAGTCGAGGGTGGAGACTAAAGCTTATTGCGTGGAAGGAGGCAATGGTGAACCACTTCCATATTTTTACCGAGAAAACTATGGCTACGCTACCAGAACGACTGTAGATGGAGGTGGGGCCCTCTGGGAGAGATGTGTCCTTGATGTCGCTATGGGTCGGAGACGACTCGACAGCGTAAGACAAGACATTCAATTAAAAGGATCATTTCGTGACAGCGGTTCAGAACTTACTCACCCAGAAGTATTCTGTGTTATGGAATGGACGTTAGGGAAATAACTCAAGCAAGTGATCTTTCCATTGAGTTGAATTTCCCATTACCTAATAAATGTTGACATATTTCCATCCAGACTTTTAAAATTCAAACTTCAATAGGTTCATCTGGTGAAATTGTCACCCAATATTCAACCCCTTGAGTTCATTCATTCATTCATTCAATCGTATTTATTGAGCGCTTACTGTGTACAGAACACTGTACTAAGCGCCTGGAAAGTACAAGTTGGCAACATATAGAGATGGTTCCTACCCAACAGCGGGCTCACAGTCTAGAAGGGGGAGACAGACAACAAAACAAAACATATTAACAAAATAAAATGAATAGAATAGTAAATATGTACAAGTAAAATAAATAGAGTAGTTGTCTAGACACGTTACCTCCCCGTCTCTCCTCCAGTTCTCTCCTTGACCCCCTCCAATCTGTCTTCTGTCCCCTTTCACTCATGAAACAGCTCTCTCAAAGGATACTAATGATCTCCTTCTTGATAAATCCAACAGCTTCTAGTCCATCGTAATCCTCCTCAACCTCTCAGGTGTCTTCGACACTTTCGACAGCCCCCTTCTCTTGGAAACGTTATCCAACCTTGGCTTCACGGACACCGTCCTCTCTTGGTTCACGTCTTATCTCTCCGGCCACCCATTCTCAATCTCCTTCACGGTCTCCTCCTCTGCCTCTGAACCTTAACTGTAGGATCACTCCAGGCTCAGGTCATGGTCCTCTTCTAGTCTCCACTGGCACCGATTTCCTTGAAGAAATCTGTGGCTCCCATGACTTCCACCACCATCTCTAGGCGGATGATTCCCAAATCGACATCTCTAGCCGATCTTTCTCCGTCTCCGCAGCCTCATATTTCTTCCTGCCTTCACGACGTCTCGACTTGGATGTCACGCCGACGCCTCAAACGTAACACGTCCAAAACAGAACTGCTCATTTTCCCACCTGAACACTGCCCTCCTCATGACTTTCCCATCACGTAAACAGCACCGTTATCCTCCCTGTCTCACAAACCCATAACCTTGGCTCTATCCTCGACTCCGCTCTCTCTTTCAGCCCACATACTCAATCTGGCACCAAAACCTGTCGGTACAACCTTCACAACATTGCAAAAAACTGTCCTTTCATCTCCATCCAGATTGCTGTCGTGTTGATCCAACCACTTATCCTGTCCTGCAGTAACTACTGCATCATAGAGAAGCAACGTAGCTCAGTGGAAAGAGCCCGGGCTTTGGAGTCACAGGTCATGGGTTCAAATCCCGGCTCCACCAATTGTCAGCTGTGTGACTTTTGGGCAAGTCACTTCACTTCTCTGTGCCTCATTTACCTCATCTGGAAAATGGGGATTAAGACCGTGAGAAAACCTGATCACCTTGTAACCTCCCCAGCGCTTAGAACAGTGCTCTGCACATAGTAAGCACTTAATAAATGCCATCATTATAATTATTATTATTGTTAGAACAATGCTTTGCACATAGTAATTGCTTAATGAATGCCATCATCATTATTATTATTATCACCTCTTTACTTACCTCCCTGTCTCCCATCTCTTCTGACTCTGGTCCATACTTCACTCTGCTACCTGGATCATTTTTCTACAAAACAATTAATTCCCCTCTTCCCACTCTTCACGAACCTCCAGTAGTTGCCCATCCACCTCCGCAGCAACAACAGAAACTCCTTACCAGTGTATTTAAAGCATTTAATCACCTTACCCCATCCTATTTTACCTCTCCGATGTCCTGGCTGTGCCAACTGTCAGCTGTGTGACCTTGGGTGAGTCACTTAACTTCTCTGGGCCTCAGTTCCCTCATCTGGAAAATGAGGATTAAAGCTGTGAGCCCCCCGTGGGACAACCTGATCACCTTGTAACCTCTCCAGTGCTTAGAACAGTGCTTTGCACATAGTAAGTGCTTAATAAATCCCATCATCATTATTATTATTACTCTTTACTTACCTCCCTGCCACCCGTCTCTTCTGACTTTGGTCCATACTTCATTCTGCTGCCTGTATCTTTTTTCTACAAAACAATTCAGTCCATGTCTTCCCACTCTTCATGAACCTCCAGTAGTTGCCCATTCACCTCCAGGTCAACAGAAACTCCTTGCCATTGTATTTAAAGCATTTAATCACCTTGCTCCCATCCTATCTTATCTCGCTGATGTCCCGGCTCTGCCAGTTGTCAGCTGTGTGACCTTGGGCGAGTCACTTAACTTCTCTGGGCCTCAGTTACCTCATCTGGAAAATGAGGATTAAGACTGTGAGCCCCATGTGGGACAACCTGATCACCTCGTATCTACCCCAGTGCTTAGAAAAGTGCTTTGCACATAGTAAGTGCTTAACAAATGCTGTTATTATTATTATTATTATTATTACTTCAACCCACCCCACACTCTTCATTTCTCTGTTGCCAACCTACTAACTGTACCTCAATATCTTCTATCTCACTGCTGACCTATAGATCACATCCTGCCTCTGGCCTGGAGCTCCTTTCCTCTTCATATCTGATAGATGTTCACTTTCCCCATCTTCAAAACCTTACTGAAAACACATCTCCAAGAGGCCTTCCCTAACTGAGCCTTCATTTTCTCTTCTCCTACTCCCTTCTGCATCATTCTTTCATTTGGATATGTACCCTTTATTCACCTTTCTCTCAGCCCCACAGCACCTATATTCATATCCATAATGTTTTCATTTACATTAATGTCTGACTCGCCTTCTAAACTGCAAGCTAATTGCAGGCAGGGGATGTGTCTACCAACTCTCTTCAAAATGCTTAATATAGCATTCTACATAGACTAAGCACTCAGTAAATACAACTGATTAATTGACTGATTGATTCAGTAGTGAATAACATGATTCTTAGAAAGAGAAAGGAACATATTTAATCTACAAGGCATCGTTTGATTTTCAGTTTCTGCTCACTTTGAATGAAGGATATTATTTCATTGCAAAATCATTTGCAAAAATCATTTTCATTTAATTGAAACGTCATTGTCATTCATTCAACAACATTTCTTGTGCACCCAATTTATCAGATAATTTGGAGTACAAAATAGAAAACAGACTAAAGGAGAATGAAAGATTAACCCAAATATTAAACAGGAAATGTGATGACAATCACAAGGGACAAAACAGAAAACAGACTAAAGGAGAAGGAAAGATTAACCCAAATATTAAACAGGAAATGTGATGACAATCACAAGGGACAAAACAGAAAACATACAATTGTATTTTGCAGAGGAGAGTAAGGTGAGAGAGCTGGAGTTACTAGGGTTATTGGTTTGCTTAGTCTAGGTGTTAAATCAGGGAAAGCTTCCCCAAAGAGAGATTTATGAGGTCACTTCATAAATCTAAGCTAAATGCTTTCTTATGCTATTTTTTTATTCAATAGGAAACCAGAAAGGATGAACATTTTGTTTCACTTTGACATTTTCCGCACCCCAGCTCTGTTTCCCCAAAGTAGGCTACCCTCAAATGGGTAGCAATAATTATTTTCTCTTGTCGTTTATATATTTTGCCTTTCTGGCCACAGGAAAATTATGAGGACTTGGAGGGAGGGGTAAATATCTGAGATTAAGATTGTTTATGACCTTTGCCATGGATGGATCATTATTTTACTTTCTAATGTTGAAAACTGTTTTACTAGTGTCAAGTTAATCGTTGTGGATATAATAAGTTTTTCCATTCCTGAGGAAATGAATTTCTTTTTTCTCCCTGTTTGCCTTCTCTTGGACAATTGTAAAATTGAGGACAGGGACCATATCTAATTGCTGTTTTTTTAAAAAAACGTGCAATGCTCTTCACATAGCAATACTTAAAAACGATAATGATATTTTGTTCCTAAGAATAATGGTGAAACTAAGGAAACCTGTGAAACGATGATAAAGCAAAATGATGTGATACAGTGATAAAGCAAATGATAAAGAAAAAAACTGTTATGGGTCATATAAAAGAATGAACAGTCGCAATGGTAATTCCTTTGTAATTATCTCTTGAGCATTTCACGATGGTCAAATGTGAAATGATGATAAAGCAAAGTGATACGATACAGTGATAAAGCAAATGATAAAGAAAAAAACTGTTATGGGTCATATAAAAGAATGAACAGTCCCAATGGTAATTCCTTTGTAATTATCTCTTGAGCATTTCACGATGGTCAAATGTGAAATGATGATAAAGCAAAACGATACGATACAGTGATAAAGCAAATGATAAAGAAAAAAACTGTGATAGGTCATATAAAAGAATGAACAGTCCCAATGGTAATTCCTTTGTAATTATCTCCTGGGCATTCATGATGGTCAATCATAATGAGCCACTGTGGTAAATCCCAATAGAGTGCAGCAGATAATTGTTTTACTATTGTAACTTTGTTTTTAATACATTAATAATAAAATGGCTAAGATGTCTGTGTTGCTCGTTATCGGTGTGTTTGTAACAGTATTTGCTTTTGGATCCAGGAAGGATTAATTAATTTCTATTTATGTCTTTGGACACTATTTGCTTTTGGAGCCGGGAAGGATTAATTCATTTCTATTTGTGTCTTTGGACAGATCTTCCCAGGGCTAATTCTCTCAGATATAAAGCCGGCCAAGAGGATGAAGTTCAAAACTGTCTGCTACCTACTAGTCCAGCTGATGCATTGTCGGAAGATGTTCAAAGCCGAGATCCCGTTCTCTAACGTCATGACGTGTGAGGATGATGACAAGGTACGAGTGTGATTTCTTCTAATGAAATGGTTTCTCGTTAGACTGTTACATTCATTCATTCATTCAGTCGTATTTATTGAGCGCTTACCATGTGCAGAGCACTGTACTAAGCACTTGGGAAGTACAAGTTGGCAACATATAGAGACGGTCCCTACAGTGAAACTTTATAGCATCAATCAATCAATCAATCAATCGTATTTATTGAGCGCTTACTGTGTGTAGAGCACTGTACTAAGCGCTTGGGAAGTACTGGAAGGGAGTGTCCCCAGAATCCAGACTTGTTGGGAGAATCGTGGCTTCAGTAGCTTGCCTTAAAGTTATAAAAATCCCCAGGAGAGTTTTGGGGGCTGTAATAATAATGACGGCATTTATTAAGCGCTTACTGTGTGCAACGCACTGTTCGAAGCACTGGGGAGGTTACAAGGTGATCAGGTTGTCCCAAAGGGGGCTCGCAGCCTTAATCCCCATTTTCCAGATGAGGTAACAGAGGCCCAGAGAAGTGAAGTGACGCCCAAAGTCACACAACTGACGATTGGCAGAGCCGGGATTTGAACCCATGACCTCGGACTCCAAAGCCCGGGCTCTTTCCACTGAGCCACGCGGCTTCTCTGGGTAGGGGGGTTGGGGGGAGGGATGACGGGGCTTGATTTGGGGGACCACTCAGAAGTGCTTACGTGGTTGACGATATTTGACTCAGTCTCCCTAAGTGTTCTTGGAGGCTACTTTTACTCTCTGGAAAGCTAGAGGGACAGAAGGAATACCGACCTCTGTGGGACAGAAGACCTCCAATTCCTAAACCTCACGCTTACCCGGTACATTCTACCACTCCATATTTATTCCTCTACTCCTCTACACACAAAGTCTTGGGAGACTCATCCACTCATTTGATTTCAGCTCCCCTCTTTAGGTAGATGAGTACAAATCTACTTCTCTAGCCCTGACTACAGCAGGGCAAAGTGGATAGAGCAAGTCACTTAACTTCTGTATGCCTCAGTTCCCTCATCTGGAAAAGGGGGATGAAGACTGTGAGCCCCGGGTGGGACAACCTGATCACCCTGTAACCTCCCCAGTGCTTAAAACAGTGCTTTGCACATAGTAAGCGCTTAACAAATTCCATTATTATTATTATTATTATTATTATCCTTGCCCTATCGGGGCTCACAGGCTAAGATATGGAGAGAGCAGGTATCTTATCCCCATTTTACAGAAGGGGAAACTGAGCCCAGGAGACCGTAAGTGACTTGCTCAAGGTCAAACCATAGATTACCATGTGCAAAGCACTGTTCAAAGACTGTGAGCCCACTGTGGGACAACCTGATCACCCTGTAGCCTCCCCAGCACTTAGAACAGTGCTTTGCACATAGTAAGCACTTAACAAATGCCATTATTATTATTATTATTATTATTATTATTATTATTATCCTTGCCCTATTGGGGCTCACAGGCTAAGATATAGAGGGAGCAGGTATCTTATCCCCATTTTACAGAAGGGGAAACTGATCCCAGGAGACCATAAGTGACTAGCTCAAGGTCAAAACATAGATTACTTTGTGCAAAGCACTGTTCTAAGCGCTGGGGAGGTTACAGGATGATCAGGTTGTCCCACGGGGGGCTCGCAGTTTTAATCCCCCTTTGCCAGATGAGGGAACTGAGGTTCAGAGAAGTGAAGTGACTTGCCCAAGGTCACACAGCAGACATGTGGTGGAGCCGGGATTCGAACCCATGACCTCTGACTCCAAAGCCCGGGTCCTTTCCAGTGAGCCATGCTGCTTCTCCATAATAAATGCTATTATCATTATTGTTGTAGAGAACGGGCCCGGGGTCCATAAAGTCATGCTTTCTAATCCCAGCTCTGCCACTTCTCTGCTGTGTGACTTTGGGTAAGTCACTTCACTTCTCTGTGCCTCAGTTACCTCTTTTGTAAAATAGGGATTGAGACCGTGAGCCCCACGTGGGACAGGCACCGTATCCAACCTGATTTGTTTATATGCACCCTAGCGCTTAGTGCATCGTCTGGCACATAGTAAGAACTTAACAAGTACCGTCATTATTATTATTATTATCGCTCCACTCCTCCGGCCTCCAGGGCTCTTCACCGCTTCAAACTCCCGATGTCCAAACTAACCTTCTCATTTTCTCTTTTAAACCATTTCCTCTATTCCATATCTGCAAAGACAACACCACCACTTCTCTGTGACTGAAGGGTGTATCAGAAGATTAATAATGATTCATTCATTCATTCAATCGTATTTATTGAGCACTTACTGAGTGCAGGGCACTGTACTAAGCGCTTGGGAAGTCCAAGTTGGCAACATATAGAGACGGTCCCTACCCAACAGTGGGCTCACAGTCTAGAAGGGGGGGAATGACAATAATGACGGTATTTGTTAAGCGCTTACTATTTGCCAAGCACTGTTCTAAGCGCTGGAGTAGATACAGGGTAATCAGATTGTCCCACATGGGGCTCACAGTTTCAATCCCCATTTTACAGACGAGGGAACTGAGGCCCAGAGAAGTGAAGCGACTTGCCCAAAGTCACACAGCTAATAAGTGGCGGAGCCGGGATTAGAACCCATGACCTCTGACTCCCAAACCCGGGTTCCACTTTTCATAGGTATATTTGATATTTTTCGGTCTGGCTGCCCTGTTAGAGGGCAAGTCTTGGACTTCTGTGATATTTTCCAAGTGCTTAGCACAGTTCCTTGCACTGAGCAAGAAATCAATACTTTCCACTGCTACGTCTACACTTTAGAAGAAGGTATTTGGGCAGAGGACAGAGGCATGATTAAGATCAGGAGCGCTTTATTAAGGACTAGAGCGTTCACTGAATTTATTTTTAGATTTTAAGAGTCCTTCTCATACTCCTTTCTTGCATAAATCCACAGAGGGAAGCTCTCCATGATATCATCCGTTTCTACTCTCCCCCATTGTACAGGAAGAGGCCAGGACATTAGCTTCCATTATGACTGCGGCACAAATTGGAGGGATTAATCAAGCGTTTAGTACAGTGCTGTGCACACAGTAAGCGCTCAATAAATACGATTGAATGAATGAATGAATGAATGGAGACATTCAACTACAAATACTTTTAACCTCTTTTACACGGAGTGAATACCTCACGCTTTTGAAACTTTCGAGCCTTCTACAAATTGATAGGGCATTTTGGGGGGGAAGTTCTGCACACATACCGCTAATAATGCTCTATGTAAAGGGTGGTGCATTTTCATTTAATGATGATCATTGTGGTATTTTTTAAGCACTGATTATATCGAGCGTAATTTTGAGCTCTTACTACGTGCGGCACATGTCAAGTACCATACTAAGCACCGCGGTAGTTACGAGATCATCAAATGAGATCACTTCTCTGTGCCTCAGTGACCTCATCTGTAAAATGGGGATGAAGACTGTGAGCCCACGAGGGACAACCTGATCACCTTGTAACCTCCCCAGCGCTTAGAACAGTGCTGTGCACATAGTAAGCGCTTAATAAATGCCATTATTATTATTATTATCATTATTATTATCCTTGCCCTAATGGGGCTCACAGGCTAAGATACAGAGAGAGCAGGTATCTTATCCCCATTTTACAGAAGGGAAAACTGATCCCAGGAGACCGTAAGTGACTTGTTCAAGGTCAAAACATAGATTAGTGGCAGAGTTGGGATTTGAAACCAGGTCTCTTGATTTCCAGTCAATCAATCGATCAATAAATGGTATTGATTGAGCATTTAGTGGATGCAGAGCACTGTACTAAGCACTTACAGCACAGTACAATAGAGTTGGAAGGTACATTCCCGGCCCACAAGTAGCTGTGTAGGGGGAGACAGACATTAAAACAATTAAATTATAAACAATTAAATAGTTTATGGGTTTGGGGATATGTATGGAAGCTCTGTTGGGCTGAAGGTGGATTGAATATCAAGTATTTAGCAGCGTGGCTTAGCAGCAAGAGCCCGGGCTTGGGTGTCAGAGGCCGTGGGTTCTAATCCCGCCTCCGCCGCTTGTCCGCTGTGTGTCTTTGGGTAAGTCACTTCCCTTCTCTGGGCCTCGGTTCCCTAATCTGGAAAATGGGGGTGAAGACTGTGAGTCCGACACCCTGAAGACCTGGTATCGACCCCAGCACTTTGAACAGTGCTTGGCACCCAGGAAGCGCTTAACAAATACCATCGTCATCATCATGTGCCTAGGTGACGCAGAAGGAAGAGGGAGTAGGGGGAAAGATGGATTAATTGGGGAGGGCCTCTTGGAGGTGATGTGATTTTAATTAATAAGGCTTTGAAGCGGGGATATTTACTATTCTATTTATTTTATTTTGTTAATATGTTTCGTTTTGTTGTCTGTCTTCCCCTTCTAGACTGTGAGCCCTCTGATGGGTAGGGGCTGTCTCTGTGTGTTGCCAACTTGTACTTCCCAAGCGCTTAGTACAGTGCTCTGCACACAGTAAGCGCTCAATAAATACGATTGAATGAATGAATGAATGAATGAGTAGGGGGAAAGATGGATTAATTGGGGAGGGCCTCTTGGAGGCGATGTGATTTTAATTAATAAGGCTTTGAAGCGGGGATACTTACTATTCTATTCATTTTATTTTGTTAACATGCTTCGTTTTGTCGTCTGTCTCCCCCTTCTAGACTGTGAGCCCGCTGTTGGGTAGGGACCGTCTCCGTATGTTGCCAACTTGTACTTCCCAAGCGCTTAGTACAGTGCTCTGCACACAGTAAGCGCTCAATAAATACGATTGAATGAATGAATGAGCTGACATAACATGAAGGGGGAGAGATTTCCAGGTGAGAGGGAGGACGTAAGCAAGGAGTAAGCAGGGAGATATTAGTTCGCTATGGGCCGGGAACATTGCTAAATTCTGTTTTATGTTACTCTCCCAAGCATTTAGCACAGTACCGCGCGCATAGTAAGCGCTCAATAAACATGAATGATTGAGATAAATGAGCTCGAGTTACGATGATGGTTCTGGAGGAAGGGAAAGGAAGGAAGGGGCGAGCTGATTAACTGCTTTAAAGTCGACTGTAAGGTGTTTCTGTTTGAACAGTCAACGAACGGAGCTTCTTGAGAAGCGGGGAAACGTGGACTGGACATTTATTTAGGAAAATAATCCAGGCGGCAGAGTGAAGTATGGACTGGAGTGGGAAGAGACAAGCGGTAAAGAAGTCAGAGAGGAGGCTGATGCAGTAATCGAAGCAGGATATACGCTAACTTTTGCGGACAGGGATCGTATCTCTGTTATATTTTACGGTCCCTCAGTACACTGCCCTGCACACAGTAAATGCTCAATTAATATGATCATTTGATGGATTAAGTGATTGGATCAGTGTCGCGGCAGTTTGGACAGAGAGGACAGGGCTGGTTTTAGAGATGCCGTGAAGGTAAAACCGACAGGATATTGCTCCGTGTTCTCTCCACTAAGCCGTGGTTTCTGGCTTCTAATGCCAGCTCTGCCAATTGCTGGCTGCGTCACCTTGGGCAAGTCATTTAACTTCTCTGTGCCTCAGTGACCTCATCTGCGAAATGGGGGTAACATCCTCCTGCCTTCAACTTAGACCGTGAGCCGCCTGTGGGAGAGGGATGCGTGTCTACCCCGGCACTTAACAAATACCTGTATATATGTACATCTGTTTATACTCTATTTATTTATTTTATTTATACATATTTACTCTATTTATTTTATTCTGTTAATATGTTTTGTTTTGTTCTCTGTTTCCCCCTTCTAGACTGTGAGCCCACTGTTGGGTAGGGACCATCTCTATACGTTCCCAAACTTCTACTTCCCAAGCGCTTAGTACAGTGCTCTGCACACAGTAGGTGCTCAATAAATACGATTGAATGAATGAATGAATGAATGTGGGAGAGGGGCACGTGTCTACCCCAGCACTTAACAGATACCTGTATATATTTATATATGTTTATACATATTTATTACTCTATTTATTTATTTATTTTATTTGTACATATTTATTCTATTTATTTTATTTTGTTAATATGTTTTGTTTTGTTCTCTGTTTCCCCCTTCTAGACTGTGAGCCCACTGTTGGGTAGGGACCGTCTCTATATGTTCCCAACTTGTACTTCCCAAGCGCTTAGCACAGTGCTCTGCACACAGTAGGCGCTCAATAAATACGATTGAATGGATGAATGAATGAATGAATGTGGGAGAGGGGCGCGTGTCTACCCCGGCACTTAACAAATACCTGTATATATGTTTATAGATATTTATTACTCTATTTATTTATTTTATTTGTACACATTTATTCTATTTATTTTATGTTGTTAATATGTTTTGTTTTGTTGTCTGTCTCCCCCTTCTAGACTGTGAGCCCACTGTTGGGTAGGGACCGTCTCTATATGTTGCCAGCTTGTACTTCCCAAGCACTTAGTACAGTGCTCTGCACACAGTAAGCACTCAATAAATACGATTGAATGAATGAATGAATGAATTTGTCCAGAATGGTATTTCAAAAAAATGCCACGGATTAGAAAACCTAGTAGGTAGTTTTTTGTAAAGGTTTTCAGGCTTTGTAAGCTTTGTGAGGGCTCTTTCATAGACCTGATCATCTTCTATCTGCCCCATGGCTTAGAACACGACACGACAAATAGTGAAAGCTTGATAAATGTTATTATTATTATTATTATTATTATTATTATTATTACAAGAACCTGACAATGTGCGTAAAAAAACCAAAGGCAAATAAGTTAGAGTTTCATTTTCTCTGCCTCAGGGTGGCAATATTTCCTAGTGACTGATTTTGATTTGCCTTGAGGGATTGCAGGGAGTGCAATTCCGTGTCCCAAATTCCGATTCCACCAAGATTCACTTGGATAAGTGGTAATTTGATTTTAAACCGTCTATCCTGTCTAATGGTTGTCGAATTTTTCATTCTGCGGATGGCGGATTCCAAACCTCAGGAATATATTGGAACCACAGGAGAGCAAGCTTATTTAGAAGCAAGTCCGGGGCAGAAAATAGGGCTGACGCTTGAATGAAATATTATCTAAAATTCAAAAGCTTTTTCAGTAATGCAAGCGAAGGAAGAGAGGAAACTTTTCAGTCCTCACGCCAGACGTTGGGCCTAATAGGTATTCATTCATTCATTCAATCGTATTTATTGAGCGCTGACTGTGTGCAGAGCACTGTACTAAGCGCTTGGGAAGTACAAGTTGGCAACATATAGAGACGGTCCCGACCCAACAGTGGGCTTACAGTCTAGAAGGGGGAGACAGAGAACAAAACAAAACATATTAACAAATGGAGAAGCAGTGTGGCTTAATGAAAAGGGAACAGGCCTGGGGGGTCAGGGGACCTGGGTTCTAATCCCAACTCCGCAACTCGCTTGCTGTGTGACTTTGGTCTTAGTTTTATCATCTTTAATACAGGATTTAGCCTGTTGGTCTTAGTTTTATCATCTTTAATATGGGATTTAGCCTGTGAGCCCCATGTGGGACAGGGATTACGTCTGAATGATGTCTTGAGTCTGTGCCAGCCCTTAGTGCAGTGCTTAGCACATAGTAAGTACTTAATATGTATTTCAGTTAGTATTTTGGGTGCTGCAAAGTGCTACAGGTCTACCCTTTCTGTACTTCCTGGGATATGACTGAAGTAATGGGGTTTTATGAATATGGGACACACTGCTGTCCGTCAACTTTGGGGAGGAAGGAGATTCCAGGATAGGGGGACAACTTGGGAAAGGGTTTGAAAGCTGGAAAAGCAGAACTGATGTTCATTTAGAAGGTTAATTTGGGAAGAGTGCAAACGGGCACGTAGAGGACGAGGAGGGCTGGCTGGGTAACATGAAGCAAATCAGTTAAGGGCCTTGAAATCTCACTGTGGGCAGGGAATGCGTCAGTTATATTGGTGTATTGTACTCTCCCAGGCACTTAGGACAGTGCTCTGCACATGGTAAGTGCTCAATAAATGTGACTGCTTTGATCGATTGATTGAAGCCACGTGCGAGGCGTTTTTTTTTATAGAGATGCAGAGGGACGTGGGAAGCTCGTGGAGGATTTTGATGAGTGGGGAGATGCGTACCGAGCAGCTCTTAATAAAGACGATTCAGGAAGCAGCGTGTGATTCAGATGGGTTGTGAGAAGTCATAATAATAATAATAAAAATGGCATTTATTAAACGCTTACTATGTGCAAAGCACTGTTCTAAGAGCTGGGGAGGTTACAAGGTGATCAGGTTGTCCCATGGGGGGCTCACAGCTTTAATCCCCATTTTCCAGATGAGGTAACTGAGGCCCAGAGAAGTGAAGTGACTTGCTCAAAATCACCCAGCTGACAATTGGCAGAGGCAGGATTAGAACCCATGACCTCTGACTCCAAAGCTCGGGCTCTTTCCACTGAACCACGCTGTACCTCGAGGAAAGAGGACCAGCCAGGGGGCTGATGCAACAGTTCAGCCATAGTAAGACAAGCGTGTGGACCAGAGCAGTAGCTGTTTGAATAGGGCAATAATAATAATAATAATAATAATAATAATGGCATTTATTAAGCACTTACTATGTGCAAAGCACTGTTCTAAGCGCTGGCACTGTTCTAAGCTCCGAGAATAGACAGATCCAGGATCTATTATGCAGGAAGAGCTGGAAGCTATGGCAATCGCTGAAATGTAAGGTTGAACAGAGAGGAATCTCGAAATACACCACGACTGGGGGCTTCTGATCCAGGGAGGATGGTGGTGTTATCAACAGAGATGGGGAAGGAAGGAAGCGGTCTGGGAATTTGAGGAGTCATCGTTTAGACGTACAGAGTTTGCGGCGTCATCCGGGGGAGACGGCCTAGGGATAAGGGAAGAGGCAAAATTGGAAGTTAGATTCATTCATTCATTCAATCGTATTTATTGAGCGCTTACAATCAATCAATCAATCAACCGTATTTATTGAGCGCTTACAGTGTGCATCACTGTACTAGGCGCTTGGGAAGTACAAAGGAGAGGTCAGGACCAAAGGGGTGGATCTGGGAATCACCTGTATGGAGCTAGTAGCTGAGACAATATAAGTAGAAATCCCTACCATTGGATTCAGGACGTTCAATAAGCTCTCTTCCCTTTAGGGATCTTCACTGCTCTCCCGCTACAACCCAGGCCACTCACTTCCCTCGTACTCATGGAGAAGCAGCGTGGCTCAGGGGAAAGAGCCCGGGCTTTGGAGTTGGAGGTCATGGGTTCAAATCCCGGCTCCCCCACTTGTCAGCTGGGTGCCTTTGGGCAAGTCACTTCACTTCTCCGCACCTCGGTGACCTCATCTGGAAAATGGGGATTAAGACTGTGAGCCCCCGCCGTGGGCCGACCTGATCACCGTGTAACCTCCCCAGCGCTTAGAACAGTGCTTTGCGCATAGTAAGCGCTTAATAAATGCTATTATTATTATTATTACTATTGCTTCATTCTCACCTCACCCATCATTGACCCGGTATTCATTCCCTCCCTCCTGTTTGAACTCCCTCCATCTTCATATTTGATAGATCGCCATCTTCCCATCTCCAAAGGTCTCCCCATCCTCATCGATCTACTAAAATTATTCCTCCTTCGTGAGGAGTATCTGTACCACCACATAATCAATCCTCAACCGCCTCATAATCCGCCCCTCTAAGCAATTAGGCACCCCCCAACGCTGATAATAATAGTGGTATTTGTTAAGCGCTTACTATAATAATAAGAATAATGATGGTATTTGTTCATTCATTCACTCATTCATTCATTCGTATTTATCGAGCGCTTACTGTGTGCAGAGCACTGTTGCAAGTGCTGGGGAGGTGATCAGGTTGTCTCACGGGGGGCTCATACTTTTAATCCCCAGTTTACAGATGAGGTAACTGAGGCCCGGGGAAGTGAAGTGACTTTAATGATGATGATGATGATGATGATAATGGCATTTATTAAGCGCTTACTCTGTGCAGAGCACTGTTCTAAGCGCTGGGGCAGTTACAAGGTGATCTGGTTGTCCCACGGGGGGCTCACAGTCTTAATCTTAGTCTTAGAGAAGCAGCGTGGCTCAGTGGAAAGAGCCCGGGCTTGGGAGCCAAAGGTCATGGGTTCAAATTCTGGCTCTGCCACTTGTCAGCTGTGTGATTTTGGGCAAGTCACTTAACTTCTCTGTGCCTCAGTTACCTCATCTGTAAAATGGGGATTAAGATCGTGAGCCCCACATGGGACAATCTAATCACCTTGTATCCTCCCCAGCGCTTAGAACAGTGCTTTGCACATAGTAAGCACTTAACAAATACCAACATTATTATTATTATTATTATTAATCCCCATTTTACAGAGGAGGTAACCGAGGCACAGAGAAGTCAAGTGACCCGCCCAAAGTCACCCAGCTGACAATTTGGCAGAGCTGAGATTTGAACCCATGACCTCTGACTCCAAAGCCCAGGCTCTTTTAAGAAGTGAGTTCCATGTGGGTGCTGATTATCTTTTACCTACCCCAGCACTTAGTACAGTGCTTGGCACATAGCAATTAACAAATGCCGCAATTATTATTATTATTTATTATTACTATTATTATTATTCACTTGTGCCTATTTTGCAGATTTACTTCTCACTCTCAATTATGATATAATATTCCTCAATTTACAGACAACTTCCTCCCCAGTTACACTGAAGGCACTCTGAAGGGCAAGGATTACATCTTTTGTATATATCCCCGGGGCCGTGTTTCCATTCCTTCAATCATATTTATTGAGCGCTTACTGTGTGCAGAACACTGTACTAAGCGCTTCTGCACACCAGGTTTTGTTTGGCCCAACAGGTACCCCGTACTCACTGGGTACACCAACCCTGTAAATGACAGCGTTTCAGAACACGGTAATCATCATCAATCGTATTTATTGAGCGCTTACTATGTGCAGAGCACTGTACTAAGCGCTTGGGAAGTACAAATTGGCAACATATAGAGACGGTCCCTACCCAACATCATCATCATCATCATCATCAGTCGTATTTATTGAGTGCTTACTATGTGCAGAGCACTGTACTAATTTGTAACAAGTAGAGGGATAAGTAGACGCTGATAAACAAAAACATGAAATTAAACATCTCTTTACCATTCCATTATCTTCAGTTTGGAAAACAAAAAAAGTCGCAAAGAAAAATACGATTCCATCGAAGGCACCCAGAAAGGTCCGATATAGGAGAGGGCTCCACTGCAGCATAGCATCAGCAGAAATTTTCGTATACAATGACGGCATTTGTTAAGCCAAAATCACACAACTGAGCCGGGATTTGAACCCATGACCTCTGACTCCAAAGCCCCGGCTCGTTCCACTGAGTCACGCTGCTTCCCTGATACCTATCCTATCACTCAGTCGCTTTCGCCACCTGCAATGGAGTCTAATACCTGTCTTCCCTAGATCGAAAGCTTCTCGAGGAAAGAGGTCGGATCTTCCAACTCGGTTGTGGCCTTTCCGGGGCTTAGTACAGTAGTCCAGTGCTGGGCACAAACTAAGCACTCAGTAAGTAGCACGGAGTGACAAACCTCCTGAGAGAGTGGAAAAAGGCAAAAAAGTAGGGATTCAGAGCGTACGAGGAGTCAGAAATGGAAGCAGAAAATGAAATTAAAGCGGCATGTTGGCCTGGGAATCAAAGGTCGTGGTTCTTATCCCCGCTGTGTGACCTTTGCCAAGTCACTTCACTTCTCCGCACGGCTTAGTGGCAAGGAGTCAGAAGGGCTTGGCAGTCAGAAGACGTGGGTTCTAATCCTAGCTCCGTCACTTTGCCGCTGTGTGACCTCAGGCAGGGCGCTTAACTTCTCTGTGCCTCAGTTGCCTCATTGGTAAAATGGGGATTTAGACGGCGAGCCCGATATGGGACAACCTTGTATCTGTCCCAGCGCTTAGAGCAGTGCTGGGCACAGAGTAAACACTTAATAAATACCATGATCATTATTATTATCATTCTCTGTGCCTCAGTTACCTTATCGGTAAAATGGGGATTAAGACTGCAAGCCCGATATGGGACAACCTTGTATCTATTCTAGCGCTTAGAGCAGTGCTTGGCACAGAGTAAACACTTAATAAATACCGTGATTATTATTATTATTATTCTCTGTGCCTCAGTTACCTTATTGGTAAAATGGGGATTAAGACTGCAAGCCCGATATGGGGCAACCTTGTATCTATTCCAGTGCTTAGAGCAGTGCTTGGCACAGAGTAAACACTTAATAAATACCGTGATTATTATTATTATTATTATTATTCTCTGTGCCTCAGTTACCTTATCGGTAAAATGGAGATTAAGACTGCAAGCCCAATATGGGAAAACCTGATTACCTTGTATCTATCCCAGCACTTAGAGCAGCGCTTGGCACATAGTAAGCACTTAATAAATACTGTTATTATTATCATTATTATTATTATTCTCTGTGCCTCAGTTATCTTATCTGTAAAATGGGGATTGGGGCTATGAGACATGGGACTGTGTCCAACCTGATTATCTTATATCTACCCAAGCAAATAGAATAGTGCTTGGCCCATTCATTCGTTCAATTGTATTTATTGAGCGCTTACTGTGTGCTAAGCAGTGTACTAAGTGCTCGGAAACTACAATTCAACAACAGAGACAATCCCTACCCAACGACTGACTCTTAGTGTTTAACAAGTACAATAAATATTATTATTATTAGTTATTAAACTGAAAAGGAGTGGTCAGAGGGGTAGGAGGAGAACCAAGTTAGTACCGGAGCAGCAAAACTTAAGACTCACAGAGGTTTGAGGAAGCTGGAGTCGTTTGCATTCATTCATTTATTTATTTATTTATTTATTTATTTATTTATTTATTTATTCATTCATTCATTCATTCATTCTTAGTACCGGAGCAGCAAAACTGAAGACTCACAGAGGTTTGAGGAAGCTGCAGTAGTTTGCATGCATTCATTCATTAATTCATTCATTCATTCATTCATTCATTCATTCATTCTCAGTACTGGAGCAGCAAAACTTAAGACTCACAGAGGTTTGAGGAAGCTGGAATAGTCTGCATTCATTCATTCATTCATGCATTCTTAGTACTGGAGCAGCAAAACCTAAGACTCACAGAGGTTTGAGGAAGCTGGAGTAGTCTGCATTCATTCATTCATTCATTCATTCATTCATTCATTCATTCATTCTTAGTACCGGAGCAGCAAAACTTAAGACTCACGGAGGTTTGAGGAAGCAGGAGTAGTCTGCATTCATTCATTCATTCATTCAATCATATTTATTGAGCACTTACTCTGTGCAGAGCACTGTACTAAGCGCTTGGGAAGTACAAGTCGGCAACATATAGAGATGGTCCCTACCCATCAATGGGCTCACAGACTAGAAGGGGGGCGGAGGGGTGTCCAAAACACTGCAGCATCCAAAATATCTGAGAGGATGGTTAGGCGGGTTAGGGGAGAGTCTAGCTCGCCGAACTTCACTTAAGGGCAAGGGAGGTAGATTCGGTCATCGTCCGCGTAGAGGTTGCTGTTGAAGCCGTGGGAGCGAAAGAGATCCCATGGGAATGACGATAAAGTGAGATGCTAAGTGGATCTAGAATGGAGTCTTAAGAGAAATCCACCATCTAGGAAGAGCCTGAAAAAGTGACAGAGAAGGAGCATTCAGAAGCTAGAAAGATCTGCATCGGTAAAACCAAGGGAAAATAGTGCTCCCAGGAGATAGGCATGGTCCACAGAGTCCGGGCGATCCACGAGGTCGTAGAGAATTAGGATAAAGTCCACTAGATTTGGCAAAGCGATCACTGGTGATCTTAGAAAGACTAGTGTAGAGTCAAAAAAGAGAGAACGGATGAGAGGAATTAGTGGCAACAGAGGTTTGCAACCTGCTCAAGGAGTTTGGCCAGGAATGAGAGCAGGAAGACGAAGGAATGGTTAGAAGGTGGAGAGGGATTTAGAGAGGGACTTTTAGGATAGGAGAGTTGTAAGCAGGTTTTGGAACAGTTGGAATATGATTGGTGGAAAATGAGGGGGTTGAAAGATGTGTGGACGTAAGCGAATGATTTAGTACATTTGTTTATAGGGACCGTCTCTATATGTTGCCGACTTGTACTTCTCAAGCGTTTAGTACAGTGCTCTGCACGCAGTAAGCGCTCAATAAATACGATTGAATGAATGACTATGTTGGATATGTATATTTGAATTTGCAATACACAGTATAATTCCAAGGGTAACTCCTTCCTTTCAACCTTCTTCTAATATTTTATTTGTATGAGTGTTTGAGTGTAGACTTTATATTCACTCATTCATTCATTCATTCAATCGTATTTATTGAGCACTTACTGTGTGCAGAACACCGTACTAAGCGCTTGGGAAGTACAAGTTGGATGGATGCTCTAAGTAGGTTGCTTTGTAGTAAGCAGGCTCAGTCCGTTTTTCTGGGGATTACACTGGTTTTCACAGGATGGATCTCTGTTTAATTGTGTTACCTGCATCTCTCAGCAATAAAAGATGCAATAAGCAATAAGCAGTAAGTTCTGTTGTACTGTTGGCGTTCACTTTGTGAGTGGGTACAGATTGGAAGTGGTATGAATCCTCAGGCTCGAATTTCCCAAATGGCTTTCGTTCATCCTTTGCGTGTTGTGTGAACTTTCTAGTTCAGTGGCACTTAAAATCAATTACGAATGGAGACACTAAGTCCGCCAAACCCCAGGAATATATTGTAACCACGGGAGAGCAAGCTTATTTAGAAGCAAGTCTGGGGCAGAAAATCGGGCTGACGTTTGAAAGAAATATTATCTAAAATTCAGCAAGGAATGATCCACATTTGGTATACCCAAACCATGGCTTCTCTACATCATTTACTAGTTGTGAAAGACTAAAAAGTCCTCATTTCATATATCCGCATATGAATTTCCATCAGGTATTTCAAACACGTCAGAAGATACGTGAGACAAGTGCAACCAAAATGCCTTTCTCTTATTTCAGAAGTGGAAGGAAGTGTTGATTACGAGCTGATGTTTAACAATTCATTGAGGAAAAAATAAGCCATTGGAATTTACTTTTCCAGTCTCTTATTTTTATTTTTGTTTATTTTTTTCAATAGTTCAGCATGCATGCCGACTCCCATTGAAATCTCCTGGATTGATCTGATAGTCGTATTTTGGAGTGGGTGTGATGTGCTTATTCAAATCTTTATAATGATGATGGTATTTGTTAGGCGCTTACTATGTTCCAAGCACTGTTCTAAGCACTGGGGTAGATACAAGGTAATCAGGTTGTCCCACGGGGGCTCACAGCCTTAATCCCCATTTTACAGATGAGATAACTGAGGCACGGAGAAGTTAAACGACTTGCCTAAGGTCACACAGCAGACAAGTGGCAGAGTTGGGTCTAGAACACGCAATAAAGAATGTTTTGTTCCCTCCATTTTTATTTGAATTAATGGGGAATATGTACTTATGTTGCTAGTAAAGTGTTTTTTTCCTTCTAGGGACAGTCAGTTAGTTCCTTAATTATTTGGGCAGTCATGGGAGACCAGTGAATAAGAGTTTATTATCATTATTATCAAATGTCGTCAATTTGTTTCCTATTCATAGCAACTCCGTTGCTATATTTTCCCCAGAACGTCCTGTCTTCTGCCATAATCCGTAACCTCATTAATGGTTCTTCCATTATCATTATTACGGTTTCTATCCATCTAGCTGCTGGTCTGCCTCTTCCATGTTTTCCCTGTCCTTTTCCTACCATTAGCATCTTCTCCGGAGAATTAGTTCTCCTGACGACGTGTCCAAATTATGCTTGTCTAAGTTGTGTCATTTGGCCGGCCAAAGACCACATTGGTTTAATTTGCTCCAAAACTCATTTGCTTGTTTTTCGGGCAGTCCACGGTATTTGCAAAAACCTCATCCAATGACACATTTCAAAAGAATCGATGCTTTTTCTACCGTTTTTTTTTTTTCACTGTCCAGTTTTCGGTTCCAAACATTGTCACTGGAAACACCATGGAAACACCATAAAATTGGAGAAGCAGTGTGGCTCAGTGGAAAGAGCACGGGTTTTGGAGTCAGAGGTCGTGGGTTCAAATCCCGGCCATGCCAGCTGTCAGCTGTGTAACTTTGGGCAAGTCTTCTCTGTGCTTCAGTTACCTCATCTGTAAAATGGGGATTTAAACTGCGAACCCCCTGTGGGACAACCTGGTCACCTTGTATCCTCCCCAGCGTTTAGAACAGTGCTTTGCACATAGTAAACGCTTAACAAATACCATCATTATTATCAGTATTATAGAAGTGACAATTTGTATTTTTGTAGCAATTGTTACATCAGCACGTTTCACGATTTTTTTTCCGTGCCCTTCATAGCAAATCTTCCTACAGTTAATCTTGGGCATATTTCTTGGCTCCTTGTATCTTTATTATCGACTATTGATCTCGGGAGAGAAAAACGTCAGCTTCTTCATCTGTAAAATGGGGATTCAATACTCGTTCTCCTTTCCTGCGAGCCCCCTGTGGGACTTGATTCTCTTGTGTCTATCCCAGCTTAGTTCAGTGCTCAGCACATGGAAAGCATGTAACAAAGATCACAATTGTTATTTATAGTATTATTTTGATGATGCTATTACAGGGCTATAACGTTGTTTACAGTTCAGCGACTGAGCCAGTCATATTCCCTTCTCAGCCACGGAATCAAGATTGGGGAAGGCGCAGAGTCTTATTTTTGTCCGCAGCGGGGGCAACACAACTCCCCCTCTCAAAACCAGAGATCTTTGCTTACGCTACATGTGTTTGCCTGTATACGTTGGTATGCACGCCTAACGGAAAGATGGTTCTTTGATTCAGGTTAATGAAGTGTATCTTTAAAAAAATCCAAGTTTGGAATAGCAGTCCCCCTTTTCCCCCCATTGATTCTACAGAGGAGAGCACTGAGGACAGCCTCTGAAAAACTCAGGAATAGATCTTCATTTTCTACAAATATGGTACACAACACTCCGGGAACTCGCGTGAACAGATACATCGGTCGTTTGATAGAGGCTCGGCAAACGGAATCTGAAATGGCGGACTTGAATTTCTTCACCCTGCAGTATAAACACACTGACCGTGAACGTAAAGTAAGTGAATCTGGAACTTAATTTCAACACAGATGTACATGTATAACACATATAGTGTAGCACAGCATTTGTGTAGCCCTTACGAGTTTCTCTCTCCTTCTTTCTTGTGTAGCCATTACAAGTTTCTCTTTCTTTCTTGTGTAGCCATTACAAGTTTCTCTCTCTTTCTTTCTGGTTAAATGGAAAGAAAATCTGGACTCCATCTCGAGAATTCCCAGGACTATTTGATTTTTATGAAAATCCATTTGGGAGGTATTCGGTATAAGAAATAGCCCTGCTGCTGATCCAGTGGGCAGAGTACAATTCTGATGGGGCTATACCATTAATGGCGAAGGCTTCCCACCCAAGAAACTCTCTTTCTGGAAGATGGACAGGCCGAGCGGGACGTCTGAAAAACGGCTGACTGACACAGGCAGCAGTGACCTTAGTGGCTAGCAAGGCCACGGTGGTACCAACTTTATATGGTGGGCACGTCAGCCATAAATGGCCCCGTGTGTGAAATTCCTCACAGGCTGCAGCAGGAATATGCTGTCAGGGAAGAGAATGTGTGAGTGGTTTGGCTCATACCACTATCACTGCACTCAATTCCTCCGCACGGATTCCCTGTCCGGGAGTCACAGACAAGGCCTGTCCATTCTTCCTGATAAAAGTCGCTATCAGTATGGGCATGATTCCCACTATAAATGACATTTTACTGACATAACCTTCCCCCCACGCTGACAATTTCCTTTATTTCTTTCTTTTTCAGTATCACCAGCTTCAGGATGAGTATTTCATCAGTGCCGTAGTTCTTTCGCTGATTCTAACTGCTCTGTTTGGCCTTCTTTACCTTCTAATAATTCCACAGTAAGTACCATTTTTCATCTTTAATTCCTTTCAAAGCCCTACAGGGATTTTTCACAAACACAGAGATCGGCTCTCTAGGCTTTGATTTTGCAAAGGAGTGCTAAAAATGGAAATGTGACCCCACCAAAATCTATTTTTCAGCCTGCTAGGTATTTGCTAGGTTCCATAATTTCTATAGTTAAAATCTCCATAACCTCAAACAGAGCTGAGGACATATTTCTCTCGTTATGTAGCCCCTGTGAGGGCCGAGGACCATGTCAGATTTTTCCTGTAGTTTATTTGCCTCCCCACCGCTTAGTAGAGTGTTTTGCACACAGACAGCACTGAGCAAATTCCACTGAATGAATAGGCATCACTCATTAATTCCCTAATATGTTATTACAAACACCTCAGAATGTTATTAAGACAACAGACTGTATACAAGGTAATCAATCCTTGAGACACAAACACTATTTTGCAAAGTGTAAGAAAGATGGTCTTCAAGGACCTTCCACATTCTGACTCTTATTCCCCAGATTGAGCCGTGATTCCCTCGATTACCCAAGCCCAGTTATTGCCAGTAGAGATAGGTAAGAGAAAGTTAGGTAAAGAGGGGCATAAATTGCTTTCCAAGTCAGTCAATCAAATTCATTACGTGCAGAGCACTGTACTAAGCACTTGAGAGAATGCAGTACAGCAGGATCGATAAACATGTTCCCCTCCCACAAAGAGCTTAAAGACTAGAGGGGGAGACAGACCTTTTTAAAAAAGAAAATTACAGATAAGAACTTTAGTGCTGCAGGGCTGAGGGTGGGGTGGTTATCAAGTGTGGAAAGGGTACAAATCCACGAGCAAGGATGACACAGAAGGTAGAGGGAGGAGGGCAATTGATGGGTTAGTTGGAGGAGATGTAATTTGATTAAGGCTGTGGAGGTGGGGAAAATGATCGTCTGGCAGACGTAAAGGGGGAACGAGTTCCGGCCAGAGACAAGGCATGGGCAGTGCTCTGCACACAGTAAGCACTCAGTAAATACGACTGAATGAACAAGAGGTCAAGCAGTGAGATAGATTCATTCATTTTCATTCATTCAATGGTATTTATTGAGCGCTTACTGCGTGCAGAGCACAGTACTAAGCGCTTGGGAAGTACAAATCGGCAACATATAGAGACGGTCCCTACCCAACAACAGGCTCACAGTCTAGAAGGGGGAGACAGACCACGAAACAAAACATGCAGACAGGTGTCAAAATCGTCAGAACAAATAGAATTACAGCTGTGTGTGTTAAAATGGATCTGTTTATTGTTATATTGTACTCTCCCAAGCGTTTAGTACAGTGCTCTGCACGCAGTTAGTGCACAATAAACGATGACTGAATGAATGAATAATTTTAAACGTAAGAAACAGAAGCACTGTTTTCTCTGGAAGCCTTCACTTCTGGAATTTGTTGATTAATTTGGTTCAGCAGAACCAAAGTTTGCTTAATTTCAGATTAGGGTAAATGCCAACTCTTAGTTTGACATATTCAATAACTTTTTTTGCTCTAATTCTTGGAGGGTGGTACACTTGAAGGCGAAATTTAAAAACCCGAATATGAGGGATTCAATCTAATAATCAAGGAAGGACAACTTCAGGTACAGCGAGTCGGTTGGCATGACAGGAGTGAAGTGAGTGTGCTGATTTGGAGTAGAGAATCGGTCAGATCAGCTAGGTGGAAAATGAATAAGTGCTTTGAATCAATCAATCAATTAATGGTAATTTTTTGAGTGCTTACTGCATGCAGACACTGTGCTAAGCACTTGGGAGAATGCAAGCCAATGGTAAGGAGTTTCTGTGGGTAACTGCTGCAAATTCTTGAGGCATGCAGAAACATGGACTGAACGGTTTCGTAGAAAAATGATCCGAGCAGCATAGAGAAGTATGTTATAGAGAAGTAGAGAAGTTATAGAGAAGTGGGGAGAGACCAGAGGCCGGGAGGTCGGGATGGGGACTGATGCAGTAATCAAGGTGGGATAGGATCGGTGCTTGGATTAATGTGGGAGCAGTTGGGATGGAGCGGAAAGTGATGTTGTGAAAGTTGAGTGGGATTTGCTGACCGAATATGTGGGTGGAATGAGAGAGATGATTCGAGGAAAACGCCAAGGTGATGGGCTTGTGAGACAGGGAGGAAAGTGGTGCCGTCTACAGTGATGGGAAAGTCAAGAGCAGCATGGCTCAGTGGAAAGAGCCCGGGCTCTGGAGTCAGAGCTCATGAGCTCAAATCCCGGCTCCGCCAACTGTCAGCTGTGTGACTTTGGGCAGGTCACTTAACTTCTCTGTGCCTCAGTTACCTCATCTGTAAAATGGGGATTAAAACTGTGAGCCCCCCGTGGGACAACCTGATCACCTTGTAACCTCCCCAGTGCTTAGAACAGAGCTTTGCATATAGTAAGTGCTTAACAAATACCATCATTATTATTATTAAGAGCGGGACCAGGTTTGGATGGGAAGATGAGGAGTTCTGTTTTGGGTAAGTTAAGTCTGTGGTGGCAGTGGGACATCCAAAAACAATATCCTGAAGGCAGGATGCTGCCCCCCAATCTCATCTATCTCACCACTAACACTTTCCCACATCCTCCTTCTGGCCCGGAGCCCCCTCCCCATCCATACGCCAGACCCCTGATCTCCCCACTGTCAAATAATAATAATAATGATGGGATTTATTAAGCACTTACTATGTGCAAAGCACAATTCTAAGCGCTGTGGAGGTTACGAGGTGATCAGGTTGCCCCACGGGGGGCTCGCAGTCTTAATCCCCATTTTACAGATGAGGTAACTGAGGCCCAGAGAAATGAAGTACAAGACGATCGGGCTGTCCCATGGGGGGTTTACGGTCTTAATCCCCATTTTACAGATGAGAAGTGAAGTGACTTGCTCAAAGTCACACAGCTGACAAGTGGTGGGGCCGGGATTTGAACCCGTGCCCTCTGACTCCAAAGCCGGTGCTCTTTCCACTGAGCCACGCTGCTTCTCTGGAAGATCACATCTTCTCTAAGGGGTCTTCCCTGATGAGAAGCCCTCCTTTCCCCCATTGTCTCTCTTCTACAATGGTCTTGCACTTGGATTTGCTCCCTTTATACACATGATATTCATCCCACCCTCAGCCCCGCATCACTTATGTTCGTATCTGTAATTTATTTATTTATATCAATATCTATCTCCCCCTCTAGTCTGTAAGCTCATAGCAGGGAGGGAATGTTACCTTTCCAGATCAGGAGGTCTAGGCTTAAAGAACTGAGGAATTTTCCTAGGTACTGTGTCTTGGAATTAGGGGCAAAGCGCGAACCGCCTCGTACATGGTTTTTGGCTACAAAGTCTAAGGCCTACCTGGACATGAATGCCTTTTTTTCTTTACTTGAGGCTCTATTTTCTCACATAGAATTTTTCATTCATTCAGTCATATTTATTGAGCACTTACTGCATGAGAGAGCACTGTACTAAGCCCTTGGAAAGTACAATTCAGCAACAAAGAGAGACAATCCCTGCCCACAATGGGCTCACAGTCTACAAGCGGGTAGACAGACATCAAATGTTGATGTGTTACTCAAACTTTATTTTAAAACACAATAAAATTTTAACCCCCTAGATAGTAAGCCAATAAAGTAGTCTTCTCATAGCCATTTAACTGAACAATGACTATAAAGTCAACATGTTTGATAAAATGGTTAAAAGAAGTTGCACAGATTCAAGAATGTTCACACGAACAACCCACATTCGTAAACTCGTAGGAGAAATAAGGGATAGGAGAGGGAATTAGAGAAGCTCACCTTCTCTCTGGAATCCTGGAGTGCTTCTCATTCTACCCTACATTTGGGAAGAAAGAATTTATTTCATTGTGAAGCAGGATGGAGAGTGGTAGTCGGAATGGAGAAAAGGAGAAAAGGAGAAAAGGTACAATGAGCAGGCTTTATTCCAGTCAGCAAACTGGGTCAAAACCTTAAATAGGTCAAATTTAGCTTTCTTTTTACAGCAGTTCAGGGTGAATCGTCTATTTTTGACTCCCATATGCCTTTAAGATTCAGGATAAAAAATTGCATCTACACTGAAATGAAAAGAAAAAAAATCTCCATTGAGGTGTATTACCCCAAATGAAAGAACCAGCTTTAAAATGATCTCTTCAGGGTAGTACTGAAATTAGTTTTATGGTACTGAGTTTAGGAATTTATATTCATTCACTCATTCAAGCATATTTATTGAGCACTTAATGTGTGCAGAGCACTGTACTAAGCGCTTGGGAAGTACAAGTTGGCAACATATAGAGAGGGTCCCTACCCAACAATGGGCTCACGGTCTAGAAGGGGGAATGATTCCAATATCAAAGAAGGAAGATTTCGATATCCATTCCTGCCGTTCCAGTTAGTAGACCTAATAACACTGTTTATGCACCACTAGTTTCAATGCACTGTGATAAATGCTTAGAAAGTACTGGAATTTCCTGACCAGAATTCACTGAACATATTGTGGCTGGATCTTACTAGAGTCCCACACATGCTACTTATTAAATATAATGATTGATACAATGTGCAATATAAATGTATTGAGTAATGAATATAATACTATTACTAATAATAATAATGATGGTGTTTGTTAAGCGCTTACTATGTGCGAAGCACTGTTCTAAGCGCTCGGGGGGATACAAGGTGATCAGGTTGTCCCATGTGGGGCTCACAGTCTTAATCCCCATTCTACAGATGAGGTAACTGAGACCCAGAGAAGTTAAGTGACTTGCCCTTGGTCACACGGCTGACAGGTGGCCGAGTGAGGATTCGAACCCATGACCTCTGACTCCAAAGCCCATGTTCTTTCTACCGAGCCACGCAGCTACTCATAATTTCTTTGTTTTTTCCTAGGAATACCATAGTCCTTGTCCTCCTGGTGTTCTGCATCTGTTTTCTTTTGGCTTGCATTATGTATCTACATATCACAAGAGTGCAGGTATGTATACCGTCACGTCTTTGTGATTTGTTTTAGTAACGTCTGAGCCTCTTACCCTTGAATCGTAGACAAGATCATCTTCAGAGGTCATCAGATTCAACTCCCTGCTTCCAGGCAGGGCAAGAACTCAGTCATCCTGCTTTTTTTTTAACAGTAACTGAGCAGGGAGACTCCACATCCTGATATCAAGATATTTCCCTTAGGCCCAACTAGGATCTCTTCAGTTGGAAGTCCATTTCCTTTGGCTTAGCTCTCAGTGACTGTGGAGAATGACTAGTTAGGATCCTCCTGGTGAAAACCCATCCATAAACTTAAAGCACAGTCATTCGTTGGTTCATTGTCAGTCGTATTTATTGAGCGCTTCCTGTGTACTAAGTGCTTGGAAAGTACAATTTGGCAACATATAGATGCAATCCCTACCCAACAACGGGGTCACAGTCTGGAAGAGGGGATTCTAGCAAGTGAAACCACAGGGCTGCCGACAGCCCAGTCTTAGATTCTGTGGGGCCTATAGCATGTAGCTTCAGCGGAGCGGGAGGAAGGACAGACAGCGCAGAGCTTGAGAGAAGAGAAGAGCAGGGCGAGGGGAAGGGCTGTTTCTTCTTCCATCTCTGGCAGTCGCTCAGCCTCAGTTTCACATTAGAGCTGACGATCCTGGAGGTTGCTCGCAGAATCCCACTTTGCACGGATTTCCCCTGGGAAGCAGTTTCTGACAGCAGCACATGTTTCCCCTGGGGATTAGCCGCAAACAACAACAGAGCTTCCAGAGTGAAGTCAGATTCCGGACAACTGACAGAAGCCCATCTCCTTCTGCCCTGGGTGGCTAGAGGGGATGACATCTGGGTGGTGAGATTGAGTCTGAGAGAGAGAGAGAGATAGGGGGAAAGAAAGAGAGAGTGAGTGTGTGAGAGAGAGAGAAAGAGCATGAGAGAACATGTATCTCATCACAAAAAATAAAATCTTGAAGCCTGTAAGTTTCTTTACAGCGAAAATATGCGCAGTCGAGGATTTATAGTAGAGGTTTGGTTTTTGTAGGATTAATCAGGCCGTCTGCCTATTGCTCAGCTATTGTCCAGGAATGCTGATAGCTCTGTGCTATCCCCTTTGCCCACCTTCAGCAGGATGGTGGGATACGGCGGAGCTGAAAATCGAAGCTACCTGTCCATGAAATGAATGGGCTGAGAGAATGGATCACTGGGTGGGCCGGGAGGCACAACTCTGGAAAGTCTCTCCTTGCTCTCCCGGAGCTCTCGTCGAAAACATGTGGCCCTGAAGACTTGCTTTGCCTCGTGCAGATTCACAGTACTGTCCCCCACAGATTTAGACAATGATAAACAGATTATAAATCTGTTTAATCTACCGTTGGCATTTGTTTGACATCCGAGGGAGATAAAAGCTCAGAGTCCAGGCTGGCAGTATTCCAGTTCACAATCAAATGAGGCCAAAATCCAGTTCGCATCACAGAGGACAGGGTAGCGAGCCGTATTCATTCATTCATTCAATCATATTTATTGAGCGCTCACTGTGTGCAGAGCACTGGACTAAGCGCTTGGGAAGTACAAGTTGGCAACCTATAGAGACGGTCCCTACCCAACAACAGGCTCACAGTCTAGAAATGCCAGATGCATTTAATGGATAGATAAAGATGGATAGAGAAACAGCGTGGCTCAGTGGAAAGAACACGGGCTTTGGAGTCAGAGGTCATGGGTTCAAATCCCGGCTCTGCCAATCGTCAGCTGTGTGACCTTGGGCAAGTCACTTAACTTCTCTGGGCCTCAGTCACCTCATCTGTAAAATGGGGATTAAGACTGTGAACCCCCCGTGGGACAACCTCATCACCTTGTAACCTCCCCGGCGCTTAGAACAGTGCTTTGCACATAGTAAGCACTTAATAAATGTCATCATTATTATAAAGAAAAGGAGAGTGGGAAGGCGTTTCTGGTTTATAGGTTTTTTGAGAATTTAGTACGGTAAATTATAAAGTTAATCTTTCTGAACACTATATATCCTCAACGGGAATAATTATGATTAATTCAAATCGCTGGACAGTCCGTATTTGTTTGACTGTTTGAGCCTTGTGAATTCAGAATTGTGCTTGCTACCACTCCCCGTGACGTGTACCATGGAAAAAGGAGACCAGCTTGCTCTAAGCGAGGCCCGTTTAATCCCATTCCCTCCTGGGAGGGCTCAGCACACGGCCGCCGGCCTGATACAGAGTGGTCCATGTACCAAGAGTGGGGCATTTACACGGATGGGATTTTAACATGTCTGTTCGTTTGCATTAACCCACCCCTGGCTGACACAGTCATCCCTCCTTGGCCTTCCCAAAGACGCTCCCATGGGAGTGAACCCTCATCAATCTCCGGGCTGTCAGTCGGGCTACGGGACTTCTCTTCGCCGCTAGAACTGGGAGTTGACATCGCTCGGTCTCCAGTGGTCCCTGGTCATCGCTTTAGTCCCTCCTCCTACGGTCCATTGATAATAATAATGAGGGCCGGATCGGCCATCTTCAAACCATATCGCCTGTTCAGGGAGGAGTAGGGGGCACCCCCAAAATACCAAGGCACTGGGGACACGTGGGGTGCTGGGGTCAGTCACCAGTTGTGATAGGGCAGGGGGTTGAATGTGTCATGCTTTGACAGTGGGCTTCAGGAGCAGGAGTTAGGGATGGGGGACATGCCATGATCCCTGGGTGTTGGGGCTGGGTGAGTGGGAAGGGGGCAACGGTCCTGGGCTGCTGGAACCAGTCGGACAGCTAGGCTGGGACCCAGGACTTCCTGGGACCCAGGAAGGGGTCTCTGGGGTGACTTAGGCCTCACTGGGTGCAGCAGATGAAAAGGGAAGGGAAGGGGTGGCATCAGACGGTTGGAACCCCCTCTCTGTACCGAGGGACTCACTTTGGACCATGGAGACGGCAGTGCAGCTTGAACCTCCCTCCCCACACTGCGGAGCTCAATCTGGACCATGGCTTGGAGCCGGAGACAGGGGAAGACTAATTACAGTGGCCTGGAGACATCCTGTGGCAGTTAAAGGCTTAATAATAATAATAATAACAATAATAATTTTGGTATTTGTTAAGCGCTTACTATGTGCAAAGCACGGTTCTAAGCGCTGGGGAGGATACAGGGTGATCGGGGTGTCCCATGTGGGGCTCACAATCTTAATCCCCATTTTCCAGATGAGGTAACGGAGGCACAGAGAAGTCAAGTGACTTGCCCAAAGTCACACAGCTGACAATTGGCAGGGCCAGGATTTGAACCCATGACCTCTGACTCCAAAGCCCGGGCTCTTTCCTCTGAGCCGCGCTGCTTATAATATTATTATTATTATGTCATTTATTAAGCACTTACTACATGCAAAGCACTGTTCTAAGCGCTGGGGAGGTTACGAGGTGATCAGCTTGTCCCACAGGGGGCTCACAGTCTTAATCCCCATTTTACATGAGGCCCAGAGAAGTGAAGTGACTTGCCCAAAGTCACACTGCTGACATTGGGCAGAGCCGGGATTTGAACCCATGACCTCTGACTCCAAAGCCTGTGCTCTTTCCACTGAGCCACGCTGCTTCTCCGTCATTTGTGATAGACACCACTCTCCCCTCCTTCAAAGCCTAATTCCTAAGGGTCATGGGTTCAAATCTATGTGTGGGGCTCTGTGTTAGAGGCAGCCCGGAGAAAGAGCCTGAGGAGGGGGCAGGGTAACAATGCTTTGGTGGGGTAACAGCACTTACAACAGTGCTTTGCACATAGTAAGCGCTTAATAAATGCCATCATTAATGCTGGTCTATCAGCAATTTCCTTTTCATCCACTCATTCATTCATTGGATCGTATTTATGGAGCGCTTACTGTGTGCAAAGCACCATACTAAGAGCCTTTCCTTTTCCAAGTCTTGAAGTGGGTTTCACTTGTACATATAGAAGATTGTCATGAGACAGCATTTCTAACCCAGCAAAATTCCATTTACATTTTAGTGAAAACAAGTTAAAAAGCAGGAATTACCCAAGCCTCCATCTTATTCTCTTATAATTTTAGTATCTGAAAATTGTTTGCAAATGCATACTTTCAAAATCTTGGCTGGCTCTTTAGTTTATTTTGAAATGAAACAAGCCACACATGTTGATTCGTTGCTTTTTCTCTCCGTCGCTACTGTGCTCAGCTTCACTGGGCAAAACCGAACATCTATTTGAAAAACCCTTTTGCATTGCAGTGACGGAGGCTTTTCAACAAAAGTTTTGTTGAAGCTTCGTCACTACTGTGCTCAGCTTCACTGGGCAAAACAAACATCTATTTGAAACACCTTTTTGCAATGCAGTGACGGAGGTTCTTCAACAAAAGTTTTCTATCAAGTCCTTACAAATTTGCTATAATCCATTCCGGTAGTTTTGTGCTCCTGTTTCGACCTGTCTCCCTCATGATCTTCAGCTGCTGCTGAAGCTGCTGCTTCATTCATTCAGCTGCTGCCTGGTCAGTCATTTGATTTTTCGCTTCACTAGCTATGTCTCCCAGGACGACTCTCCATCCTTTAAAACCCCATCAGCCTACGGTGAGCTCTCCAAGGAGGTGCTCATGATGACAATGCTTCAAGGCAAGGCACAAGCTATAAAGATTCTGGATGCTTTCCAGGCCTTTTCTTAGTTGGAAAATCCCCTAAAGCCACCAGCTCAGGCAGCCGGAGGTGCACCAGAGTTAGTAAGCCCTCATTTTATTCATTTTAAGGAACGGGGAGGTTTTTTAGGGCTTATCATACTGCAGCCCCAAATGTTCCCTTCCCCTCCCTATTGCTCTCCCTTCTATTTCTAGATTAGCTCCCAAGTGGCAAGGGAATTATTAAGGAATAAGATAGCCTGTCTTCCTTCCGGAGGCTGGTTTTCTGAGAGTTCCCCTTCCCGGGCTACTCTATCATTTAATAGTGTAGTTTCCAATGAGCGAGCACTTCAGATGCTCTTTTCTTAAACCTAGACTCTTGGATTAGAAACCTTAACTTGGCTCTAACAGTGAATTGAACAGGGACATTCTTGATTAGCTGCCAACTGTAAATAAAATCTGGTTTCCAAAGGGCCTTGCCCTTAATCTGACACATAGAGCTCAGTGGTAAAACCCTTTCCCACATTTCCCCAGTGCCTTTTTATTTCTCTGCAAGTATTCCTGATGGGTTTCCTTATTATTCATTCATTCATTCATTCATTTAATCGTATTTATTGAGTGCTTACTGTGTGCGGAGCACTGTGCTAAGAGCTTGGGAGCCTGCAATATAAGAAAAAACAGATACATTTCCTGCCCACATCGAGTTTATTTCAATGATGTTATTTGTTAAGTGCTTACTGTGTATCAAGCGCTGTTCTAAGCACTGGGGTAGATATAGATTAATCAGTTGAGAAGCAGCATGGCTCAGTGGAAAGAGCCCGGGCTTTGGAGTCAGAGGTCCTGGGTTCAAACCCCGGCTCCGTCAATTGTCAGCTGTGTGACTTTGGGCACGTCACTTCACTTCTCTGTGCCTCAGTTCCCTCATCTGATTCAGACTGTGAGCCCCACGTGGGACAACCTGATCACCTTGTATCCCCCCCAGCGCTTTGCACATAGTAAGTGCTTAACAAATACCATCTCATTTATATATATTATAGTCCCTGTACCACGTGGGATTCGCAGTCTAAGTAGGATGGAGAACAGGAATTGAATCCCCATTTTACAGAGGAGGAAACTGAGACCCAGAGGAGTTAAGTGACTTGTCCAAGGTCACACGGCTGGCATCTAGTCGAGATGGGGTTAGAACCCAGGTCTTCTGATTCGCAGGGCTGTGTTCTTTCCCCTAAACCATGCTGCTCGTTATCCGTAAATGATCCGGTTTACAATTCCCTTCTGTGCGCTGTCTGTCACAGAGAAGTGTGTCCCCTGACTGCAGAGGGAACGCCACTTTTGGGGGTCCTGATCTTTATCCCCAATGTAGAGGATGTCTTCTTCAAAGACCACTAACCGCAGCTGATCGAAAATGGCTGCTCCTATCCAGTAGTTGCCCACTCTCCTTTAGCTGAATCCCTCCCGTGAGTTAAAGTATAAAAAGTCACTCATTCATTCACTGCCTTTATTGAGTGCTTACTGTACTAGACGCTTGGGAAGTACAAATCGGCAACATATAGAGACGGTCCCTGCCCAACAATGGGATTCATTCAGTCGCGTCTATTGAGTGCTTACTGTGTGCAAAGCACTGTACTTAGCACTTGGGAGAGCTTAGAGAAGCATCGTGGCTCAGTGGAAAGAGCACGGGCTTTGGAGTCAGAGGTCATGGGTTCAAATTCCAGCTCTTCCTCTTGCCAGCTGTGCAACCTTGGGCAACTCATTTAACTTCTCTGTGCATTAGTTACCTCATCTGTAAAATGGGGATTAAGACTGTGAGCCCCCTGAGGGACAACCTGATCACCTTGTAACCTCCCCAGCGCTTAGAACAGTGCTTTTCATGTAGTAAGTGCTTAATAAATGCCATCATTTATTATTATAATTTATCTGTGAAATGGGGATGAAGACTGTGAGCCCCCCGTGGGACAACCTGAGCACCTTGTAACCTCCCCAGCGCTTAGAACAGGGCTTTGCACATAGTAAACACTTAATAAATGCCATCATTATCGTTATTATTTTTACAGTATAGCAACAAACGGACACATTCCTGAACACAACAACCTCACAGTCTAGAGGGGGAGACAGACATTAATATAAATAGTCATTTTCTAGCATTATTGAATGTATCAAAAAGGAAAACTTTTGGTCACTGAATTGGAATTGCTACATACGTTTCTTTAATACAATCATATCGTTCCATATAAACTGTTTCTTTAAAAATCTGACATCAACCTTTAATTTCCATATTTTACCCATAGATTTAAACAGTTTCTCTGGCCTTGTGAGTCTCTGATTAAATTAAATTTGTTTTAATTTTAATGCAAAATTTAGCATCTAGACCAGAATAACAAATGCAAAAATACTTAGTGAACTGGGACAAAACTCTCCCTGAGGCCTTAGTTCCATTCCTTGTTGTTGTTTTTTTAAAAAGGTAACACTTAGCATGATATGATTTCAGTTTATGCAACTCTCCAAGTACCTCATTTATTTCCAGGTCTTGAATTATAGACTGGAAAGAAGATCATTCACTACAGTATGGCTTCATAAATTCAGAAGAATTATAAAAGTTTCAGAGGATGAAACTTTTAAAAAATGTTATATCAAATTACCGATAGTTTCCCCGAAGTCTAAAACGTTCTCTAAATGTCCAGCACTTCTCTGACTGCCATTGTTTCCGTTCAGTCTCACGGTTAATTTCATAGCAGTTGCATGTGAATTTCAATATTGCAATATTGAGGTATGGAATGAAAATGGAAAATAATTTGGTAAGCAATTTAAAATATCACAGTGGAAGCAATTGTCTTTAACTTCAAATAATTGTAGAACTGTTAGAAATGTACCAGTACTTTATTCATTCATTCAATCGTATTTATTGAGCGCTTACTCTGTGCAGGGCACTGTACTAAGCGCTTACACTTGAGAAGCAGCATTGCCTGGTAGAGAAAACACAGGCCTGGGTGTAGGAAAGACCTGGATTCTAGGGCTGGCTCTGCCACTTGTCTGCTGTATGACCTTGGGGGAGTCACTTCCCTTCTCTTTGCCTCAATTACCTCATCTGTAAAATGGGGATTAAAACTGTGAGCCTCATGTGGGACGTGGACTTTGTCCAATTTGATTAGCTTGACTTTACCTCTATGCCCAGCACCTAGTAAGCACTTACCAAATACCATTAAAAATAAAACAAAACACTGCCAAAAGCGAAAACATAACACACGTAGGATAACGTCTAAGAAAATTGTCTTGTTCTTAGTGGCAGGTTATGCATTCGACTTAGCTTCAATTCAAGCGCGATTCAAGCGCTTAGTACAGTGCTCTGCACACAGTAAGCGCTCAATAAATATGATTGATTGATTGATTGCCTTATGTTTCAAAATATTCCAAACTGTTAAATTCGCAGCAGGTCCTGAGTGTATTGTGTGAGGTTTTACTTGATTTAATATGAAAGGTGAAGAAGGATACAGGAAATATTTAGAAGTTGTGTGGCAAATATGCCGGTGCTCAATAAATGAGGACTGATTAAGACATTCCCTGATTGCATGGGTCTCTACTGGTTTGCCCACTTAATTAGGAGAATTTGATGAGCTATTTCCTAGGCTGCCCTTCTACGATTCATAACTGGGACTTTTGTCAGTGAAGCACAATAATGACATAAAGAATTAGTATAAATTTGATGGATACAGATCAAAGGGCAAGAAGGGCAAGTGGGAAGAAGCCCTTTTCTTGACAGGAAGAAACCTCATGCAGGGGGCTTCACCTGACACCACAGCAAATGTGACTGCACTGTCAGATTTCTCCATGTAAGAAGGTCTGCGGTTGCCTAGTGAATGCCATATTATGCTAGCAGTGGGGTGAATTACTGAAGTCATAGTCCACGGATTAGCTGAGAAACCTTAGACAACCTGTTTTATTTTGCTACTGTTCTTTTTGTACCACTCCCCTACGGAGAGAACATATGCCATGGATGGCTAAATCCAGTCAGAATTGAATAAAATGTGCTGAAATTTCCATTTAGTTATATTTCAGTTGCACAAAAAAATTGCGATCGTTCCCAGAAAGCAAATATTTTATCAGTCAGTGTCAGATCAAAACCACAAAGAATTAATGGGACTTTGAATGATTAGGCCAGGTCTCACTTTTTTTTTATGGTACTTCTTAAGCCTGTACCTTTGGGGCCAAGCACTGGGGTAGAACAGTGCTTTGTGCATAGTAAGCGCTTAACAAATGCCATCATTATTATTATACAGAGTGATAAGGTCGGACACAGTATCTGTCCCATGTTGGGCTCACGGAATAAATAGGAAGGGAGTGAGCGCTAATCCCCATCCTACAGGTAAGGAAACTGAGGCCCAGAGAAGCTAAGTGACTTTCCCAAGGTCACACAGCAGACACATGGTGGAGCGGGGATTAGAAACCAATTCCTCGGATTTCCAGACGTGTGATCTTTCCACTAGAGCACACTGCTTCATTGCCAAATAACTGCTGATACGGCTCAATGTGCTTTTTAACTTCTGGGATGAATTTGCTATGATGGCCGTTATTAATAATAATCATATTAATTATGGTATTTGTTAAGTGCTTCTTGTGTGCCACTGACTATATTAGGCACTTGGAGTAAGAGAAAAGATAATCAAGTCGGACCCAGTCCCTGTGTCTGGTGTATCGAACCATCCTACCACATTTATCACGCACTTATTATTTAAATTAGATGAAAGGACAAAGTTGTTATAACAATGCCCCATTTGTTAGTATATTGCTCTGTCTCCTCTGCAATTCTCAGAGAATAAATCACACACAAATAATATGTGAATCATCTTGTCCGAGCATGTAATTAAACGTGAGTAGCACGGAATTTTCGTTCCAAAGAAATCCTTGAATTGTTTGGGTTCTTATCCAACTGGGAACAGGAGAATGGGAGGGAAAGGTTAGATTTTTTTCAGTGTTTATTTCAGAGCTTGTAACTATAGACTTTGAGTAGCTGGGTTATCAGGCCAGGTGACGCTTTAAAATTTTCCTCCCACTTAGTTGTTTTATCTAGTATAGGGGACCTGATCCACTCCCTGCCTGTTGAACGAACTTCATTTCACTTCTCTGGGCCTCAGTTTCCTCACCTGTAAAATGGGGCTTCAATTACTGTTCTCCCTCCTACTTAGACTAGGAACCCTATATAGGACAGAGACTGTGTTCAACCTGATTACTGGGTGTCTATTTCATTGCTTAGTACAGTGCTTGACAGATAGCAAGCACTTAACAAATTCCGTTATTATTATTATTATTATTATTATTATTATTATTATTATTATTATTCCTGTTGACATTTGACTGTAAAAGTACCCGTGGTGCTTTTAGCACTTCCCCCATTCACAAAAGTAAGGGAATGGCTTTGCTTGCTAACTTATTGGTTAAAAAAGCTCAGGTGGTGATTTAGAAAATGTCTTCATAAAGTCTGAATATAAAATTAGTTTCTCTTTGAGATGGATCGCTTCCCGAGTTTGATACTCTGGCACATTTGCAGTTCATTGATACAGAATTAATTTCGGTAACAAATGTAAATGTGGGGGTTTCTTATTCATTGATACAGAATTAATTTCTGTAACAAATGTGGGGGTTTCTTATTCATTGATACAGAATTAATTTCTGTAACAAATGTGGGGGTTTCTTATTCGTTGATATGGAATTAATTTCTGTAACAAATGTGGGGGTTTCTTATTCATTGATACAGAATTAATTTCTGTAACAAATGTGAGGGTTTCATGCAAAGATTTACATCAAATTCCTGATTACTTTTTAAAATGTTGGTCACAGCAGTGTCATCCTTTACTTGAGGCTTAAAACATGATCGAAGTTGTCACCTGCGAGTCATCGATGTGCCAGGGATATTTGGTCTCCTTTTATTTCCTTTCTTTTTATAGATGGTAGCGTTGTCATTTTCACCTCCGTTCCCGTTATACTTTCAAAACACGTTTCTAGCATCCAACTGTGCAAATGCAGAGCATCAATTCCATTTTTACATATTGGTTTTGACATCGGACCCTTTCTCCATCAGCATACATTTCTGTAGCTCAAAAGAGCTTGAAGAGAACAAAATCTCTTTTCATTTTTACTCAGACTGCCAGAGTGAACACTAAGATGTATCTTCCAAAATATGCACTTGAGCTTTTTCCACTGGCGTAGCCCATTGTGTTATGGCCTGTCCCACAGGAGAGTCTGGAAGAATGTGAACAGTGATGAGGAGTAGGAAAATAGTGATTCTGCTGTTCCCTGGAAGAGCTGTAGAGAAACATCCAGGATCAGACCCTCTCCTTCCACCTATCAATCATCCCAATCTAGGGTTAGGTTCTCAATGGCTCAGATTTTTGAGGTTTTCAATAGTGGAACCAAGATTTAAGTGCAGGTCTGGTTCTTAGCACTAGACGATAAGCAAAATCCAGAGATACATCGGGCACTAATTGCTGACAAAGCTGAGGATTTGCAAACCCAATCCCCGAGATCACGTTCGATCACCGCTGGGAATTCGATTCAAATTAATGACGGGGGGCACGTCCACTGACTCCTCCATTAGGGTCCGTGGGCACCACCAAGCCTGCCAGGAGGGAGAATGGGGAGGAGGAGGAGGAGAATAATAGTTTGGGTAAGCGGGAGCAGGAAAGGCCCGTGAAACATGGGTGGGGAATAAAGAGGAGAGGAATGGTGGAGTGCTTACCGATGGGGCTCGGTCATCTAATCAGAACGGGTCCAGGAATGGCAGGTAACAAATTTCATGTAAATCTACCGGAAAACAGCATGGCTCAGTGGAAAGAGCCCGGGCTTTGGAGTCAGAGGTCATGGGTTCAAATCCCGGCTCTGCCAATTGTCAGCTGTGTGACTCTGGGCAAGTCACAACTTCTCTGTGCCTCAGTTACCTCATCTATAAAATGGGGATTAAGACTGTGAGCCCCCCGTGGGACAACCTGATCACCATGTAACCTTCCCAGCGCTTAGATCAGTGCTTTGCACATAGTAAGCACTTAATAAATGCCATTATTATTATTATTATTATTAAAACATATCCCATGATACTGCCATTGACACATCCACATTTTTGAGAAATATTTTTGTTGTAGCTTGTGGAACCCCCGTACAGGGGTGGAAAGGTGGGGAAGAGGATTTTTGGAAGCACCCTAATGTATTTTCTCTCTTAATCTGTTTCCTCCACCCGTTTCTTCTATTTTTAGTCAATCCAGAGATACATCATGCACTAATTGCTGATGGAGCTGAGGATTTGTAAAACCTCACCCTGAGAGTACTTCCAGTCACTTATAGGGATTTAATTCATATTAGTGAAGCAGCTTGAAGAGAAGCAGCGTGGCTCACTGGAAAGAGCCCGGGCTTTAGGAGTCAGAGGTCATGGGTTCAAATACCGGCTCCGCCACGTGTCAGCTGGGTGACTTTGGGCAAGTCACTTCACTTCTCTGGGCCTCCGTTCCCTCATCTGGAAAATGGGGATTAAGACTGTGAGCCCCCCATGGGACAACCTCATCGCCTTGGAACCTCCCCAGCGCTTAGAACAGTGCTTTGCACATAGTAAGCACTTAATAACTGCTATCATTGCTATTACTATTAGTGACAGCTGGGTCACCATGACCACCATAACCTGGCTTTATATTCCCAAGTGCTTACTGTGTGCAGAACACTGTACTAAGCTCTTGGGAAAATACATTATAAAAGAGTCGGGAGGCATGATTTCTGCCAACAAAGAGCCAACAGTCTGTAGGGGAGATAGTTACGAGATTAAAGTACAGATGGGGGAAATAATAGAGAGTAAGGATACGTACATAAAAACTGTGTATCTAGGTTATCCAAGTGCTTCAGGGTAATACAGCCAAATGCACGGGTGACAGAGGAGAGGATGAATAGGAGAAATGAGGGCTTAGCGAAGGCTTCTTGGAGGAGAGGCGGTGTCAGAAAGGTTTGGAAGGTGCGGAAAGTTGTGGACTCTCGGTTATGAAAGTGGAGGGAATTCCAAGCCTAAGGGAAAACGTGCTTGAAATTTTTTTTCCGAAAAGTGATCTGGGCAGGAGAGGAAAGCACAGACTGGAGAGGGGAGAGATTGGAGGCAGGAAGGTTGATGCAGTTGTCGAGGTGGGATACGATCCGTGCTTGGTAGCAGTTTGTAAGGAGTGAATTCCAGACTTTCGAAGGTACAACTGACAGATTTGCTCTCACCGTCGTCCCTTGCCAACTTCATTCTGCATCCGGCTGTAGTTAGGCAAGGGTGGGGGAAGGTTTACATACTGAGTCGCTTGACAATTTCTTAGGTTTGATCTTCCGGGGACTCCAGCTTCTCATCACTGCTCCCCAGCCTCTGGGAGCCAGAGGGCTAGGCTCCAAGTTGGGGTCAGCAGCATGTCAGGCCCTGTGAGAAGGACCCATCCAGTTAGGAACAGACACAAGCCAAATTCACATCAGGTTGCTTGCTAGCGTACATTTTACATGTAAATTACCTGCCTGTTCTTTTTTTTTTTTCCTTCAGGTTTCATTGTTCTCTTGAGACTTTAAACCACAATCAATTTGCCTATTCCAAGAGTTATCTCACATTAATGTTTTAAAGCACTTACTGAATAGCTGGTGGGTTCTTTAGCTCCTTTTCTCCTTTTCCCCGCTTCAACTCCCACTGGGTTTACTTTATTTAACCACCAAATCTCTTAGAGTTTGGCATAAATATGTTAACTTCGGACGACAAAATTCTCTCGTGTTTTCATTTGGGAAAGTAAAATTCATAGGAAGGAGAGGAGAATTTCAGTGTGAAGTTGAGATAAATTTGGGAGAAACAAGTGGAGTGGAATCGGATATTAGTTTTAAATATAAAATGCAAGTATCTGCAGAATACCTGATGTGCTCAAAGCGTCTCCAAAACTGTATATTCTATTAAGTTGCTGTATGCTGATTTCAGTCTGCTTGGCGGACAAGGGAAAGAGCTTTTTTAATTCCTTTGTTTCAGAGCCTTTTTCTTTGAGTCATCATGGAGGTTTTGTGGTAAAAAATATTTATACTCTAGTCAGCAGTTATCTTTTGTTGCTTAAAATCTCAGCATGTGAAATGGTTGTGAGCTAATTTAAGCAACAGAGAACACAACGTCTCATAAACACTCTTTAGGTCTAGGGGGATTAAATTAGTTTGCTATCTAGATTTTTTTGAAAATGTATATTCCCTGAACCACCTAGAGAGAGGTTTGACTCTTTCAAAATAATTGTTCAAGAATGCCAAGGGAAAAAGAAATCTGCAAGGTAGTTCTTTTACTAAAGGCATTTAAATTTCAAAACACTATTGTTTCTACGCAATTTTCATAATGAGTCACAGTTACCCCTACAAGAGAGGATCTGATTAAAAGCATTTCAAACTCAGACAGATGAAATCATCCACAACATCAGCCGTTTGTCAGCTGTTTCAAAAAAATCATTTCCAGAAATATGTGTGATATATAACTTTTTTTCTTTTTTTCTCAGAGATCTAAACAGGCACAAAAGATGTAATCCAACTAGGGTCCAATCTAGATTAAAGAGACTGATTTTTCTCAGAGATCTAAACAGGCATGAAAGATGTAATCCAATTTAGGGTCCAATCTAGATTAAAGAGACTGATTTTTGGGTTAGTGAGTTATTTTTTTAGCCTGACTTTTATTCGTTTCTCGTCTGAACGAGTCTTCTTCATGGAAACCTCCCTCTCAAGGAAAGGAGGTACATGAATGATAAAGCCTCTGATTTTGCTTTGCCGTGCTAGCAGTCCCGGAAAGAGGTTTTTTTAGGAAATAATTTTGAAAGTGATGTCTAAAATTTGTTTTGTGGATTACCCGTGGATTTTCCTTATTCATGGTTTTTCTTTAATACACTTTCAGTAGATAAGTGAGAGCACCCCATATTTCAAGGCGTCCTACTGATATACCTATTTTGGTTTTTGGAAGAGGTGGATATCAATCAATGGTGCTTACTGAGCACTTACTGTGTGAAGAACACTATACTAAGTGCTAGAGAGAGTTTAGTACCCTGGAGTGGGAAGACATGATCCCCTCCTACAAGGAGCTTACAGTCTAGAGGGGGAGATCAAACGTTAAAATACAATATCGATAAAGGAAATGGGAGCGTGTGGGGGAGTGCTGTGCGGTTGAGGGTGGGGGGAATATCAAGTGATTGAAATCATGCTCAGTTAAACACCCAGAATAACTTAGAATAAAATCAGAAGAATAAGGATTTATGTGTGTGTGTGTATTTGTGTTTGTGTGTGGGGAGGGGCTGGGGGTGAGGGGGATGTTTGAAGAGGACCCCAGGAAAGAACTGATCTTTGCTATGCTCCGTACCCTTGTTCTATTTGGGCTTCTCCCCTTCCGCACTCAAGCCAATACTATCAGCCATTATCCTTCCTGGGAAAAGTGTGGCTAAGCTCAGAGGAGAAAGACTGGAAGGTTTTCCTTAGCGTCTATTCTAAACGGAAGGATGATGAAGTTACTAGGGATCCCAGAGATAAGGAAAATGCACTAGTTCAGTAACCTGTGGTTTGTCCTTCTTTTAGAAAATGTAACGCTCAAGTCAAACATATATGTTTCCATGTTCTTTTTAGTGTTTTCCAGGATGCCTGACGATTCAAATCCGTACCACTTTGTGTATTTTTATTGTGATCCTAATTTATTCCTTGGCTCAAGGATGTGTGGTGAGTACTTCAAGTGGTAAAACCCAAAGTAAAAAAAAAAATCACATCCATTGTTATAAGTGGTTTACTGTGAATTGGTTGCTCGCTTTCGTTCTAAGCCAGTCGCTCCTTAACTCTCCCTTCTGAAGACAGTTCAGTCAGTTATGTCCCCTCTCTTTTGGGGGATCACCCCTTCATTTTCATACTGAGTGAATATTAGATATTGAAAGGAATTTCAAATATGAGGAAAATACCTGATTAGCTTCAAGCCTTTATGTGATTCCCCTATAGTTGAGGCTTTTTTATACCAGCAGTTCATGACTGCAGAATGTTCCCTGGTGTGTTGAAATGGCTTTCAATCCTTAGCAATGAACAAGTGGGAATACATGGCAAGGCAGGGATTTATCTGTGATGTTGATGGCACTGTGATGATGTTACATAAGCTGGCCAAAATTTGGCATATACTGGTGATAATGTGGACAGTTTAGAGAGCTGGATCCTTTACTAAAAAATTCTAGCCATTGGGAAACATATATTTTATTCCCAGCTCATCTTCTCCTTCACTGAACAGTGCCTTGGAACACAGCTGTCCTTGCCATGGATTCTACATACTGCTGTACCTGGATTAGCCCTCTTAACTGGGACCATGAAAGTATGGTGTTAGGAGAAAGGATGCTAATTGAAGTATGGTTTCTAGTTTCTAGAGAAGCAGCGTGGTTCAGTGGAAAGAGCCCGGGCTTTGGAGTCAGAGGTCACGGGTTCAAATCCGGGCTCCGCCAATTGTCAGCTGTGTGACTTTGGGCAAGTCACTTAACTTCTCTGGGCCTCAGTTACCTTGTCTGGAAAATGGGGATTAAAACCGTGAGCCCCCCGTAGGACAACCTGATCACCTTGTAACCCCCCCAGTGCTTAGAACAGTGCTTTGCACATAGTAAGCGCTTAATAAATGCCATTAGTAGTAGTAGTAGTAGTAGAAGTAGTAGTAGTACAAGAGAAGCAGCATGGCTCAGTGGAAAGAGCCCGGGCTTTGGAGTCAAGGTCATGGATTCAAATCCTGGCTCCACCAACTGTCAGCTGTGTGACTTTGGGCAAGTCACTTAACTTTTCTGGGCCTCAGTTACCTTGTCTGGAAAATAGGGATTAAAACCGTGAGCCCCCCGTAGGACAACCTGATCACCTTGTAACCTGCCCAGCGCTTAGAACAGTGCTTTGCACATAGTAAGCACTTAATAAATGCCATTGTTATTAGTAGTAGTAGAAGTAGTAGTACCAGAAAAGAAGCGTGGCTCAGTGGAAAGACCCGGGCTTTGGAGTCAAGGTCATGGGTTCAAATCCTGGCTCCACCAACTGCCAGCTGTGTGACCTTGGGCAAGTCACTTAACTTCTCTGGGCCTCAGTTACCTCATCTGTAAAATGGGGATTAAAACCGTGAGCCCCCCATGGGACAACCTGATCACCTTGTAACCTCCCCAGAGCTTAGAACAGTGCTTTGCACGTAGTAAGCGCTTAGTAAATGCCATCATTCTTATTAGTAGTAGTAGTAGAAAATACAATATATATCAATGTGCTCAATTCCTAAGATCCAAAAGGTCTAAAACAACATAAACATATGAAAAAGCAGTAAAAACTAAACTAAAACTAAAGCGAATGATCAAATCTGTGTCAGTTTGTACTAATTATGAATCATTTTGAATTCATTTTAATGTACATATGTCAATGCATAATTTGATTCATCCATTTCAAATTAATCTTCTCCTTTTCTAGCCCTTCTGTCCTTCCCTTTCCTCAGCAACACTATATCTTCACCCTCTTTGACCTCCATGTCGATTGCTCCCACCAATGATTCCAGACTTTTAACTTCCTCAATTTACAATCAGCGGTATTCATTCATTCATTCAGTCGTATTTATTGAGTGCTTACTGTGTGCAGAGCACTGTACTAAGCACCTGGGAGAGTATACTACAAAAGAGTTGGTAGCCATATTGGTAAATGAGGAAGATGAGGCACAGAGAAGTTAAATGCATTGCCCACGGTCTCACAGCAGGCAAGTCACGGAGCTGGAATTAGAATAATAATGATGGCATTTGTTAAGCGCTTACTATGTGCCAAGCAGTGTTCTAAGCGCTGGGGGGATACAAGGTAATGAGGTTGTCCCACATGGGGCTCACAGTCTTAATCCCCATTTTCCAGATGAGGGAACTGAGGCCCAGAGAAGTGAAGTGACTGGCTCAAGGTCACACAGCAGACATGTGGTGGAGCCAGTTTTAGAATCTGACTCCCAAGCCCGGGCTCTATCCACTGAACCACGCTGCTTCTCTGCAATTGGATAATAATAACAATAATAATAATAATGATAATGGCATTTATTAAGCACTTACTATGTGCAAAGCACTGTTCTAAGCAGTGGGGAGGTTACAAGGTGATCAGGTTGTCCCACATGGGGCTCACAGTCTTCATCCCCATTTTCCAGATGAGGTAACTGAGGCCCAGAGAAGTGAAGTGACTTGCCCAAAGTCACACAGCTGACAAATGGTGGAGCTGGGATTTGAACCCAGTGCCTCTGACTCCAAAGCCCGGGCTCTTCCCACTGAGCCATGCTGCTTCTCTGCAATTGGATTTATTTTATATGCGGAGATGGCATTTTTGGGAGTGAGTTTGAGTGCTGGGCTATCATTTTCAAGAGGCATTTTGAGAGTATTTAGTAGCAAAATCCCTGTCTGCTTCAAGTCATGTAGTCTTTGAAATAATAATAAATTCTTTGTAATGGGCTAAGGCCTTACTGTCGCATCTCAAATGTGAAACTCCAGTTGCAATTATAAAGGAAGCTATGTGGAGACTAGTATCAAGAAGCCATGGTATTAATCATTTATTCATTCATTCATTCAGTCGTATTTATTGAGCGCTTACTGTGAGCAGAGCACTGTGCTAAGCACTTGGGAAGTACAAGTTGGCAGCATATGGAGATGGTCCCTACCCAACAACGGGCTCACAGTCTAGAAGGGGGAGACAGACAACAAAATAAAACATGTAAATCAGTGGTATTACAGAAGCCATGTGGTGAAATGGGAATTCGAAGTGGGAATAGCATTTCCCATTTCCAAATGGGAGCCAGAGGGCCTGGGTTCTGATCTCTGCAACTTGCATTATTATTATTATTATTATCATTATCATTATCATCACCATTATTATGAACCATATTATTAGAAATGAGGTAATCTAACTGTATTTGGCTGTTGTGTGCTTAAAAGTGTTCTCTCTTTCTCCAGGTGGGTTGTATGCCTTCGGTTTGGAATAGGAATTCCAGCACTTCCATAGTTATCATTTCCCCGGAAGGCAAAAATGAAACAATGAATGAGCTTCCCTGCAATACTGTTCATTACGCCTTCCTCTCCTGTGTTGTGGGGACTTTGACCCTGGCAATATTCCTTCGGGTCTCTTCGCTGCCCAAAATGATCCTTCTGTTTTGCTTTACAATTTTGTCCATACTCGTTCTGGAACTCAGCGGGTTGAGAAAAGCGCTGGGGTAAGTGTGCTCTGTGGAATTCGTCATTAGTGCTCTATTTCATTGAATGGCAGGGGGTTGTTGGATGGTTCAGTTCAACTGTAGGTGCAGCCATTAAGAAAATATGCAGCCATTAAGACCATACCTTTGTTGGCAATTCTTCTCCACCTTAGTAACCTGAAACGTACCTTTTTTCCGGAAATGTTTTCCATGATCAACCATTATTGAGTGCTTCCTGTGTGCATGTCCTCCCCCTGGCCCGGAATGCCCTCCCTCCGCACATCCGCCAAACTAGCTCTCTTCCTCCTTTCAAATCCCTACTGAGAGCTCACCTCCTCCAGGAGGCCTTCCCAAACTGAGCCCCCCACCCCTTTTCCTCTCCTCCTCCTCCCCTCCCCATCCCATTTCCTCTCCCTACAGCACCTGTGTATATTCGTCCGTATTTATCATTCTATTTATTTGATTAATGATGAGTATATAGCTATAATTCAATTTATTCTGATGGTATTGACACCCGTCTACTGGTTTTGTATTGTGGCCTGTCTCCCCTTTCTAGACTGTGAGCCCGTTGTTGGGTAGGGGCCGTCTCTATATGTTGCCAATCTGTACTTCCCAAGCGCTTCGTACAGTGCTCTGCACACAGTAAGCGCTCAATAAATACGATTGAATGAATGAATGAATGAATGAATGAATGAATGAAATAATGGATGTCTACAAAAGTTCTGTAGGTTTCAGGTTGGGGAGAATAAAGGGGAGAAATCCGAGAGTAAGCGTGAAGCAGAAAGAAGTGGGAGAAGAGGAAATGAGGGCTTAGTGGGGGACACCTTCTTGGAGGAAAAGTGCTTTCAATAAGGTTCTTCTAGACTGTGAGCCCACTGTTGGGTAGGGACCGTCTCTTTATGTTGCCAACTTGGACTTCCCAAGCGCTTAGTACAGTGCTCTGCACACAGTAGGCGCTCAATAAATAAATACGGCTGAATAAGGTTTTGAACATGGGTTATGTGATCATCTTTCAGGTTTGAAGGAGGAGGGAATTTCAGGCTAGAGGCAGGATCTGGGGGAGGAATCATGGTGAGATAGAAAAGATTGAGGTACAGTGAGTAGATTGGCAGTAGAGTAGTGAAGTGTGAGGGCAGGATTGGAGTAGAAAATCAGTCAGGTAAAAGGTGAGAGGGTGAGGTGATTGAGTGCTTTAAAGAGAGTGGTAAGGAGTTTCTGTTTGATGTAATAATAATAATAATAATGGCATTTATTAAGTGCTTACTATGTGCAAAAAGCACTGTTCTAAGCGCTGGAGAGGATACAAGGTGATCAGGCTGTCCCACGGTGGGCTCACACTCTTAACTCCCATGTGACAGATGAGGGAACTGAGGCACAGAGGGGTTAAGTGACTTGCCCAAAGTCACACAGCTGACAAGTGGCAGAGCCGGGATTTGAACCCGTCACCTCTGACTCCAAAGCCCGGGATCTTCCCACTGAACCACGCTGCTGGATGGGCAACCACTGGAGTGTCTGGAGTGGGGAAACACGGACTGAACCGTTCTGTAGAAAAATCATCCGGCCAGCAGAGTGGAGGATGGACTGAAGTGGGAGAAATGGGCGGCAGGGAGGTCAAGTCGAGTCAGCAAGGAATCTCATGTAGTAATCACAGTGGGTTGGATTAAGGTGGTACCGATTTCTTTGGAGGGGAAAGGGTAGATTTTAGCCAAGTTGTGAAGGTTGAACTACAGGATTTGTTGACAGGTTGAATGTGTGGATTGAAAAATAATAATAATAATAATAATAATAATAATAATAATAATAGTGGTATCTGTTAAGCACTTACTATGTGCAAAGCACTGTTCTAAGTGCTGGGGGGGATGCAAGGTGATCAGGTTGTCCCACTTGGGGCTCACAGTCTTAATCCCCAGAATGAATGAGAATGAATGAGAGATGAGGCAAGGAAAGTGCATAGCTTATGGAGTTGTACTTCCCAAGCGCTTAGTACAGTGCTCTGCATACAGTAAGCGCTCAATAAATACGATTGAATGAATGAATTAATCAATCAATCATATTTATTGAGCGCTTACTGTGTGCAGAGCACTGTACTAAGCGCTTGGGAAGTCCAAGTTGGCAACATCTAGAGACGGTCCCTACCTAACAGTGGGCTCACAGTCTAGAAGGGGGAGACAGAGAACAAAACAAAACATCTTAACAAAATAAAATAAAAAGAATAGATATGTACAAGTAAACTAAATAAATAGAGTAATAAATACGAATGAATGAGTTGTGAGATAGGGAGAATGTCGACAGTGATGGGAAAGTCGGGGGGAGGACAGGGTTTTGGTGGGAACATAAGGAATTCAGTTTAGAAGATGTTTAGCTGGAGGTGTCAGTCGGACATTCAAGCAGAGACGTTCTGAAGGCCGGAGGAAATATGGGATTTTAGAGAGGGAGTGAGATCAGGTCTGGAGATGTAGATTGGGGAGTCTTCTGCATAGAAATGGTAGTTTCAAACATGGGAGCGAATGTGTTCGCCAAGGGAGTGGGTGTAGACGGAGGATAGAAGGAGACCCCAAACTGAACCTGGGGGGACTCCCACATTTAGGGGGTGGGAGGCAGAGGAAGAGCCCATGAAAGAAACTGAGAATGAATAATAAGAATAATAATAATAATGGCATTTGTTAAGCACTTACTATGTGCCAAGTGCTGGTCTAAGCGAAGGTGATCAGGTTGTCCCACGTGGGGTTCACAATCTTAATCCCCCTTTTCCAGATGAGGTAACTGAGGCCCAGAGAAGTCAAGCGACTTGCCCAAAGTCACACGGCTGACAAGCGGCGGAGCCGGGATTTGAACCCGTGACCTCTGGCTCCCAAGCCCGGGCTCTTTCCACTGAGCCATGCTGTGGGATGAAGTGGGACACACAAGATGTGTGTATGTGTGTGTTGTATGCCTAAATGCTTTTGTGTTTAATTTTTTCATAACTTCAGGCCATTCCACATTCCAAATGCAGTGGGTTCCTGAGAGTTATAGGATCTGATGGTATTAAATGCTTACTATATGCCAAGAATCTTGAACTTCCCAAGCGCTTAGTACAGTGCACTGCACACAGTAAGCACTCAATAAATACGGTTGAATGAAAGAATCATACTAAGCCCTGAAGTAATAATAATAATAATAATAATAATAATGGCATTTGTTAAGCGTTTACTGTGTGCAAGGCACTGTTCTAAGTGCTGGGGAGGTTACAAGGTGATCAGGTTGTCCCACATGGGGCTCCCAGTCTTCATCCCCATTTTCCAGATGAGGTCACCGAGGCCCAGAGAAGTGAAGTAACTTGCCCAAAGTCACCCAGCTGACAAGTGGCGGGGCCGGGATTTGAACCCATGACCTCTGACTCCCAAGCCCGGGCTCTTTCCGCTGAGCCACGCTGTAGATGTGCGGTAATCAGACTAGACATAATCCCTGTACCGCACGAGGCTCAGGCCCAATTGGATGGAGGAGGATTTGTTGACCATTTTACAGATGAGGTGAAGAGGCCGAGGAAAGTTAAGTGACTTGCCGGAGGTGGAACAGCAGACAAGTGGCAGTGGTGGGATTAGAATCCAGGTCCCCGTTTTTCGAGGCCCGTGACCTTTCCAGTAGATCACCATGCTGCGTGGTTTTTAATTTTGCCTGTTCATGGCATTTTATTAAGTGCTTACTATCTGCAAAGCACTGTTCTAAGCGCTGGGGAGGTTACAAGGTGATCAGATTGTCCCACGGGGTGCTCACAGTCTTAATCCCCATTTTACAACTGAGGTAACTGAGGCCCAGAGAAGTGAAGTGACTTGCCCAAAGTCACACAGCGGACAAGTGGCGGAGCTGGGATTTGAACCCATGACCTCTGACTGCAAAGCCCGGGCTCTTTTCCACTGAGCCACGCTGCTTTGCTGTTTATGTGTGTCAATTGCAGGAGTGTATGGAACACCTAAGACATGCAGGAAACAATTGGCTTGGGCCTTCCTCCACCGTCATTCATTCATTCAGTCGTATTTATTGAGCGCTTACTGTGTGCAGAGCACTGTACTAAGTGCTTAGGAAGTACAAGTCGGCAACATATAGAGACGGTCCCTACCCAACAACAGGCTCACGGTCTAGAAGGGGGAGACAAACGACAAAACAGAACATGTGGACAGGTGTCAAGTCGTCAGAACAAATAGAATTAAAGCTAAATGGACATCATTAACAAAATCAATAGAATAGTAAATATGTACAAGTAAAATAAAAAGAGTAGTAAATCTGTACAAATATATATACAGGTGCTGTGGGGAGGGGAAGGAGGGAGGGCGGAGGGGATGGGGAGGAGGAGGGGAAAAATGGGGGGTGAATGAGTACTTTGAACGCAAGATTAAGGAGTTTCTTTTTTACACAAAGGTGAATGGGCAACCACTGTTGTTTCTTGAGGGGTGGGGAAACGGAATGAACGGTTTTCGATCATTCATTCAATCGTATTTATTGAGCGCTTACTGTGTGCAGAGCACTGTACTAAGCAATTTTGTAGATAAATGATACGAGTAGCAGAATGGGGAGAGACAGAGGCAGGGAGGTCAGCCAAGAGCCTCATTCATTCATTCAGTCAATCGTATTGATCGAGCGCTTACTGTGTGCAGAGCACTGTACCAAGCGCTTGGGAAGTACAAGTCGGAAGCATATAGAGACGGTCCCTACCCAACAGCGGGCTCACAGTCCAGCTCATTACCACACGTGGTAATCAAGACAGGTTAGGATGAATGCTCGGATTAACATGGTGGCAGTTTGGATGGAGAGGAAAGGATGAATTTGAGCGATGGTGTGAAGGGTGAGCCAACAGGATTTGGTGACAAATTGAATTTGTGGGTTGGCTGAGGCAGTTGACTTGAGGGTAACCCCAGAATTATGGGTTTGTGCGACAGGAAGGATAGTGGTGCTGTGTACAGTGAGGGGAAAATCAGGGGAGGATGGGGTTTGGGGGAGGAATATGAGGAGTTCTGTTTTGGACATGTCTAGTTTGAGGTGTCAGCAGGACATAATAATAATAAAAATAATGATGATGGTATTCGTTAAGTGCTTACTATGTGCCAAGCACTGTTCTGAGTGCTAGGGTAGATACAAGGAAATCGGGTTCCAAATAGAGATGTCCTGAAGGCAGGAGGAAATATGTGACTGCAGAGAAGGAGAGGGATCAGGGATGGAGATGTAGATTGGGAAATAATCTGCATAGAGATTCATTCATTCATTCAATCGTATTTATTGAGCGCTTACCGCGTGCAGAGCACTGTACTAAACGCTTGGGAAGTAAAAAAGTCAGCGACATATAGAGACGGTCCCTACCCAGTAACGGGCTCACTGTCTAGAAGGGGGAGACAGACAACAAAACATGTGGACAGGTGTCAAGTCGTCCGAACAGATAGAATTATAGCTATATGCATGTCATTAAAAAAATTAATAGAATAGTAAATATGTACAAGTAAAATAAATAGAGTAATAAATCTGTACAAATATATACAAGTGCTGTGGGGAGGGGAAGGAGGAGAGGAAAAAGGGGGCTCCGTCTGGCAAGGCCTCCTGGAGGAGGTGAGCCCTCCGTAGGGGTTTGAAGGGAGGAAGAGAGATGGTTGTTGAAACCATGGGAGGGGACAGGGAATATGTCTGTTGTCCCAAGTGTTTAGTACAGTGCTCTGCACACAGTGTGTGCCCAATAAATCCGATTGACCGACCGGATTAGTTCTCTAAGGGAGTGGATGAAGATGGAGAATAGAAGGGAGCCCAGAGGTGGGCCTTGAGGGACTCCCACACTTAGAGGATGGGAAGCGCTTACTATGTGCTAAGCACTTTTCTAAGCACCAAGGGGGATACAAGGTGATCAGGTTGTCCCACGTGGGGCTCACAGTCTTAATCCCCATATTACAGATGAAGTAACTGAGGCTCAGAGAAGTGAAGCGACTTGCCCAAAGTCACACAGCTGACGGGTGGCGGAGGCGGGATTAGAACCCATGACCCCCGACTCCCAAACCTGAGCTGTTTCCACGGAGCCACGCTGCTTCTCAAATCCACCCCCCTGTGCTGGTTGTCCCTCTGGGGCTTAGTTGGGGAAGGCCTCTCGGAGGAAATATGATTTTAATAAGGCTTTGAAGGTGGGGAGAATGGCGGTCTGTCATATATAAAAGGGAAGGGAAGACAAATACTTTAGAGGGAAAGTAAGGGAAGTTCTCTATCAAGGTAAACTTTATATCAGTCAATCAAAGTACAAGAGTGATATAAATTTTGGATGATGACTGTGTACGATATTGAGATTTCACTTGCGTCGATAATAATAATAATAATAATGATGGCATTTATTAAGCGTTTACTATGTGCAAAGCACTGTTCTTAGCGCTCTGAACAGAGGACTATTTGGGACCCTTATAGCCTCTATTTTGGGAAAGGATTCCCACACTTCCCCTCTGCCCCTGACTTTGGGCTAACTTTCCCCTATTGACCTCTGAAACTGTAGTTTCATTCCATCGCGTTTATTGAGCGCTTAATGCGTGCAGAGCACTGTCGTCGTCTAATCAAAAGGACAAAAGCCTCTGCTGAACGAAATTAAGGCCGACAGGAAATTTGGGCCAGGTTGCTGATAAGGGGAAATTGTCCATTCTAGCAAGAGGGAGACTACAGATTTCCTCACCATTAACCTTGCAGACTTATTTCCACTTCACCAGATTTATATCTCCATTTAAAGAGGTCTCTTTCTCTCAGTCCATTGAACTTGAGGTTTCTTAGGGGACAGCATTACCTGTCTCTTGCATCTACAATGCACATTAAAAACGTCTTCTACCTTCAAAACCAGAACTAATTTGGGCTTTTCTGTTGGTGTTCCTCCCTCCTTTTTTCTTTTCAAGGGAAAGCTCCAATTACATGCATGGCTATGAACCTATTTTAGCTATTTTGCTGTTTTCCTGGGCTCTGGTTCTCCATTCCCGGCAAGTCGACTTGAAGTTACGTCTGGACTACCTCTGGGCTGTGCAGGCAAGACGGACCTTTTCTTTTTTGTTAAAACGGGCTAATGAGGGGTGTGCATGTGGTTTCTTCATTTGGGCCATAATTCATTAAGGGTGATGGGTATATTCCCCCAAATCCATTTGAGCCAGCATATGTGTCATTCTGTAATGTTGAGAAGTTCAAAAATTAGACCGTGTCACGAGTATTTGCTTCTTGCTATACACGAATGCGTTCTGTTTTTAAATGGTGGGACAAATTTTGCTATTAGATATTGACTCTATTTTCTACCAATGTGAACTGCGTTCAGCTCCATTATTGAAAAACATTTTAAACCTGCAAAGAATGATGAGTATTGTTATGTGTCTGTTTATATTGTACTTTACCAAGCGCTTAGTACAGTGCTCTGCACACAGTAAGTGCTCAGTAAATACGAATGAATGAATTCTGACACCAAGTAGTTGAGAGAAATTTGGATCTACATAGCTGCTACTCAGAGTTCAGGTTTCTGCATTGACAAATTCCTTTTAGGGAAAATAATTCTCAGACACTAAATTGTGACTACATTTGTATGTACTTTATGCAAGGCCTAGTGGGTTGTTTGTTCCCATTAATCTCAGTCTGTTATTGATTGGGTTTTCAGCTACTTTTGATGTCTTGATTGCTGTATCTTACAATGGAACTCCTGAGGAATAAGATTAGGAATCTTGAGAAATGATGTCTTGAAAGTGGATAGGATGGGTTACACAACAAAGAGAAAACTATAACCTAATCCTTCTATTAATAAATCAGAAATTTTAAGGACTCGCTATATGATGAACCCTGGTTGAAGTAACAAGTACAATGAGAAGTACATCGGTAAGATGCAAAGCTTCGGTGGGGTTGGTTGACTTCTCTCTTTATTTTCCCTAAATCATCTTGTCCTAAATTTGTACATATTGATGGCGATGATAATGGTATTTAAGCACTTACTATGTGCCAAGCACTGTTCTAAACACTGAGCTGGCCTTTTAATAATAATGATGGCATTTATTAAGCGCTTACTATGTGCAAAGCACTGTTTTAAGCGCTGGGGAGGTTACAAGGTGATCAGGTTGTCCCACGGGAGGCTCACAGTCTTAATCCCCATTTTCCAGATGAGGTAACTGAGGCCCAGAGAAGTGAAGTGACTTGCCCAAAGTCACACAGCTGACAGTTGGCGGAGCCGGGATTTGAACCCATGACCTCTGACTCCAAAGCCCGGGCTTTTTCCACTGAGCCAAGGTGCTTCTCTAGCATTAATGCTGGTAAACTCACATGTTCTGGATTACATGGGACTCAGAAGGTCATGGGGTCTAATCACATCTCTGCCACTCGTCTGCTGTGTGACCTTGGGCTACTCACTTCACTTCTCTGTGCCTCAGTTATCTCATCTGTAAAATGGTGATCAAGACCACATGGGACAACCTGATTACCTTGTATCTACCCCAGTGCTTAGAACATTGCTTGGCACATAGTAGGCACTTAATAAATACCATTATTATTGTTATTCATAGACGTCCTATTATTTCTGTCTTCAACAGACAATATTCGTTCATTCAATCATGTTTATTGAGTGCTTACTGTGTGCAGGGCACTGTACTAAGCGCTTGGGAGAACGCAATACAACAATGAACAGACACATTCCCTGCCCACAGTGAGCTTACAGTAGAGAGAGGGGTAGAGAAATGTTAATATTTAAAAAAAGAATTATGTATGATGTGTACGTAAGTGCTGTGGGGCTAGGAGGGGCAGAGAACAGAGGAAGCTAGTCAGGGTGATGAGGAATAGCATGGGAGAAGAGGAAATCAATCAATCAATCGTATTTATTGAGCGCTTACTGTGTGCAGAGCACTGTACTAAGCGCTTGGAAAGTACAAGTTGACAACATATAGAGACAGTCCCTACCCAACAGTGGGCTCACAGTCTAGAAGGGGGAGGCAGAGAACAAAACAAAACAGATTAACAAAATAAAATAGAATAGAATAGATATGTACAAGGAAAATAAATAAATGAATAGAGTAATAAATACGTACAAACATATATACATATATACAGGTGCTGTGGGGAAGGGAAGGAGGTAAGGCGGGTAAGGAAAAGTAAGGGAAGGATGGGTTTAGTCAGGGAAGGCCTCCTGGAGGGGATCTGCTTTCAATAAATCGTTGAATGCGGGGGGAGTAACTGTCGGATTTGAGGAGGGAGGGCATTTCAGGCCAGGGGTAAGACGTGGGCACGACAGTTGAGATCAAGGTTACATTACAGGAGTGAAATGTGAAGCAGCGTGGCTCAGTGGAAAGAGCCCGGGCTTCAGAGTCAGAGGTCAGGGGTTCAAATCGCGGCTCCGCCAATTGTCAGCTGTGTGACTTTGGGCAAGTCACTTCACTTCTCTGGGCCTCAGTTACCTCATTTGGAAAGTGGGGATGAAGACTGTGAGCCCCCCGTGGGAGAATCTGATCACCTTGTAACCTCCCCAGTGCTTACAACAGTGCTTTGCACATAGTAAGCGCTTAATAAATGCCATTATTATTATTGTTATTGTTATTATTATTATTATTATTATTTGGAGTCAGAGGTTAGGGGTTCAAATCCCAGCTCCGCCAATTGTCAGCTGTGTGGCTTTGGGCAAGTCACTTCACTTCTCTGGGCCTCAGTTACCTCATCCGGAAAATGGGGATTAAGACTGTGAGCCTCCCGTGGGACAACCTGATCACCTTGTAACCTCCCCAGCACTTAGAACAGTGCTTTCCACATAGTAAGCGCTTAATAAATGCCATCATTACTATTATTATTATTATTGTTTGGAGTCAGAGGTCAGGGGTTCAAATCTCGGCTCTGCCAGTTGTCAGCCGTGTGATTTTGGGCAAGTCACTTCACTTCTCTGGGCCTCACTTACCTCATCTGGAAAACGGGGATTAAGACTTGAGCCCCCCGTGGGACAACCTGATCACCTTGTAACCTCCCCAGCGCTTGGAACAGTGCTTTGCACATAGCACGCGCTTAATAAATGCCATTATTAGTAGTAGTAGGAGGAGGAGAGTAGCAAAGTGAAGTAGGGGGACATTTCATTCCTGTTCGGCTGTGACAGAGAAGCCGCCATTTTCTTCATCTTCCCTCTGTCACTACAGTGAGATAAGGGTGTGGCTGCCAGTCTCCCCCCACCCACCAAAGGCCCAGGTTCAGAATAATAATAATAATTATTATTATTATTATTATTATATATATAAAACGTATATTATTATGTTTCAAAATCTGTCTGCTTTCACATTTACTCTGCCCAACCAAGTTGTTTATTCCTATTCACTGTCCTCTTAACTCCCAAGGCCCCAAGGCCAATTCAGCCATCTCCTCAGGGCTCCCCTAACCACTGGACCCTTTATTCTCAAGACCCCCAAGGCCAATTCAGCCATTTCCTCAGGGCTCCCCTAACCACTGGACTCTTTATTCTCAAGACCCCCAAGGCCAATTCAGCCATCTCCTCAGGGCTTTCCTAGTCCCTGATCTTTTCACTCTCAATGACCCAAAGACCAATTCAACCAACCCCTCTGGTTTTCACCGGATTAAACTGTTCGTTGCCACCTTTCTTTAGTTCACGGACCCCTCAGTGAAACTTCAATCCCTCCCATCCGGTCAGCCCATCCCAGGCCTCTCCTCCCACCTCACGTCCCTTCCCGTTGGGCCGTCCCCACTCTCCTCCCTGCCCCATCCCGGTAATAGCTCCTATCAACTCTGTCCCATCCAAGCCCTCCCCTCCGCCCCCCGCCACAGCTTCAGCCAGACAATAATAATAATAATAATAATAATAGCATTTATTAAGTGCTTACTATGTGCAAAGCACTGTTCTAAGCTCTAGGGAGGTTACATGGTTATCAGGTTGTCCCACGGGGGGGCTCACAGTCTTCAACCCCGTTTTACAGATGAGGGAACTGAGGCCCAGAGAAGTGAAGTGACTTGCCTAAAGTCACACAGCTAAGTGGTGGAGCCGGGATTTGAACCTATGACCTCTGACTCCAAAGCCCACTGAGCCACGCTGCTTCTCCAATGGGGCCTGCGGACCCCCTGCTTCATCATGGGGAAGCTTCCCTTCATCCTTGACCTGTTCCTGACTCAGACACTCCTCCTCCTCGCCATCCCTGAAACCCGGCTCTCCCCAGACGACCCGGTCTCCCCTGCTGCTCTCTCCAGAGCGGGCCACATCCCTGGTCATCCTTGAAGACAGATTCCATCATCAAGTTGAAAGCTCTCATAGGTGATAAATAGAAAAGCACCAGGAAATCTAGATTTCTAGAAAGATCCCATAGTTGGTGGTGGCGGACTAGTCCTGGTGAAGATTTGTATTTACCCGGATGCTTAGAAGAAATGTAACAATTTGTCCAGTTAACGTTACCAAACGAAGAGCTTTCTAAACTTTGCCCATGTTTACTGTGTTCCCATCAAATGCCGACATTTTATCTGGACTGTCCCTGTGCCGTAATCTGTTGCTATGTTTTTAGGCCAAATACTCGGCTAGTTAATTATTTCTTAGGCTGCGTGATTTGCTTTGAAGTGTAAAAAATTTCCAATTCTCCGACTGGAATCTAAAGAAGAGTTTTCACTAGAACTGTTTGTTTTTTTGAAATACGTATGGATGGTGCTAGTAAAGGTCCCGCGTTATATCTTCTTTAGATGGTGTAAGAAATCAATCGATCAATAAATCAATCAATAGTTTTTATTGAGTGCTTTCTCTGGACAGAGCACCGTTCTGAGAGCTTGGGAAAATTTGTAGAGTTAGTAGACACAAACCCTGTCCTCAAAGACCTTACAAAGTAGAGGGGGAGACAGGCCCTAAAATAAATCACAGACGGGAGAAGCAGCCAAATTCAGAGATGTGTAATAATGACGATAATTATGGTATCTGTTAAGCGCTTACTATGTGCCAGGCACTGTACTAAGCGCCGGTTTAGATAAAAGCAAATTGGGTCGGACAATTTCCGTGTCCCACGTGGGGCTCGCAGTCTCAATGCCCATTTTACAGATGAGGAAACTGAGGCCCAGAGAAGTGAAGTGATTTGCCCCAAAGTCACACAGCAGGCCGGTGGCAGAGCCGGAATTAGAACCCATGACCTTCTGACCCCTGGGCCCGTGCTCTGGCCCCTCCATGCTGTTTACAGAAGAGCAGGGGGTGAGAGGAGTACTTGACTGCTGAAGAGGACCAGACAAAATCGTGTCAAAATCGTGCGTCAAAACCATCAGAACAAAAAGAAGTAAAGCTAAATGCGCATCATTAACAAAATAAGTAGAATAAGTAGAATACAAAATAGTAGAATAGCTCTTCCCAAGCACTTAGTACAGTGCTCTGCACACAGTAAGCGCTCAATAAGTACGATTGAATGAATGAATGACTGGAAGACAGGAAACCCGATTTCTAGTCCCGGCTCCACCAGGCGACTACTTTCGGGGCATTTCTGTGCCCCAACTTTTTCATCTCTGAAATGGGGATGAAATACTGATTCTTGCTTCCTCTTGAGACTGCGAGCCCCACGTGGGACAGGGACTGTGTCCAGTCCAATTATTTCTATCCCTCTAGACCGTAAGGTCGTTATGGGCAGGCGACCATAACTGGTGACTCTATTGTATTGTACTCTCCCAGGCGCTTAGTACAGTGCTCTGCACATAGTAAGTGCGCAACAAGTGCCATTGATTGATTTATTGACCAGACCCAAGTGTGTGGATGACACAGTATGGGGAAAATAGGGTGGAGAGGTGAGAAATGATTTAAGGAAGTTTACCTGGAGGAAATGGGATTGTAGTAGAGCTTGGAAGATGGACAGAGAAGTGGTTATAGCCCGATGTGGGTTATGGCGGAAGAGGAGCGGGGATAAGATGTAAAAGATACTTTCTAGTTAAGATCATTATGGGAAGCAGCGTGGCTCAGTGGAAAGAGCCCGGGTTTTGGAGTCAGAGGTCATGGGTTCAAATCCTGGCCCTGCCACTTGTCAGCTGTGTGACTTTGCACAAGTCATTTCACTTCTCTGGGCCTCAGTTACCTCATCTGGAAAATGGGGATTAAGACTGTGAGCCCCCCATGGGATAACCTGATCACCTTGTAACCTCCCCAGTGCTTAGAACAGTGCTTTGCACATAGTAAGCGCTTAATAAATGCCATTATTATCATTATAGTAAGCACTTAATAAATGCCATTATTATTATTATTATTATAGTAAGCACTTAATAAATGCCATTATTATTATTATTATTATCTGGGTATTTGCCACTGCATTTCAAAAACATTTCCAAGATGCCGGCTACATAATAGCTTGAACCTTGTTGAGAGCAAGTCACGTCTACCAACTGTTATATTATGCTCAGGACAGTGCCCTGCACACTGTAAGCGCTCAAAAAATACAATTGATTGATTGATATATACCATCTATCGAGACCTCTATTTTAATAATAATAATGATGGCATTTGTTAAGCGCTTACTATGTGCCAAGCAATGTTCTAAGCGCTGAATTGTTAGCCCCACCTAGGGATAAGGACCATTTTAATTCCCACCTGTCTATTAATAATAATAATGATAGCATTTATTAAGTGCTTACTATATGCAAAGCACTGTTCTAAGTGCTGAATTGTTAGCCGCACCTAGGGATAAGGGCCATTTTAATTCCCACCTGTCGATTGATAATAATAATTATAACATTTATTAAGCACTTACTATATGCCAAGCACTGTTCTAAGCGCTGAATTGTTAGCCACACCTAAGGATAAGGACGTTTTAATTCCCACCTGTCTTTTAATAATAATAATGATAACATTTATTAAGTGCTTACTGTATGCCAAGTATATAGCTTGGCATATAAGCGCTGAGTTCTTAGCCCCACCTAGGGTTAAGGACCATTTTAATTCCCACCTGTCTATTAATAATAATAATAATAATGATAGCATATATTAAGTGCTTACTATATGCAAAGCACTGTTCTAAGCACTGAATTGTTAGCCCCACCTAGGGATAAGGACTCTTTTAATTTCCACCTGTCTATTAATAATAATAATAATGATAGCATTTATTAAGCGCTTACTATATGCCAAGCACTGTTCGAAGCGCTGAATTGTTAGCCGCACCTAGGGATAAGGACCGTTTTAATTCCCACCTGTCTATTAATAATAATAATAATAATGATAGCATATATTAAGTGCTTACTATATGCAAAGCACTGTTCTAAGCACTGAATTGTTAGCCCCACCTAGGGATAAGGACTCTTTTAATTTCCACCTGTCTATTAATAATAATAATAATGATAGCATTTATTGAGCACTTACTATATGCCAAGCACTGTTCTAAGCACTGAATTGTTAGCCCCACCTAGGGATAAGGACCTTTTTAATTCCCACCTGACTATTAATAATAATAATGATAGCATTTATTAAGTGCTTACTATATGCAAAGCACTGTTCTAAGCACTCAATTGTTAGCCCCACCTAGGGATTAGGACTGTTTTGATTTCCACCTGTCTATTAATAATAATAATAATAGCATTTATTATGCACTTACTATATGCAAAGCACTGTTCTAAGCGCTGAATTGTTAGCCCCACCTAGGGATAAGGACCATTTTAATTCCCACCCGTCTATTAATAATAATAATGATAGCATTTATTAAGCGCTTACCAAATGCAAAGCACTGTTCGAAGAGCTGGGGAGGTTATAAGGTGAATAAGGTCTATTCTTTCCCAGCACGTAGTACAGTGTTCTCCGCATCGTGAGGGTCTTAATAAATACTATTAATGCGCCTACTAATGTGTTTTGTTCCCATGATGTAGCACGCTATGATGGTGACCAAATCTTTCTTTTTGAGGCTGAGCAAACAAATGCCCGTCAATATCAAACCACATAAATATCTGCATTAGCGGAGAGGAGGGTTTCAGGGTGTTGAAGAGCAGAATTGCTTGTCAAAGTAATCGCCGGGATTGGAACCCATGACCTCTGACCCCCAAGCCCGTGCGCTTTCCACTGAGCCACACTGCTGCTCTGTCCTTCCCACTAAGACACAGTGTTTCCCCTCTAACACCCCCCAGATGCGACACCCCCAACCACGTCTCAAGAGAAGCGTAGGGAGAGGTTCCGTGGAAAGAGGAACAGGAAGCATTTGAAGAGAAGTCCATCTTTCCTTCAGAAGTTCATTAGGAATGAAATGATGTGGTATGAGATGGCCTGGAAGTTAAAAAAAACCAAGAGTGAAATGACCTCCTCCCCGTTTTTGGAATGTGATATCTGGAAGGTTCGGATATTTAAAAATGCATCCCATTTGGGAGCAGGAAGATTTTCCTTCTCTAAAATATCTGGTTTCCTTCAACAACTGGGTCCTAGGAACACTTCCTTGCCTAAACTCTTCTCTCCTCTTCTGCTTCGCCCTGATTTCAAGTACAGGTTGCCAACTTGTACTTCCCAAGCGCTTAGTACAGTGCTCTGCTCACAGTAAGCGCTCAATAAATACGATTGATTGATTTCCTCCCTTCGTTCATCCTCCCTCCGATCTCCACAGCACATATGGATATATCTCCCCTCCTATAGGTATCTTCCCCTCCCCATCTCCCCCACCTCCTGCCCTACCCCGTTCCCCTCCCCGCAGCACTCGTACATATTTGTTGCACTATTTTATTTGTAAATATTTACTACTTTATTATGTTAATGACGTGTATATAGCTATAATTCTATTTATTCTAATGGTATTGACACCTGTCTACTTGTTTTGTCGTCCGTCTCCCCCTCCTGGACCGTGAACCCGTTGTTGGGTAGGGACCGTGTCTTCATGTTGCCGATTTGTACTTCCCAAGCGCTTAGTCCAGCGCTCCGCCCACAGTAAGCGCTCAATAAATACCATTGAATGAATGAATGAATGACCTACCGTTAAAATCATTCTTCACCTTCGCCGGAATTTCCCTCCCTTCTTCCCTTCCCCGACTTCGAAGAAGCCCCTGGAAACAGTGGTTCCCAAGGTTGACTTGATTACAGACCGCCAAGGCTAATATTTGGTGATCTGAATTAAATTAGGAGGTAGGATATGGCCCACGAGCCATAGTTTGACCATCCCTGTTGTATACAGTAAGCGCTCAATAAATACGTTGAATGAGTGAATATCCAGTTGGTTCCTCACCAAGAAATGGAATACCAGTAGTCGTGACCCTTACAACACAATCAGTTTGTTAAAACCACTTCTTAGGTTGCACGTTTTCATCAGTTGTTCACTCAGTGGTATTTATTGTGTGCGATAATACTGTGTGCAAAGTGCTGTGCTATAATAATAATAATTGTTGTATTCGTTAAGCACTTACTAGGTTCCAGGCGCTGTATTAAGCACTGGGGTGGATTAATAATAATAATAATGACATTTATTAAGCACTTACTAGGCACTGTTCTAAGTGCTGGGGGTATACAAGGTGTTCAGGTCGTCCCACAGGGGGCTCACAGTCTTCATCCCCATTTTCCAGATGAGGTAACTGAGGCCCAGAGAAGTGAAGTGGTTTGCCCAAAGTCACACAGCTGATAAGTGGCGGAGATGGAATTAGAACCCACGATCTCTCACTCTCAAGCCCGGGCTCTTTCCACTGGGCCATAGTGTTAATGAAAAATGTGCTGTGGTTATAATAATAATAATAATGGTGGTATTTATTAAGCGCTTACTATGTTCAAAGCACTGTTCTAAGCGCTGGGTACGTACAAGGTAATCAGGTCGTCCCACATGGGGCTCACAGTCTTCATCCCCATTTTCCAGATGAGGTAACTGGGGCCCAGAGAAGTGAAGTGGCTTGCCCAAAGTCACACAGCTGATAAGTGGCGGAGACGGGATTAGAACCCACGACCTCTCATTCTCAAGCCTGGGCTCTTGCCACTGAGCCATAGTGTTAATGAAAAATGTGTCGTGGTTATCTTTGGACCTTTCCCTCTGGCTACCCCTGGAGCATATTCCAACACTGGCATAATAATGATAATAATAATAATAATAATAATAATAATAATAATAATAGCATTTATTAAGCACTTATGAAAGTTCATGTCACTATTACCGCATCTTAATCAAAGGTGTCAGTGCTTTCAAGAAGTATTTTTTCTGTCTTTTTGTTAGGCTCAGTAGTTATTACACGAGGCATCATCGTTGTCCTTCCTCTTACAGATGGATACAGCGGACAACTTTGAATCCTTGGGACCCCTCTTCCCATTCCCAGTTTGTGCTCAGGAAATCGAAATATTTTCTGGAAAGCTTGTCTCCTCCACGCTTGTACTCCTCTGCAGAAATGCTGTTGGGACCAGTGACTTTTTCTTTTTTTTTTTGTCAGGAGCTTTCTTTAAAACCTTCAATGCTTCCGACATGGTGGGTGGAAAAGGGGGATGATTAGTTCTCAGAAACTTCTCTCGTTAATAATAATAATAATAGCAATGTTGGTATTTGTTAAGCGCTTACTATGTGCAAAGCACTGTTCTAAGCGCTGGGGGAGATACATTCAGGTTGTCCCACGAGGGGCTCACAGTCTTCATTCCCATTTTCCAGATGAGGGAACTGAGGCCCAGAGAAGCTAAGTGACTTGCCCAAAGTCACACAGCTGACATGTGGCGGAGCCGGGATTTGAACCCACGGCCTCTGACTCCAAAGCCCGGGCTCTTTCCACTGAGCCACGCTGCTTCCCAATCACTTAGAGCCAAGGCTGTAAGGCTATTATTAGAGAAGCAGCGTGGCTCAGTGGAAAGAGCCTGGGCTTTGGAGTCAGAGGTCATGGGTTCTAATCCCGGCTCCGCTGCAAGTCTGCTGTGTGACCTTGGGCAAGTCACTTAACTTCTCTGAGCCTCTGTAAAAATGAGGATTAAGACTGTGAGCCCCACGTGGGACAACTTGATCACATTGTATCCCCCCCAGCGCTTAGAACAGTGCTTTGCACATAGTAAGCGCTTAACAAATGCCATTATTATTATTCATTCAGTCAGTCATTCAATCGTATTTATTCATTCATTCATTCAATCATATTTATTGAGTGCTTACTGTGTGCAGAGCACTGTATTAAGCGCTTGGGAAGTACAAGTTGGCAACATATAGAGACGGTCCCTACCCAACATTGGGTTCACAGTCTAGAAGGGGGAGACAGACAACAGAACAAAACATATTAACAAAATAAAATAAATAAAATAAATATGTACAAATAAAATAGAGTAATAAATCCATACAAACATATATACATATATACAGGTGCTGTGGGGAGGGGGAGGAGGTAAGTGTTACTCACTTACTATGTGCCAAACACTGTTCTAAGCACTGGGGTAGATACAAGGGAATCAGGTTGTCCCACATAATAAAAATAATAATAATAATAATGGCATTTCTTAAGCGCTTACTATGTGCAAAGCACTGTTCTAAGCGCTGGGGAGGTTACAAGGTCATCAGGTTGTCCCACGGGGGGCTCACAGTCTTATTCCCCCTCCTTCTGCTCCCCCTCCTCCCCCTCTCCATCCCCCCCGCCTTGCCTCCTTCCCTTCCCCACTGCACCTGTATATATGTTTGTGCAAATTTATTATTATATTTATTTATTTTACTTGTACATATCTATTCTATTTATTTTATTTTGTTAATATGTTCTGTTTTGTTGTCTGTCTCCCTCTTCTAGACTGTGAGCCCACGGTTGGGTAGGGACCGTCTCTATATGTTGCCAACTTGTACTTCCCAAGCGCTTAGTACAGTTCTTTGCACACAGTAAGCGCTCAATAAACTTGATTGATTGGTTGATTGATTGGTTAATCCCCAGTTTACAGATGAGGTAACTGAGGCACAGAGACGTTAAGTGACTTGCCCAAAGTCACACAGCTAAGTGGCAGAGGCAGGATTAGAACCCACGACCTCTGACTCCCAAAGAGCCCTCTCTTTCCACCAAGCCACGCTGCTTCTCCTAAGCTGCTTCTCTGATATGTCCTGAAATGCCACGGGGCCGGGAGGGAGGGATGAATAAGGGGAGCCACTCAAGGTGACCCTGAAGGGGATGAAGAACTGGAAAAGAGGGCTTAGTCAGGGATGTGCCTTCAATTCATTCATTCATTCATTCATTCATTCATTCATTCAATCGTATTTATTGAGCGCTTACTGTGTGCAGAGCTCTGTTGCGAGATTCATTCATTCATTCATTCAATCGTATTTATTAAGCGCTTACTGTGTGCAGAGCACTGTTGTGAGATTCATTCATTCATTCAATTCAGTGGTATTTATTGAGCACTCACTGTGTGCAGAGCACTGGACTAAGCGGTTGGGAAGTACAAGTCGGCAACATATAGGGCCGGTCCCTACCCAACAGCGGGCTCACGGTCTAGAAGGGGGAGACAGACGACAAAACAAAACATATTAACAAAAGAAAATAAATAGAATAAGTATGTACAAATAAAATAAATAGAGTAATAAATACATACAGACATATATACATATATACAGGTGCTGTGGGGAGGGGAAGGAGGTAAGGCGGGGGAAATAAGACTTGACTTTAATAAGACTTTGACGGCCGGGAGAGTGATTGTCTGACTGAAATGAGGAGGGAGGGCATTTCAGGGCAGAGGCAGGATGGGGGTGAGAGGATGGCGACGCGTTAGATAAGATTGAGGTACAGTGAGTGGGTTGGAATTAGGGATTCATTCATTCATTTGATCATATTTATTGAGCGCTTACTGTGTGCCGAGCACTGTTGCGAGATTCAATCATTCATTCAATTCAATCGTATTTATTGAGCGCTCACTATGTGCAGAGCAGCTGGGAAGTCCAAGTCGGCAACATATAGAGCCGGTCCCTCCCCAACAGCGGGCTCACAGTCTAGTAGGGGGAGACAGATGACAAAACAAAACATATTAACAAGATAAAATAGAATAAATATGTACAAATAAAATAGAGTAATAAATACGTATGAACATATATACATATATACAGGTGTATATAGAGATGTTAGGTGTGAGGTCTGAGTTGTAGTGGAAGAGTAGTGAGGTGAGGTAAGGGGGTAAGGTGAGTGAGTGTTTTTTGCTGAGGAGTTTCTGTTTGATACAGAGGTGAATTCATTCATCCATTCATTTAATCGTATTTATTGAGCGCTTACTGGGTGCAGAGCACTGTACTAAGCGCCAACCCTCTGCAAGTTCTTGAGGACTTGGGGAAACGCGGACCAAACAGCTTTGGAGAAAATGCTCCGGGCAGCAGAGGGAAGTACGGACAGAAGTGGGGAGAGACAGGAGGCAGGGAAATCAGCAAGGAGGCTGAAGAAGTAGTTCAAGTGGGATAAGCGCTTAGTACAGTGCTCTGCACACAGTAAATGCTCAATAAATACGATTGAATGAGAGGATAGATGATTGGATTAACGAGGTAGCAGCTTGGATGGAGTGAAAAGCGTGGACTTTGGCGATGTTAGCGGTTTTAGCGTTGCTGACAGTGTATGGATATTTGAAGAATTCTAAGATGTTTGAAATAATTGTTTCTATTAAGCCCTTGAGAAGCAGCACGGGCCTGGGTGTCAGAAGCGCTTAGAACAGTGCTTTGCACATAGTAAGCACTTAATAAATGCCATTATTATTATTGTTATTATTATTATTGTTATTATTATTATTATAAGGACTGGGGCAACGTGGCTCAGTGGAAAGAACCTGGGCTTTGGAGTCAGAGATCATGGGTCCTAATCCCGGCTCCACCAACTGTCAGCTGTGTGACCTTGGGCAAGTCACATTACTTCTCTGGGCCTCAGTTACCTTATCTGTAAAATGGGGATGAAGACTGTGAGACCTATCATGGGACAACCTGATAATAATAATAATAATAATGGCATTTATTAAGCGCTTACTATGTGCAAAGCACTGTTCTAAGCACTGGGGAGGTTACAAGGTGATCAGGTTGTCCCATGGGGGTTCACAGTCTTCATCCCCATTTTCCAGATGAGGGAACCGAGGGCCAGAGAAGGTGTGACGTGCCCAGAGTCACACAGCTGACAGTTGGCAGGGCCGGAATTTGAACCCATGACCTCTGACTCCAAAGCCCTGGCATTTTTCCACTGAGCCATGCTGCTTCTCACCTGATCACCTTGTAACCTCCCCAGTGCTTAGAGCAGCGCATTGCACATAGTAAGCGCTTAAAAAATGCCATCATCATTATTAGTATTCTAATCCCAGCTCTGCCACTTGTCTTCTGTGTGAGCTCGTGCAATCACTTCACTTCTCTGCCTCAGTTACCCCATCTGTCAAATGGGGATTAAGACTGTGAGCCCCATTGGGGACAGGAACTGTGTCCATCCAATTCGCCTGTGTTGATCCCAGCACTTAGTACGGTGTCTGGCCTATGGTAAGTGCTTTACAAATACCACCATCATTATTGTCATTATTAGTAATAATAAAGACAATAATGATGGCATTTATTAAGCACTTACTATGTGCAAAGCACTGTTCTAAGCTCTGAGCACTGTTTATGATTAAGTTCTGCAAAGCTGGGGAAAACTACAAGTTTGGGAGTTAGTAGGAGGCTCTGGCCCCTAAGGGGCTTATAATCTAAGAACAATAGGGTGAAAGGAGATGGAAGACAGATACATAAACAATGTTAGAGCAATTAAAATATTTAAAAAAGACAAGGACAATACTCCAAACAAAAAGAGCAATATCATCATCAATCGTATTTATTGAGCGCTTACTATGTGCAGAGCACTGTACTAAGCTCTTGGGAAGTACAAATTGGCAACATATAGAGACAGTCCCTACCCAACAGTGGGCTCACAGTCTAAAAGGGGGAGACAGAGAACAAAACCAAACATACTAACAAAGTAAAATAAATAGAATAGATATGTACAAGTAAAATAAATAAATAAATAGAGTAATAAATATGTACAAACATATATACATATATACAGGTGCTGTGGGGAAGAGCAATATGTTACTGTGGCTAATGGAGCGGAGTTTGGGGCTCCTTTGCTTAGATCCAATAGTCACAATAATCCCAGCGGGTTGATTCAGTCCCACACGGATCCTCCTTCTCCCTTTCCGTTGTGGAGCATCATAGGATCCGATGGAGAGTTGTGGCGATGTGGCCTTTTCCTGCTTTCCTCAGTCTAGTGGGAGACTTTCTGGATGTTGCCGTGATTCTGCCTCCTGTTGTGGAGCACAGCAGACCGTATGCGGAGGTTCAGTGGTGTGGGGCTGGACGGTTTGGCTCCTAGGCAACATTCATTCATTCAATCGTTTTTATTGAGCACTTACTGCATGCTGAGCACTGTACTAAGTGCTTGGGAAGTACAAGTCGATAACATATAGCAACCTGTATATATGTATATACCTGTATATATGCATATATGTTTTTACGTATTTAATACTCTACTTATTTTACTTGTACATATTCTATTTATTTTATTTTGTTAATATGTTTTGTTTTGTTCTCTGTCTCCCCCTTCTAGACTGTGAGCCCACTTTTTTTATGGCATTTATTAAGCATTTACTATGTGCAAAGCACTGTTCTAAGCGCTGGGGAGGTTACAAGTTGATCAGGTTGTCCCATGAGGGGGCTCACCGTCTTAATCCCCATTTTACAGATGAGATAACTGAGGCCCAGAGAAGTGAAATAACTTGCCCAAAGTCACACAGCTGACAAGTGGCAGAGCCGGGATTTGAACCCATGATCTCTGACTCCAAAGCCCGGGCTCTTTCCACTGAGCCACGCTGCACTGTTGGGTAGGGACCGTCTCTATATGTTGCCAACTTGGACTTCCCAAGCGCTTAGTACAGTGCTCTGCACACAGTAAGAGCTCAATAAATACGATTGAATGAATGCATGAATGAATATAGAGACGGTCCCTATCCACCAAAGGGCTTGCAGTCTAGAAGGGGGAGACAGACAACAAAGCGAAACAGGTAGACGGGTGTCAAAATCGTCAGAACGAATAGAATTAAAGCTAGGAGCACATCATTAACAAAATGAATAGTAAATATGTACAAGTAATAAATAGAGTAATAAATCTGTACAAATATATATACAGGTGTTGTGGGGAGGGGAAGGAGGTGGGGCGGGGAGGGGGGAAAGGGGGCTCAGTGTGGGAAGGCCTCCTGGAGGAGGTGGCTCTCAGTAGGGCTTTGAAGAGAGGAAGAGGCAGATATGTGGAGGGAGGGCATTCAATCAATCAATCGTATTTATTGAGCACTTACTGTGTGCAGAGCACTGTACTAAGCGCTTGGGAAGTACAAGGGGAGGATGTGGGCCGGCGGTTGCCGGCGGGCCGGGCGAGAACGAGGTATGGTGAGGAGGTTAGCGGCAGAGGAGCCGAGGGTGCCCAGACGTTGTGTTTCAGTGATGGTGAAGAGGAGGAGTGACTGAGTCAGGAGCAGGTCAAGGATGAAGGGAAGCTTTCCCGTGATGGAGCAGAGGTTCCACAGACTGCACTTGGTTGAAGCTTTGTGGGGGGGTTCTGGGGGAGGGATGGGGAGGATTTGGAAAGGAGCAAGTTTTTGGGGGCCCACACAGGGAAAGGGGGACGAGGGGTGTCACTGGGACCAGATTACAGGGGTGGGGAGGTGGGGTGTGGGTGGCGGAGAGGACGGGGCACTTGTAGTGGAAGGAAAATAATGGTTTGTGATATGTATTACTATGTGTCAAGCACTGTTCAAAGTGCCCTGTGGGACAACCTGATCACCTTGTAACCTCCCCAGCGCTTAGAACAGTGCTTTGCACATAGTAAGTGCTTAAGAAATACCATCATCATTATCATTACCAAAGATATAAGATCATCTGGTAAAACACAGTCCCTGTCCCACACGGGGCTCACAGTCTGAGTTGCAGCAGAGGAAACTGAGTCACACAGAAGTTGAGTGACTAACTCAAGGTCCCACAGTAGGAGGGTAACAGCAAGGAGGTAGCAGAGCTGGGATTAGAATCCAGATCCCCCAACTCCCAGGCCTGTGCTCTTCCCACTAGGCCACACGGCTTCTCTGGTTCACGATGCAGCTGGAGGCCCTCGCTCGAACCAGTCAGCCCAATTTTTGAATGCTTACTATAACAGGGCACTTAGTACTCCCGAGGGCAGTGTACTAAGCCCTTGGGAGAGTAATGGATCGATCGAGGATACTTACTGAGTGCCTAATCTGTGCAGAGCACTGTACTGAGAAGGGCTTGGATGAGAATACAAGGCACCCCGAGACTTCTAGACGTCTAGACTTCAGTCTTCTACACTGTGAGCCCATTGTCGGGTAGGGACCGTCTCTCTATGTTGCCAACTTGGACTTCCCAAGCGCTTAGTGCAGTGCTCTGCACACAGTAAGAGCTCAATAAATACAATTGAATGAATGAATGAATGAATGAAAGGACTGGGATGCGCTGACAGGATGGGGGAATTCAGAGGTCATGGCGGGGCTCGTGAGGTAAAGGACAGCAACAGCAATCTAATCCAGTGATATCCTGAGAAGATGGTTGAATTGTCTTTGAGTCCTTGAGAGGGAAGAGGCCAGTCCTTAGGAGAACCTGAGGAGATTGTTTCATTCATTCAATCATATTGATTGAGCGCTTACTGTGTGCAGAGCACTGTACTAAGTGCTTGGAAAGGACAAATCGGCAACCTATAGAGACGGTCCCTACCCAACAAAGGGCTCACAGTCTAGAAGGGGGAGACAGATGACAAAACAAAACACGTGGACAGGTGTCAAAATCGTCAGAACAAATAGAATTAAAGCTAGATGCACATCATTAACAAAATTAATAGAATGGTAAATACGTACAAGTAAAATAGAGTAATAGATCTGTACCAACATATATACAGGTGCTGTGGGGAGGGGAAGGAGGTAGGGCAGGGGGATGGGGAGGAGGAGAGGGAAAAGGGGGCTCAGTCTGGGAAGGCCTCCTGGAGGAGGTGAGCTCTCAGTCAGTCTTTGAAGAGAGGAAGAGAGCGAGCTTGGCGGATGTGTGGAGGGATGGCATTCCAGGCCAGGGGGAGGAAGCGCTTAGTACAGTGCTTTGCACACAGTAAGCGCTCAATAAATACGATTGATTGATTGACATGGGCCGGGGGTCGACGGCGGGACAGGCGAGGACGAGGTACAGTGAGGGTACAGAGATAGTTGACTAGTCCTTGGGGCCTTGAGGGTGAAGAGATCTTTCCCATCGCTGTAGACAACACCACTCTCCACTCTGACTCACAAGCCCGTAAATTTGGTGTTTTCTTGGACTCAACTCTCATTTAACCCACATATCCAATCTGTCACCAGATCCCGCCACATCTACCTTCCCGACATCCATAAAACCTGTCCTTTCTCTCCATCCAAATTGCTTCTTTGCTGATCCAGTCACTTGCCATGTCTTGCTTTGACTCCGGCATCAGCCCTGGCTGATATTCCTCCGGCTGTGGCCCATCCACCTCAAACAGAAACGCTCCGCCATCCACTTTAAATTACTCAAGCGACTTGGTCTTCCCTACCATCCGTTGCTGATTTCCTGCTCCCGCTCGGCCTGTGCATTTCACTCCTCCTGTGCCATCCTACTCCCTCTCCCTAGATCTCATCACCCCTCGCCCATATCCTCTCTTTGGAAATCCCTCCCCCTTCATATACAACAGACCGTCCAATCCTGGCTCCGCCCCTTGTTTGCTGTGTGTCCCTGGGCAAGTCGCTAAACTTCTCTGTGTCTGTTACCTCATCTGTAAAATGGGGATTAAGACTGTGAGCTCCATGTGGGACCTGGACTGTGTCCAACCTGATTACCCTGAATCTACCCTAGCACTTAGAACAGTGCCCGGCACATTGTAAGTGCTTAGCAAATCCCGTAAAAAAATAATAATTCTCCCTACCTTCAAAGCCTTATCAAAATCACGTCTCCGCAAAGGGGCCTTCCCTGTCCCCTTTTTCCTCTCCCTTCTGTCTGTCTGAGCACTTGGAAGAACAGTGCTTGGCACACAGTAAGCGCTTAACAAATGCCCTCATTATCATCGTCGTCTGCATCCTTTAAACCCCGATATTTACCCTAGCTTCAGCCCCCCGACACTTATGCACTTACGTATACATCAATAATTTATTTTAATGTCTGTCTCCCTCAATACCGTAATCTCGTGGTTGTCCAGGAATGTGTCTCCCGACTCTGTAGTACATGGCTCTGCCCCCAGTAAACGCTCAATAAATACCATTTATTGATTGATTATCTGATAGACCACAACTCTCTCCATCTTCAAACGTCATCTGAGATCACACCTCATTCCAGAAGTCTTCTCCGAGCGACATCTAATCTCCACACTATATATCCCAAACTTTTACTTCAATCAATCAATCAATCAATCGCATTTATTGAGCACTTACTGTGTGCAGAGCACTGTACTAAGCGCTTGGGAAGTACAAGTTGGAAAAATATAGAGACGGTCCCTACCCAACAGTGGGCTCAGCCCTTCTATGCCACCTAATTACTTAAATTGCCACAATCCTGCAGTATTTATGTACAAATCTTAGGTACACTCTCTCCCTCTCACTATCTGCAATTTCTTTATAATGATAATAATGGCATTTATTAAGCACTTACTATGTGCAAAGCACTGTTCTAAGCGCTGGGGAGGTTACAAGGTGATCAGGTTGTCCCACGGGGGGCTCAAAGTCTCAATCCCCATTTTCCAGATGAGGTAACTGAGGCCCAGAGAATTGAAGTGACTTGCCCAAAGTCACACAGTTGACAAGTGGCGGAGCCGGGATTTGAACCCAAGACCTCTGACTCCAAAACCCCGGCTGTTTCTACTGAGCCACGCTGCTTCTTTGCCTGTCTCTTCTCCAGTCGGTAAGCTATTTGAGAGCAGGGATCATGTCTTCTAACACTTGTACTTCCTCAAGTGCTTAGGACAGTATTCTGCACACAGTGAACCCTCAATAAGCAATTGATGCATTGATTAATTGATGTGGTTATGTCCTGGATACCAGAGGGAGAGAAAGTGAGAACCTGAGTGAGGTTAGTGAAAAGCATTTGGGAATTATTTGCATAGAAATGGTAGCTGAAGTCATGTGAGGTGATGAACATGTACAGAGAGTAAATATAAAAGAAGAAAAATGGAAAATCTGGAACTGAATCTTGTTGAATATAGCGACCTATTGAATATACATACGAATATATCGAACATATGAACATACTGAATATAACAACAGAACATAGCAAGGAATTGAGAAGCGAACAAAGAGCCAGCATATTGGACTGAGAAGCATCTGTAGGAGTGACAGAGGAAGAGAATCAGGTGAATTTCGTGTGGGTGAAAACAAGATCAGAAAGCTTTTCTGGGAGAAGGTGGAGGGCAGTCAGGTTGAACAGTTGCGAGGTCAACGAGGCTTAAGATGACGAAGCTCTCTTTATATTTGGCTGAGATGAGGTTGTTAGTGTCCATGGTAAGCTAGGAGATAGTGGCATGAAGGTAGCAAAAAAAAAAAAAATTGCAGTGGGTTAGGAAGAAAGTTGGCGGACTGGAAACGAAGGCCGCAGGGAATCCTGTCAAGAACCTTTGTGCCGGAATAGGAGCGGAGGCCTGGAACTGGAGAAGGAGACGGGGGTCCAGAGAAGGTATTTTTAGTATAGAAGAAGCTTGAGTGGGTTTGAAGTCAAGAGGGGAATAGTCCAGCGTCAAGGTGAATATGTCTGCAGCAATATATTTGAGACAAATAGTCCCAGTTAAGCTAAACAGAGAAAACCCGAATGCAAGATCGAGTATGATCGTCTTATCAGCCACTGCTTGATTCTCCTGGGACAGTCTAATTTTTTAGGCCCTCTGTATTTGTGCAAATAGTGAATTAGCTGGACCTCTCCCTCTTAAAGTTCCTGATAATGTTGAGCCTGACACAATATGATGAATAGTTAATTACAGTACGTCATAATAGTCATTCAGTCGTATTTATCGAGCGCTTACCGTGTGCAGAGCACTGTACTTAGCACTTGGAAAGTACAATTCGGCAACAAATAGAGACAATTCCTACCCAACAGTGGGCTTACGGTTTAGAACAGTGTTCCTCACACAGTGAGCCCTCAATAAGCGATGGATTGATTAATATGGTTAGGTCCTAGATACCAGAGGAAGAACAAGTGAGAACCTGAGTGAGGTTAGTGAAAAGCATTTGGGAATCATTCGCATAGAAATTATAGTACATATTAGGCACTTACTATGTCCCAAGCACTGTTCGAAGCGCTGGGGTCTGACACAGTCTCTGTCCCACCCCTATCTCCCGGCTCCGCCAATTTTCAGCTGTGTGACTTCGGGCAAGTCACTTAACTGCTCTGTGCCTCAGTCACCTCATCTGGAAAATGGGGATTACGACTGTGAGTCCGCCGTGGGACAATCTGATCACCTTGTAGCTTCCCCAGTGCTTAGAACGGTGCTTGGCACATAATAAGCGCTTAATAAATGCCATTACTATTATTATTATATCTCCCACCAGCCCCAGTTTGAAGAACCCTGGGGGGGATCGAATAGTTAGTCAGATTCCTCTCTGTAGGTAGAGAATTTATCCCCAGAAACCTGGAGGTCGGTCACTCCAACAAGATTAAAATTGAATTGATAGTGGATGTCTTTTGGTGTTATAATCCACTAAAATGACCTATTGTTGTTCATTCGTTTTAATAATTGTAGTTTTCGTTAATGATCCAGAACCTAGCTAGATTTTGATGTTTCTTATTTGTCCCCCGGCTCATTGGCCCTATTCTCGTTATCTTGGCTCACATAGATTTAGCGGTGACCTCACTGCAGCAAATAACAGAATCATCTAGCCTTTGGTACAATGAACCTGGAGGTAAAATAAACACCAAAGGGTTTGGTTTGGTTTTTGATGCTTTGCCAATAAGATAGTAAGGGTTGATTAGAAAAACAAAACATAAAACAACTTTCCAGGATAATTGCGTTTTAAGGTTTTCGGAACAAATGGCCAAATACGTTTTTTCCTGCTGTTTTTCTTTCCCGTTTTACAAAATCTCAGAATCGGGGGACGGAACTGCTACGACCGTTTGAGCTTTTAAAATTTATAAATACAAATTTCCCAATCGGGTCAGAAGACAGTATCTTCTTTGATTCAGGATGTCTTTTAAGTGCTTATATGTGCAAAACACTATAGTGAGAGCTAATTTTCCTTTGATTCAAAGCTGACATTACTGCATCCGTGAGTGTGAATGTCTTTGAGATGCTCTTGTACGCTTTATCCATATCAGTAGAGCTGCCTGCCTTTTCTGGCCTACTGCATTGCTCAGGAATTGATTATTAAAGGGGGAAAAGTATGTCCTCCCAACAGAAGGGCCTTCCTGTGAGTTGTCTGTGCAGTATTGGTGATGGTTTTAGTTGAGGCATTCCCATTCCCTTACCTGGTCCCCCTATGATCAGCAGAATACACTAATACCTGGTAGGGAGAATTAATGCACTTCACATTCACAGAACAGAGTATCTCTGGACCCAAAAAACAGCAGACCAGCAGTGGGCCTCATCCACTGGGTAAACCAAGGTGGAGCGCGACACTCATCACGTAAGGATTGTCGGACGCGGGATTTTGCTTGCAAAAATCCGGGGAAAAACAAACACAAAAAAGAACAGCAGCAGCAACAAAAATCACACAATCTTTGGGTGTAAAACTAGACACGGTCGTTCTGGAACGGAGCGGGGAATACCCTGCCTGGGGTGATCGTTTAAGGGAGCTATTCGGTACCACTGAATTTGTACAACTGGGGTGATTAAATGCTAGAAATGTTTCCATTGCAAAATCATTTGTCCATTAATTGAATTTTGGGCCCGAGTCTGCTATCTAGTAGGGGGAACCCTGACCCTGGTGGCAGATGATGCCATCTATAATGCTGCATGATGACATCATTGCAACACTCAACAATGGAGTGGATCAGTGGGGTCGTCCCTTCGTTTGCCATTTGTCAGCTGTGTGACTCTGGGCGAGTCACCTCACTTCTCTGTGCCTCAGTTCCCTCGTCTGTGAAATGGGGATTAAGACTGTGAGCCCCACGGGGGGCAACCTGCTTACCTTGCATCCCCCCAGCTCTTAGGACGGTGCTTGGCATGTAGTAAGCGCTTAACAAATACCATTATTATTATTATTATTATGACCAAATGGCGTTTTCAGACATGCCTCTCCCCCGTTCGTTCATTCATTCATTCAATTGTATTGAGCGCTCACTGTGTGCAGAGCACTGTACTAAGCGCTTGGGAAGTCCAAGTTGGCAACATATAGAGACGGTCCCTACCCAACAACGGGCTCACGGTCTAGAAGGGGGAGACAGACAACAAAACAAAACATATTAAAAAAAATAAAATGAATAGAACAGTAAATCTGTACAAGTAAAATAAATAGAGTAATAAATCTGTACAAACATATATACAGGTGCTGTGGGGAGGGGGAGGAGGTAAGGCGGGGGAGATGGGGAGGGGGAGGAGGGGGAGAAAAAGCAACTTTGTTAATACGCTTACATTTTGATTGTCCGAAAGTATCTCCTGATATAACCAGGAAGGGCCGTTGAAATTGTGCCTGCATCGCAGGGTATGTTTTCCCTTACAAGTCTACGTTATAAATTGGGATCTGTTCCAGAACTTCCAGTAAAGCCACATTGAAATATTTCATGAGTTTTACGAGTTTCGTGTCCGCGTTTACTCCGTGTTATAGAAATTCAAAACCTAGCATTGAAATGTTTAACGAATGGAAACTTGCAATATCACGTTGACTACAGGAAGGTGCGGAAGGGATTTGCCCCGTGGGTTGATCTTCTGCAGCTAAAGGTGGGGACGGTAATTAATGATGGCATTCATTAAGCGCTTACTATGTGCCAAGCACTGTTCTAAGCGCTGGGGTAGATACAAGGTAATCAAGTTGTCCCACGGGGGGGCTCACAGACTTCATCCCCATTTTCCAGATGAGGTAACTGAGGCCCAGAGAAGTGAAGCGGCATGCCCAAAGTCACACAGCTGACAACGGGTGGAGCCGGGATTTGAACCCATGACCTCTGACTCCAAAGCCCGGGCTCTTTCCACTGAGCCCCGCTGCTTCCCCTAACAGTAGTGGAGGAAGAGAGGTAGAAAAAGATCCCATCATAGTGACAACCTGCAGTGCTGTGGAAAAGCACCCCTGTGGTTAAATAATAATAATAATAATAATAATAATAATAATAATGATGGCATTTATTAAGCGCTTACTATGTGCAAAGCACTGTTCTAAGCGCTGGGGGGATACAAAGGTGATCAGGTTGTCCCACGGGGGGCTCACAGTCAATCCCCATTTAACAAATAATGATGATGGTATTTGTTAAGCGCTTACTATGTGCAAAGCAGCACTGCCCGTACAAGCAACTCCCTCCGAGGCCTCGGAGCCTGCATTTTGTGTTCAGAAGAACAGCAGTGTGGCTCAGTGGAAAGAGCCCGGGCTTGGGAGTCAGAGGTTATGGGTTCTAATCCCGGCTCCGCCACTTGTCAGCTGTGTGACTTTGGGCAAGTTGCTTCACTTCTCTGGGCCTTAGTTACCTCATCTGGAAAATGGGGATTAAGACTGTAAGCCCCACGTGGGACAACCTGATCACCTTGTATCCCCCCCAGCGCTTAGAACAGTGCTTGGCACATAGTAAACGCTCAATAAATGCCATTAAAAAAAAACTGTCAGCGTTGAGGAGAGGGTGGGAGAAACCATCTTACAGAGAAGCAGCGTGGCTCAGTGGAAAGAGCCCGGGCTTTGGAGTCAGAGGTCATGGGTTCAAATCCCGGCTCCGCCAACTGTCAGCTCTGTGACCTTGGGCAAGTCACTTCACTTCTCTGGGCCTCAGTTGCCTCATCGGGAAAATGGGGATTAAAACTGTAACCTCCCCAGTGCTTAGAACAGTGCTTTGCACATGGTAAGCGCTTAACAAATGCCATCATCGTTATTATTATGATTCTCTGTGCCTCAGTTGCCTCATCTGGAAAATGGGGATGAAGACTGTGAGCCCCCTGTGGGACAATCTGATCACCTTTGTATCCTCCCTAGCTCTTAGAACAGTGCTTTGCACATAGTAAGCGCTCAACAGATGCCGTCATTATTGTCTCCAAAGAGTCCTCTACAGCCAGGGACTGTTGGGGCCATGTTGCCTATTGTCTAGGGGGAGCCAAGTTGGGGTGACATCCGCTGTGATGATAATAATAATAATAATAATAATAATAATAATAATAATAATAATAATAATAATAATTGCAGTATTTAGAACAGTGCTTTGCACCTAGTAATCGCTTAATAAATGTTATTGTTATTATTTGTGCCAGCCACTGTAGTAAGTGCTGGAGTAGATACAAGCTATTTGGGTCCCACGTAGGGCTCACAATCTTCATCCCCATCTTCCAGATGATGCCAACTCGTATATGTTGCCAACTTGTACTTCCCAAGCGCTTAGTACAGTGCTCTGCACACAGTAAGCACTCAATGGATACAACTGATTGATTGATTGATGAGATTGCTGAGGTCCAGAGAAGTCAAGTGACTAGACCGGCGTCACACAGCAGAAAAGCGGCAGGGTCCTTTTGACTCCCAGGCTGTGCTCTAACCACTAGGCTACATTGTGACTTCAGTGGGGTTGCCCGGGGCACCTCGTCTGCCCCGCTCCCCGCTTCCCCAGCGCTTAGAACAGTGCTTTGCACATAGTAAGCGCTTAATAAATGCCATTATTCTTCTTCTCCACGCCCTAGCTTAGTACAGTGCTCTGCACACAGGAAGCACTCAATAAATACGATTGAATGAAAAGTAAGCACTTAATAAATGCCATTATTCTTCTTCTCCACGCCCTAGCTTAGTACAGTGCTCTGCACACAGGAAGCGCTCAGTAAATAAATACGATTGAATGAAAACTAAGCACTTAATAAATGCCATTATTATTCTTCTCCACGCCATAGCTTAGTACAGTGCCCTGCACATAGGAAGCGCTCAATAAATACGACTGAATGAAAAGTAAGCACTTAATAAATGCCATTATTGTTCTTCTCCACGCCCTAGCTTAGTACAGTGCTCTGCACACAGGAAGCGCTCAATAAATAAATACGATTGAATGAAAAGTAAGCACTTAATAAATGCCATTATTCTTCTTCTCCACGCCCTAGCTTAGTACAGTGCTTTGCACATAGGAAGCGCTCAATAAATAAATACGACTGAATGAAAAGTAAGCACTTAATAAATGCCATTATTCTTCTTCTCCACGCCCTAGCTTAGCACAGTGCTCTGCACACAGGAAGCGCTCAATAAATAAATACGATTGAATGAAAAGTAAGCACTTAATAAATGCCATTATTGTTCTTCTCCACGCCGTAGCTTAGCACAGTGCTCTGCACATGGGAAGCGCTCAATAAATAAATACGATTGAATGAAAAGTAAGCACTTAATAAATGCCATTATTCTTCTTCTCCACGCCCTAGCTTAGTACAGTGCTCTGCACACAGGAAGCGCTCAATAAATAAATACGATTGAGTGAAAAGTAAGCACTTAATAAATGCCATTATTCTTCTTCTCCACGCCCTAGCTTAGTACAGTGCTCTGCACACAGGAAGCGCTCAATAAATAAATACGATTGAATGAAAAGTAAGCACTTAATAAATGCCATTATTCTTCTTCTCCACGCCCTATCTTAGTACAGTGCTCTGCACACAGGAAGCGCTCAATAAATAAATACGATTGAATGAAAAGTAAGCACTTAATAAATGCCATTATTATTCTTCTCCACGCCGTAGCTTAGTACAGTGTCCTGCACATAGGAAGCGCTCAATAAATATGACTGAATGAAAAGTAAGCACTTAATAAATGCCATTATTGTTCTTCTCCATGCCGTAGCTTAGCACAGTGCTCTGCACACGGGAAGCGCTCAATAAATAAATACGATTGAATGAAAAGTAAGCACTTAATAAATGCCTTTATTCTTCTTCTCCACGCCCTAGCTTAGTACAGTGCCCTGCACACAGGAAGCGCTCAATAAATAAATACGATTGAATGAAAAGTAAGCACTTAATAAATGCCATTATTCTTCTTCTCCACGCCCTAGCTTAGTACAGTGCTCTGCACACAGGAAGCGCTCAATAAATAAATACGACAATGAAAAGTAAGCACTTAATAAATGCCATTATTCTTCTTCTCCACGCCCTAGCTTAGTACAGTGCTCTGCACACAGGAAGCGCTCAGTAAATAAATACGATTGAATGAAAAGTAAGCACTTAATAAATGCCATTATTATTCTTCTCCACGCCCTATCTTAGTACAGTGCTCTGCACACAGGAAGCGCTCAATAAATAAATACGATTGAATGAAAAGTAAGCACTTAATAAATGCCATTATTATTCTTCTCCACGCCGTAGCTTAGTACAGTGTCCTGCACATAGGAAGCGCTCAATAAATATGACTGAATGAAAAGTAAGCACTTAATAAATGCCATTATTCTTCTTCTCCATGCCCTAGCTTAGTACAGTGCTCTGCACACAGGAAGCGCTCAATAAATAAATACGATTGAATGAAAAGTAAGCACTTAATAAATGCCATTATTATTCTTCTCCACACCCTAGCTTAGTACAGTGCTCTGCACACAGGAAGCGCTCAATAAATAAATACAGTTGAATGAAAAGTAAGCACTTAATAAATGCCATTATTCTTCTTCTCCACGCCCTAGCTTAGTACAGTGCTCTGCACACAGGAAGCGCTCAATAAATAAATACGATTGAATGAAAAGTAAGCACTTAATAAATGCCATTATTCTTCTTCTCCACGCCCTAGTTTAGCACAGTGCTCTGCACACAGGAAGTGCTCAATAAATAAATACGATTGAATGAAAAGTGAGCACTTAGTAAATGCCATTATTATTCTTCTCCACGCCCTAGCTTAGTATAGTGCTTTGCACACAGGAAGTGCTCAATAAATAAATACGATAGAATGAAAAGTAAGCACTTAATAAATGCCATTATTATTCTTCTCCACGCCCTAGCTTAGTACAGTGCTCTGCACACGGGAAGCGCTCAATAAATAAACACGATTGAATGAAAAGTGAGCACTTAATAAATGCCATTATTCTTCTTCTCCACGCCCTAGCTTAGTACAGTGCTCTGCACACAGGAAGCGCTCAATAAATAAATATGACAATGAAAAGTAAGCACTTAATAAATGCCATTATTCTTCTTCTCCACGCCCTAGCTTAGTACAGTGCTCTGCACACAGGAAGCGCTCAATAAATGAATACGATTGAGTGAAAAGTAAGCAGTTAATAAATGCCATTATTCTTCTCCACGCCCTAGCTTAGTACAGTGCTCTGCACACAGGAAGCACTCAATAAATAAATACGATTGAATGAAAAGTGAGCACTTAATAAATGCCATTATTCTTCTTCTCCACGTCCTAGCTTAGTACAGTGCTCTGCACACAGGAAGCGCTCAATAAATAAATACGATTGAGTGAAAAGTAAGCAGTTAATAAATGCCATTATTGTTCTTCTCCACGCCCTAGCTTAGTACAGTGCTCTGCACACAGGAAGCGCTCAATAAATAAATACGATTGAATGAAAAGTAAGCACTTAATAAATGCCGTTATTCTTCTTCTCCACACCTAGCCCTATCGCCTTTTCTCCTCTTACGGCATCTCACAGCTTTTCAACTGCAGCCCAGTTCACACTCTTCGCTCCTCTGATGCCCCCCGACTCACTGTACGTGGCTACTGTCTATCTCACTGCTGACCCCGCGTCTAGCCTACCTCTGGCCTGGAAAGCCCACCCTCTTCACATGCGACAGAAGAGCCAGAAAGTTATCCTGTCACCTCCCCAGCGCTTCGAACAGCGCTTTGCACATAGTAAGCGCTTAATAAATGCCATCATCATCATTATTATTATCAAGAGCGCTCTCCCTACCTTCGACGTCCGACTGAAAGCCCGTCTCCTCCAAGACGCATTCCCCAACTAAGCCCTCTCCTTCCTGGGCTTCTACATCATCCTTGTACTTGGATTTACAATCAATCAATCAATCAATCAATCAATTCTATTTATTAAGCACTTACTGTGTGCAAAGCACTGTACTAAGCGCTTGGGAAGTACAAGTTGGCAACATATAGAGACGGTCCCAAACCAACAGTGGGCTCACAGTCTAGAAGAGTGGGCTCAGATTTACACAATCTTCTAGACCGCGAGCCCGCTGTTGGGTAGGGACCGTCTCTATATTCATTCATTCGATCATATTTATTGAGCGCTTACTGTGTGCAGAGCACTGTACTAAGCGCTTGGGAAGTCCAAGTTGGCAACATATAGAGACGGTCCCTACCCAACAGCGGGCTCGCAATCTAGAAGGGGGAGACAGACAACAAAACAAAACATGTTCAGAAAATAAAATAAATAGAATAAATATGTACAAATAATATAGATAAATAGAGTAATAAATACATACAAACATATATACATATTTTTGTTATAGTAACATATATATGTAAGTATATAAGTATATATAAGTATATATATATATAGTATATATAAGTATGTATAAGAACATAAGTATGCTCTGCACACAGTAAGCACTCCATAAATACAATTGAATGAGTATGCTATATGTTGCCAACTTGTACTTCCCAAGCACATAGTACAGTGCTCTGCACACAGTAAGTGCTCAATAAATACGATTGAATAAATGAATTTACTCCCTTTATATTCACCTCTCCCTCGGCCTCACGGCCCTTACGTTCATATCTGTAATTTAATATTCATATTCACCTCCGTCTCCCCCTCTAGAAGCTCGCTGTGATCAGGGAACTACCAACCCTGTTATATTGTACTCTCCCAGGGAACATGTCTACCAATCCTGTTATACTGAACTCTCCCAAGCACTTAGTACATTGCTCTGCTCACAGTTAGCACTCGATAAATATGATCGATTTATTGACTGATTCTGAAAGTAAAGTCAGTTGTAGGGTGAAGGGGTGGGAAAACATGAGGGGTAAAAGAGGAGTCCCGTCTTTCCCCCCTAATCATAATAATGTCCCGTAATAATAATGATGGCATTTATTAAGCACTTACTATGTGCAAAGCACTGTTCTAAGCGCTGGGGAGGTTACAGGGTGATCAGGTTGTCCCCCGGGGGGCTCACAGTCTGAGTCCCCATTTTACAGATGAGGTAACTGAGGCGCAGAGAAGTGAAGCGACAAGTGATGGAGCCGGGATTTGAACCCACGACCCCTGACTCCAAAGCCCGGGCTCTTTCCACTGAGCCAAGCTGTCCCATAGTGGACGGTAACTCAGTGAGTAAGCACAGGCAGGAGAAGGCCTTATACTTTTCATTGCACCCAATCTCCAAATTGCTTCTTAAACTCCAAATCCACTTTCCCCGCTTAATTCACTAATCTGCTTAATTACCTCCCCAAAGACAGAATTGACATGATTCCTTCTGGAAGCCCTGGGATTAAGAGCTCCGGAGTGGGGCAGTGATTAGCAACTATTCGGTTTAATTAGTACCCCTCCTCTCCCTGCTTTCCCTCCCCACCCGGGCAGTTGGGCCGACTGGAAAGGACGGGGAGGAGGACACTGAAGTCGTGTGGATTTTCAAACGATCCCAGGCTCAAATGGGGCGACCTCCAGGATATACAGGTCCCGTCTCGTGCTTTGCATTCCCCGCAACTTAGAGGGTGGCATTCCCTCTATTCCTGTGCTGCCCACTTCCCACAGCATTCCCTTTAAAATCCAGGAATGCTGGCACAGACTGACCAGCTGTGGCCATCCTGGAAAGGGTAAGGTCTTCATCAGGCCCCAAGCAGAGGCTACTGAGTCGGTAACAGCTAGAGAGGATGTGGTCTGAATTATGCACCTGTATATATATATTTGTACAGATTCATTTTACTTGTACATATTTACTATTCCATTTATTTTGTTGACGATGCGCATCTAGCTTTATTTCTATTTATTCTGATGACGACACCTGTCCACATGTTCTGTTTTGTCATCTGTCTCCCCCCTTCTAGACTGTGAGCCCGCTGTTGGGTAGGGACCGTCTCTAAATGTTGCCAACTTGTACTCCCAAGCGCTTAGTACAGTGCTCTGCACACAGTAAACACTCAATAAATATGATTGAATGAATGAATGAATTTATTACTGTATTTATTTTACTTGTACATATTTACTATTCTATTTATTTTGTTAATGATGCACATCTAGCTTTATTTCTATTTATTCTGATGACGACACCTGTCCATGTGTTCTGTTTTGTTGTCTGTCTTCCCCTTCTAGACTTTGAGCCCGTTGGTGGGTAGGGACCGTCTCTATATGTTGCCAGCTTGTACTTCCCAAGCGCTTAGCACAGTGCTCTGCACACAGTAAGCGCTCAATAAATACGATTGAATGAATGAATGAATTTATTACTCTGTTTTACTTGTACATATTTACTATTCTATTTATTTTGTTAATGATGTGCATCTAGCTTTATTTCTATTTATTCCGATGACTTGACACCTCTCCACATGTTCTGTTTTGTTGTCTGTCTCCCCCCCATTCTAGACTGTGAGCCCGTTGGTGGGTAGGGACCGTCTCTATATGTTGCCGACTTGTACTTCCCAAGCACTCAGTACAGTGCTCTGCACACAGTAAGCGCTCAATAAATACGATTGAATGAATGAATGCATGAATGAATAAGCTCCAGGGAAGCCCCCGGGCTGAAGCCGTGGATCGCCCCTGCTTTAATCGGACCCTGCCCATCCCCAACCTCTATTTCTCATAAGGAAAGGTTTTTCCCAACTGAGGTCTGTCAAGCAAAATATCATCTCCATGAATTATCCATCACCTAACTTTTAGGCCCCACACAGTGCTGTGATATTGATTCTACACATTGCCATTTTCGGTGCTACTGATAATGCCGTACTTTCTGGGAAATGAGTTCTCACCACTGCACCATTCCACATACACGGGGGATGCAAGCCAGAGGTCCGTGCTGTAAGCATTTAGTGGAAAAAGGGAAGACCCATATTCTACGCCACTGCACTATACTGTCCGGGAAGCCGATGGGAAGACCAGGATTTTCCAGAAACTGCCCATTCTGAGTTAGGCCAGCGGAAGGACACATAAGTGAAATGCCTTATTCTTCTTACTGCCCTCTTGTTTCTTAGGTCCAGATTTCGTAGTATTGTTGAGGAAGACTTTCAGCGTACTAAATATTGTCAATCAAATGGGGTTTTGTCATTGAAGTGCTGGTTTGCAGATGGCGAAAGAGTGAGAAAGCACAAAATGAATTTGCGACATTCCTCTGCATTAGCTGGCAAGCGCAGGGCGGAAGATCTTCTCTTCCCCTACTTTCCCGGACTAAGCCAGAGTTACGTCGCAGAGGTCAAAAGAAAAAGGACAACATAAAGTGTGAAGGGGGGAGGCCTTTCCCCGGTCACAACCCTAAGTTTGGGAGTTCTGGGGTAGAGAAGCGATAAAGCAATCAGATTTGTTTCTGACCCTCAAGGGATTCACGTTTTAGCTACAGAAGGATAAGAAAGATAATAAATTGCAGGTAACAGATTATAAGCAATGGGAGCGTTTGAGAAATGAAATGTCAAAATGTAAAATGACAGACAGGAAGGACGTGGGGGAGCGATTTTGCTACTCCTCTCCACTGCAGTCCACAGCAGTCCCCTCCGGGTCTGGCTTTTAAATCCATTCACCCCAGAACACAAAATCAAAGATCAATCTCAAGTTAAAACACGTAGAATGAGAGCTACAGGGATAGGCTATGGGATCAAGGGAATTTTAGAAATGAAGGCTATCCATGGGAACTACTCTTTGACCCTCAGTTCATAAATGTGGAATGCGCAGGCACTATGTGCCAGACGCTGTACTAAGCGCTGGGATAGATGCACGCTGGGGAAGCAGCGTGGCTCAGTGGAAAGAGCCCGGGCTTTGGAGTCAGAGGTCAGGGGTTCAAATCCCGGCTCCGCCAGTTGTCAGCTGTGTGACTTTGGACAAGTCACTTCACTTCTCTGTGCCTCAGCTACCTCATCTGTAAAATGGGGATTAAGATGGTAAGCCCCCCCCCTCCGTGGGACAACCTGATTACCCTGCAACCTCCCCAGCGCTTAGAACAGTGCTTTGCACATAGCAAGCGCTTAATAAATGCCATCATTATTATTATTATAATACAAGCTAATCAGGTTGGACATAGTCCCTGTCTCACGCGGGACTCACGGTCTTAATCCCCATTTTACAGATGGGGTAACTGAGGCCCAGAGAAGTTAAGTGACTTGCCCAAAGTCACACAGCAGACAAGCGGTGGAGCCAGGATTAGAATCCAAGTCCTTCATACTTCTAGGCCCATACGCTATCCACAAGGCCAAGCTGTTTCTTCCCATTCTTTAGCCTCCTCTCTTACCCCCGGTTGCCAGGTTGGAAGGGGCTTCCGAATCATAAGCTCCCATCCCACTGGAAACCGAGGGTTAGCTGGATCTTGGAAAAATCAGGAAAGAGATGATTCAATCTATGGCGCAACTGCAATAATCACTGGCCTGTGTATCTGAGAATATCTTCAAATCCTAGCATTCTTGTGGATGATGAGAATACCACAGCATGATGTTAATCAGGGAATGGTCCAGATAAGAGAAGTTTTTTAAGGGGTTCGTGATTTGGTGGAGAGAAAATTGAAAACTAAAGAACTAAAGTCGCAATAGAGAAGCAGCGTGGCTCAGTGGAAAGAGCCCGGGCTTTGGAGTCAGAGGTCAGGGGTTCAAATCCCGGCTCCGCCGATTGTCAGCTGTGTGACTTTGGGCAGGTCACTTAATAATAATAATGGCATTTGTTAAGCGCTTACTATGTGCAAGACACTCTTCTAAGCACTGGGGGATACAAGGTGATCAGGTTGTCCCATGTGGGGCTCACAGTCTTCATCCCCATTTTACAGATGAGGTAATGAGGCACAGAGAAGTGAAGTGGCTTGCCCAAGGTCACACAGCAGACAAGTGGTAGAGCTGGGATTTGAACCCTTGTCCTCCAAGCCCGTGGTCTTTCCACTGAGCCACACGGCTTCTCAACTTCTCTGTGCCTCAGTTACCTCATCTGTAAAATGGGGATTAAGATTGTGAGCCCCCGGGGGACAACCTGATCACTTTGTAACCTTCCCAGTGCTTAGAACACTGCTTTGCACATAGTAAGCGCTTAATATAAAATGCCATTATTATTATTATTATTATTATTATTATTAATCTGACATTCTGGGTGGTACTTTAAATGTCTTTAATTCCACTGAAGAAATCTCCTCCTTGGCATTTGCAAGGGGAAAAAAACCCTATCATCTGATTTGATATCCTTTCTTGAAGAGGAAAGGCAAATATCATCTTGCAATAAAATTTCTTTAGTCATTTCCCTTTAGAGAGAGCATGTTTTAGCACTAGTAGGATTTTCATCACCTAGAATATGTAGCAAACGTAATTATCCCTCATTTTCTGAATTGTTCCCAGGGATGTCTAAATTTCAGGTGTCTTTTCTTATGGATAGCATTACCCCATTGTGTTTCCAGAAGCTTAGACTGAGCCAGGCTGTAAGACTGGGGAATTACAGACAATCCCCTTTAGGCAGGAGAATCACAAAGCGATAAGTTAAGGGAACTAGTTTTCATCTCATCGCTTTTAAAAGAGCTTACAAGCTTTCGATATATAGACAGGTTCTTGCTGTTTATTCCATCACTGTTTCTACAGGTTGTAAGCTCTTTGAGAGCCAGTTTTGCATTTCTGTGCATTCATTCATCCATTCAATCGCATTTATTGAGCGCTTACTGTGTGCAGAGCACTGTACTGAGTGCTTGGGAAGTACTTACTGAAGCACTTTCTGCACACAGGGCGATGATGGAGCCTCCCGTCAAAAGCATTACCCAGGCAGGCCTCAATATTAAGGTTTCAGGATGGAGAATCTCCACAAAATGTCGCTTAGTGGTGGTTTGGGCAGGCCCAGTCGCCTTCCCTCATGCTGCCAGGCGAGTTCCCACACTGGGGTAGGTATAGATGGAGCAGATTAGACCCATTCCCTGCCCTACATGAAGCTCGAAGTCTGAAGAGGGAGGAAAATCTCATATGCCTCCCCATTTCACAGCTGATGAAACTGAGGAAGACAGAAGTAGCAAGGCGGAGCAGAAAGACACGGGGGAAAAGGAGTGACTTTTCCCCCTGTCGACCCCTGACCCACGTCCTACCTCTGGCCTGAAATGTCATTATTATTATCTCCCAAACTAGCCCACTTCCCCCCTTCATAGCCCAACCAAAAGCTAGGCCTTCCCAGACTGAGCCCCCTTTTCCCTCCGCTCCTCCTCCCTTCCCCATCACCCCACTCCCTCCCTCTTCTCTACCTCCATCCCTACCCCACAGCACGCGTATTCATTATTCTATTTATTTTATTAATGATGTGTATACATCTATAATTCTACTCATTTATATTGTTGCTACTGATGCCTGTCTACTTGTTTTGTTGTCTGTCTCCCCCGCTTCATGTCTGTGAGCCCACTGTTGGGTCGGGATTGTCTCTATTTGTTGCCAAATTGTACTTTTCAAGTGCTTAGTACGGTGCTCTGCACACAGTTAAATGCTCAGTAATTATGATCGAATAATAATAATGATAATGATGGCATTTATTAAGTGCTTACTATGTGCGAAGCACTTTTCTAATAATAATAATAATGGCATTTATTAAGCGCTTACTATGTGCAAAGCACTGTTCTAAGCACTGGGGAGGTTACAAGGCGATCAGGTGGTCCCACAGGGGGCTCACAGTCTTCATCCCCATTTTACAGATGAGGAAACCGATGCCCAGAGAAGTGAAGTGACTTGCCCCAAGCCACACAGCTGACAAGTGGCGGAGCCGGGATTTGAACACATGACCTCTGACTCCAAAGCCCGGGCTCTTTTCCACTGAGCCACGCTGCTTCTTGTGAATGAATGAATGAATGAATGACTGCATGCATGCATGAATGAATGAATGCATGCATGCATGCATGCATGAATGAATGAATGAATGAGTGACTAACCAGGTGGGGGAAAAACCCATTTTCAAGAATGCAAAGGATTTTTATGAAGCAACAGGGAATGAGCATGAACTTGGGAACAAGAGGACCTGGATACTAATCCCGGCTCTGACACTTACCTGCTAAGTGACCCTGGGCAAGTCACTTCACTTCTCCATTTCCCCAATTTCCTCATGTGCAAACTGGGGATAAAATACCGTTTCTCCCTCCTTCTTAGTCTGTGAGCCCCATTTGGGGCAGGGACCTTGTTCAACCTGGTAAATTTGTATCTATTACAGCCCTTGGAACAGTTACCTCATCTGTGAAATGGGGATTGAGACTGTGAGCCCCATGTGTGCCCAACCTGATTTGCTTGTATCCACCCCAGTGCTTAGTTCAGTGCCTGGGATATAGTAAGTGCTTAACCGATACCACAATTATGTCATATTTCTTATAATATGATATATTATATCATAATATCATTGTTGAATATTAAGTACCGCTCAGAGGTGAAACGGCTCCAGGAGCTGAATGAGTCTTCAGTAGCAGTTCCCAGTTTCATAGTTTTAGAGAAGGTTGAACAACAATAATAATAATGATGGCATTCATTAAGCGCTTACTATGTGCAAAGCACTGTTCTAAGCACTGGGGGATACGAGGTGATCAGGTTGTCCTGCGTGGGGCTCACAGTCTTCACCCCCATTTTCCAGATGAGGGAACTGAGGCACAGAGAAGTGAAGTGGCTCACCCAAGGTCACCCAGCTGACAAGTGGCGGAGCCGGGATTCGAACCCATGACCTCTGGCTCCGAAGCCCACGCTCTTTCCACTGAGCCCCGCTGCTTCTCTAACACCACAATTGTGTAGACATTCAACTAGGTATGAAGGTGATTGCCCCGTTGTCACCAAACTTTATCTGATAGAGGCCAGCAGGACTTCTTAATTCGATTTTGGACTTTCTTGCCTATGTTTTATTGGATAGCTAGGGAACAGAATTTGGCAATGGCATTAAGTTTTATGTGACCGGTTAGCGTTTTTGATGAGATGAAATAATACTGTGCAAGTGCGGGACAGATGCAAATTGAGCAGATCGAACACATTCCCTCACATGATCTGTGGCCTACGATGGAGGGAAAGCTGATATGTACCCTATTTCCCAGATGAGGAAACTGAGGAAGACAGAAGTCACTTGTCCAAAACAGAATTCCTTATCTTCCCACCCCAACTCACTTTCCCATCACTGTCAGTGGCACCACCCTCCTTCCTGTCTCACAAGCCCGTAACCTTGTCGTTATCTTGGACTCCTCCCTCTCATTCAATCCACGTATTCAATCCTGCCGGTCCCACCTTCACAACGTCGCTAAGATCCACCCTCTCCCTTCCCTCCAAACTCCTACCATGTTCAACTGATCATTCATGCTATCGCTCCTGGACCACTGCATCAGCCTCCTTGCTGACCGCCCAGCCTCCTGTCTCTCCCTACTCCAGTCCGTTCTTCATTCTTCTGCCCGGATCATTTTTCTACAAACACATTCAGGACATATTTCCCCCCTCCTTAAGGAACTCCAGTGGTTGCCCATCCACATCCGCACCAAACAAGAACTCCTCACTGCTTTAAAGCACTCAATCACCGTGCCTCCTAATACGACGCAGCCCGCACGCTTCCCTCCGTAATGCTCTCCTTCTCACTGTGCCTCAATCTCACCTTTCTCGCCGCTGATCCCTGGCCCTCAGCCTGCCTTTGGCTTGGAATTCCCTCTGTCCTCAAATCCGACAGACAATTTCTTTCCCCTCCTTCAGCGTCTCCTCCAAGGGGCCTTCCCTGACTAAGCCCTCCGTTCCTCTTCCCCAACTCTCTTCTGCATTGCCGTGACTCGCTCCCTTTGTTCTGCTTCCCTCCCATTCGTTCATTCATTCATTCAATCGTATTTATTGAGCGCTTTCTGTGTGCAGAGCACTGTACTAAGCGCTTGGGAAGTACAAGTTGGCAACATATAGAGACGGTCCCTACCCAACAGTGGGCTCACAGTCTAGAAGGTGGGCTCTCCCAGCCCCACAGCACATATGTACCTAGCTGTAGTTAATTTATTCACATTCATGTCTGTCTCCACTCCTCTAGACTGTAAGCTCATTATGGGCAGGGAACGTGTCTGCTGATTACTGAATTGCACTCTCCCAAGTGCTTAGTACAGTGCTCTGCACACAATAAGTGCTCAATAAATCTGATTGAATGAGTGAATGAAAGACATAGGACTGGAAATCAAAGGACCTGGTTTATAATTCCAGTTCCGCCCCTTGCCGCTGTATGACCTCGAGCAAGTCCATTAACTTCTCCGTGCCTCAGTTTCCTCATGGGTAAAATGGGGATTCAATAGACGTTCCACCTCCCACTTAGACAGTGAGCCACGTCGAATGGGGACTGTGTCCGACCCGATTATCTTAATACTATGCTTGACACATAGTAATGAATGCCATTTGGATTATTATTATCATAGAAGTCGATGACTTGCCCAAGGTGACACAGATGACGTCCGACCGAGATGGGCCATGGCCCCGCACTTCCTGGCACCCTCGGTCTGTTGCTCGTTAGGTCAGAGTTGGGTCACAGCAACGCGGCTTGATCCATAACCTCAGTGTTCTTCAGCTTTTTGTCGGTCCATCCTCAAAGCCGACAAATTAATGACTCTTTGAAGGAATTTATAACAAGCTGCAAGCCTTCTTACGTCATCAAAGTGTAGAAGTCAACATTCCGAAATTTCCGCAGGATTATTTCAAAGACCTCCTATCGTGCCCACAGGCGTTTGAGTTGCAAGAATTTTCCAGGGAGCTGGAAGAACATTTTGACTCCAGTCGGAGATCCCTCCCCACTTCCTCGGACATGGCAGCCCAGGACATGTCCCCACTCTACTCTGTCGGTGATGGGGAAGAGGCAGATTAATTCCAGTCCGACCGACTCCGCAGTTACGGAGTAGCTCAAGGACCTTATTGTCTCAACGCGGTCAAATTTGGCCCGTCGGTGGGAGAACCCATATTTGTTGGGGATGACGAACGTTTTCGTCAGGTATATGAAAATGGTACGGACGTCCGGCGCGTTGTTCCTCGTCTGAATTTTGGTCTGAAACACTACCGTGATCAGTGTAGTGCAGGAACTTGAAGCTGCATGGAGTTCTCCAAATCTAGGCCGGACAGGGCTTGGCACATTCATTCATTCAGTCGTATTTATTGAGCGCTTACTGTGTGCAAGACACTGTACTAAGAGCTTGGGAAGTCCAAGTTGGCAACATATAGAGCCGGTCCCTACCCAACAGTGGGCTCACAGTCTAGAAGGGGGAGGCAGAGAACAAAACAAAACATATTAACAGAATAAAATAAATAGAATAAATATGTACAAATAAAATAAATAAATAGAGGAATAAATTCCTACAAACATATACATATGTACAGAGGTGGGATGCCAACCTGAGGATCGTGGCAAAGGTTTAGGGCCTCCAGGCTCTGTCCAGCCCAATGCTGCTTGGGGAAAAGTCGGTAACGAGCAGTTCACTTAGGGCACGAAGCAACGTTCATGGGGCCACAGACCCGGCCGTCTACTTCAGGAGCCTCGTAGGATCCCAACTTGTACTTCCCAAGCGCTCAGTACAGTGCTCTGCACACAGTAAGCGCTCCATAAATACGATTGAATGAATCCAGGGAGGTCCCAGGGGCTCTGGGGCCACTGGGTGCCTCAGGAGCCTCTTAGGATCCCAATTTGTACTTCCCAAGCACTTAGTACAGTGCTGTGCACACAGTAAGCACTCAATAAATATGATTGAATGAATCCAGGGAGGTCCCAGGGGCTCTGGGACCAGTGGATGCCTCCGGAGGGAGGTTGAATGAATCACGCTGCTCAGATTGATGATGATGATGATGACGGCATTTGTTAAGCACTTTCTATGTGCAGAGCACTGTTCTGAGCGCCGTGGAGGATACAAGGTGATGAGGTTGTCCCACGTGGGGCTCACAGTCTTCATCCCCATTTTCCAGATGAGGTAACTGAGGCCCAGAGAAGTGAAGTGACTTGCCCAGAGTCACCCAGCTGACAAGTGGCGGAGCCGGGATTTGAACCCATGGCCTCTGACTCCAAAGCCCGGGCTCTTTCCATCGAGCCATGTACAAATTCATTCTATTTATTTTATTCTGTTAATATGTTTTGTTTTGTTGTCTGTCTCCCCCTTCTAGACTGTGAGCCCACTGTTGGGTAGGGATCGTCTCTAGATGTTGCCGACTTGTCCTTCCCAAGCGTTTAGTACAGTGCTGTGCACACAGTAAGAGCTCAATAAATACGACTGAATGAATGAATCCCTGGACTCCGTGAGCAGGAAAACCTTGGCCTATTCTTCCCAGCGCAGGAGCCCTTACCCCTTCTCTGGAAGGGGATCACCGGGGAAGCCATCACCATCCCTGCACCCAACCATCACATCCAAAACTCGATGCCGACTGGGGGAAGATCTGTGAGGGGGGAGACAGGGCAAAGACAGAACCCGCCAGCTCCCGGGCAAGAAACTGCTACAGCCCCCCGTGATGGGGGCAGGGGAGAAAGGACTTTCCAGCCTCAACTGGTGGTCTGGGCAACAGGGAAGGGACAACACTATTGGTGCCCATGGGGCGAAGGGGATACTCTCTAACATCCCTGACGTGAGAGCCGGGAAGTGAGGCAGAAGCTGTCCGCTCTGCTAATGTCGCTACTCCTTTCCCCTCCCTTATTTTCCCTTCCCTTCTTCCTCCACCGCTTCCCCGCCTTTTCATTCCCCCTCTCCTTCCCTCCCCTTTTCTCCCATCCCGTCCTTCCCCGTGGGCAGCCGTGACGGTTGTTGTGACGCAGTCGTGCGGGGCCAACTGCAGGATGGGGGTAATAGCGTCACGGGTCAATTAAAGCAGGCTTTTCCCGGCTACGCACGCGGGCGTTTTCGGTGGCTGTGACAGCGGTCGGGGACGATGGTGGATAGCGGCGGCTGAAGTAACATTTGCGGCGGAGGTTTAGTTGTGGTGAAGTCCTCAGTGGCACGTATGGCTTCCGGGGACGATGGGTGGCACGATACGGGCAGACCACCACAACACAGGCTTCCAAGAGGCCTTCCCAGACGGAGCCCCCATTCCCCCTATTTGCCCTCCCTTTTCCATCGCCTGGGCATGAGATGAACATCACTTGATCAAGTGATGTTCACCTCAGCCCCACAGCATCGACGTCCACGTCCGTACGCTCTGCCACGTCCCGTAACTGGGACTCCAATGTCTGGAAAACTCTTCGTGGGCAAGAGATTGTGTTTACCAACTTGGTTGAATCAGTAGTCTCCTAAGCATACGGTACGGTGCTTTACCACTCAATAAATACCGACGATCGACTGACTGATGTGACTACAAAATAATAACGATGGCGTTTATTAAGCACTTACTATGTGCAAAGCACTGCTGTCAGTGCTGGAAAAGACGACAGCGCAGTGCCAGTGTAAGTGCTTAATAAATGCCACCATTATTATTATTATTATTATCACTCTGGAGACCAGCAGGCAGCTTTCAGGGTGGCCACCTCTATAGTGGCTGTGGTTTGCACCTAATTTAGCCAGCTAATTTCCGGGTTTTTGTTAAACCTTCCTGCCAACTGAAATGCAGAATGGCTTAGTGGAAAGAGCCCAGGCTTGGGAGTCGGAGGTCGTGGGTTCTAATCCCGCCTCCGCCACTTGTCTGCCATGCGACCTCGGGCAAGCCACTTAACTTCTGGGCCTCAGTTACCTCATCTGTAAAATGGGGATTAAGATTGTGAGCCGCGCTTGGGGCAACCTGCTCGCCTTGTATCTACCCGGTGCTTAGAGCGGTGTCTGGCACATAGTAAGCGCTTAACAAATACCATTATTATTATTATATGTCCCGAGTCGTCTTTCAGTTGGACGTGTTCACCTACGATGGCATGAAGCCTAGAAAAGTGAAGTGACTTGCCCAAGGTCACACAGCCGACAAGTGGTAGAGCCAGGATTAGAACCCATGACCTTCTGACATCCAGGCCTGGTCTCTTCCGTTTCCCCCATCCTCCTTTGAGGCTCTGAGCTCATTTTTGGGTCCTGGTTTGTTTCTCTTTCCTTCTCTCTAGGATTCTCTTTCCTATCCTATTTATTTAGATTAATGTCTGTCTCTCCCTCTAGACCGTAAGGCCGCGGTGGGCCGGGAAAGTGTGTACCAACTCTTTTGTATTGTATCTCCCAAGTGCTTGGTACGGTGTTTTTTTAGAGAAGCATCTAATGGAAAGAGCACGGGCCTGGGAATCGGAGGCCCTGGGTTCTAATCCTGATTCTGCCACTTGTCTGCTGGGTGGCCTTGGGCCCCTTAACTTTATCACCCTTCACTTCCTTCATCTGTAAATTGGGACTTAAAGTCTCATATGGGAAAGAGACTGGGTTCGATCTGATGATCCTGTATCTACCCAGCGCTTAGTACAGCACCTGCTACTGCATAGTAAGTGCTTTACAAATACCATCACAAAACTAGACTGTGAGCCCGTTGTTGGGTAGGGACCGTCTCTATCTGTTGCCAACTTGTACTTCCCCAGCGCTTGATACAGTGCTCTGCGCACAGTAAGCGCTCAATAAATATGACTGAATGAATGACTACGGTACGCATTTCCCGGGTTCTGAATGTTTCACTCTCCCATGGCCGCAGTGAGATAGAAGTAAGAGGAAGAAAGTAGTGCCAAGGGAGGGGAGTTTGAATTCAGCGGGCAGGGGTTTTGCTTGACGTAGTGAATGACTCGAGGTTTTTGATGAGTGGAGAAATGTACTGAATGACATTTTAGAAAGATGATCTGGGCATTAAAAGAGAGTTTATTTGGGAGAGGGGAGGGGATGGAGATGGGGAAATCAGGGAGGAACTGACAAAGTCAACTAACTGGGGGATCACTCCGTCCAAAGTATTTATTGAGGGTCCGAGCACTGAGCGGTCTCCGTGTTTGGGAGAGTTGAATTGAGTAAGAAATGCGATCCATGGTCCGTTCCTTCCATGTGTGAGGCTGGAAGGAATGAGCCATTTACAGATACCTGGAGGAGGAGCGAGGGAAAATGTTACCTCTCTTCCTAGCTGAAGATAAATAGATTAGCTAGCAAGAGTACGTTTATATAAATTGAAAAAATGTATTCACGCTAAGGGCAAGTGGTGGATAGATCTGCATCGGAAAGGAGGAGTTTCACTGAGAAGTGGCACGGCTCAGTGGAGAGAGCCCGGGCTTTGGAGTCAGAGGTCGTGGGTTCAAATCCCGGCTCCGCCAACTGTCAGCTGTGTGACTTTGGGCAAGTCCATTAACTTCTCTGTGCCTCAGTTCCCTCATCTGTAAAACGGGGATTAAAACTGTGAGCCCCCCGTGGGACAACCTGTTCACCTTGTAACCTCCCCAGTGCTTAGAACAGTGCTTTGCATATAGTAAGCGCTTAATAAATGCCATTATTAGTATTATCTCCCATTTAAGTCTCCCATTATGTCCCATTAAGTTGGACTGTGTCCAACCTGATAATTAGAGAAGCACCGTGGCTCAGTGGAAGGAACCCGGACTTTGGAGTCAAAGGTCATGGGTTCAAATCCTGGATCTGCCAATTGTCAGCTGTGTGACTTTGGGCAAGTCACTTAACTTCTCTCTGCCTCAGTTCCCTCATCTGTAAAATGAGGATGAAGACTGTGAGCCCCCCGTGGGACAACCTGTTCACCTTGTAACCTCCCCAGCACTTAGAACAGTGTTTTGCACATAGAAACTGCTTAACAAATACCGTCATTATTATTATTATTATTGGAGTCAGAACTTCAGGTTTTGTTTTGTTGTCTGCCTCCCCTTTCTAGACTGTGAGCCCGCTGTTGGGTAGGGACCGTCTCTATATGTTGCCGACTTGTCCTTCCCAGGCGCTTAGTCCAGTGCTCTGCACGCAGTAAGTGCTCAATAAATGCGACTGAACGAATGAATGAATTTAGGAGCATTTGGAGAATGGGAAAAACCGTGGCCATGGTGATTTGAAGTGGGAGGGATTTCCATGCAGGGGGAGAAGCATAGGAAAGGGATCCGAGGCCAGAGAGTTGATCATGTGGTGCAGGAGGCATCGTGAGAAACAGTGGAAAGAGTGAAAGCCAGGGTGTCAAAGGGCCTGGGTTCTAATCCCGGCTCTGTCATTGTCTTCTGTGAGACCTTGGACAAGTCATTTAACTTCTCTGCACCTCAGTTACCTCATCTGTATAATGGGGATTAAGATTGGTCGCCCCATGTGGGACATGGACTGTTTCCAACCTGATTTGCTTGGATCTTCTCCAGTGCTTAGTACAGAGCCTGGCACAGAATAAGTACTTAAAAAATACCAAAACCACCCCCAAAAAGGCCATTAGTTTTACTTGGGAACACATTGCCCAGCTGGGAAGCAGAAAGATAAATTTTCCTACATGAAGGATGGCTTCACTGGACGACTCTGTCCACATATTTGAAAGGAACCAATATATATTAACTGGGTTTTTGTTTAAAAAATGCCAAATATTTTCCTAATTATAGAAGCCTCTTCCGCCTCCCCGAGAAACGCCAATAAGATGATCAACTGTCTTGTTTTCAGTGAGGCAGAATCTGTTTGTTTTCAACTGAAAAGCAGATAGAATAAAAAAAAAATCTGTTTGCGTAAGCATATTTTTAGTATTTTACAGCTTCCTTAGAGGTCAGCCCACCAGATGTGTTATGTCTTCCTGATAAGGCATCTTTCATTTTGTTTTGCTCAAACTGCCTGAAGCAATTTGTGTGTGTTTTACTGTTTTAAATAGTATTTGTTCATGGTATTTGTTAAGTATTTACCGTGTGCCAAGTACCATCCTAAGCACTGAGGTAGATGCAAGCTAACCTGGTTAGACCCAGTCCCCCATGGGGCTCACAGTCTTAATCCCCATTTTACAGATGAGGTAAGTGAGGCACAGAGAAGTGGAATGACTTGCCAAGCAGATAAGTGGTGAGTTGTAGAACGCATGAGCCCTGAGTCCCAGGTCCGTGCTCTATCCATTACAAAATGAAAATATTTGGAATATAACTTTTTTTCTTTTTTAACTAACTATGGTGATGCTTTTTGGATCAAGAGCGGGCTGTTTTCCCTTCTGGTTTGGTGCTCAGCTCGTCTGCCCCAGCCTCAGCAAAGGGAAGAGAGGGCCAGTCAAGATGCAGCCCTCATTTCTCCCTCCATCCCCGTCCCATTCTTCCATTGCTTGGCAGTCGCTTTGGAAACAGGAAAGGGACTGGAACAAGTGGCGGCCGAGATCCTGGGAGCAGCTGCGGCTACGCTTGGTTTTAAAAAAGGAAATGAAAATTCTGGAGTCAGGGGAAGTGGTGGAGTTGGTGAGGAATTGGCCAAACCCGGGCTGCAGAGACTCAGGGTAGAAAAGACACTTGAACAGGTGGTGGGGAGGGGTGGAATGAAGGAAAGAAGGGAAAGGGAAGGATTTACAGGTTATTTATTACTTACTTGTGTTCTCCCATTACACTGGGGACAGGTCGGCTCTGCAGCGTGACTTTTGAAATGGCCTTCACAAAAGCTGTGAGTAGCGGATAGAGAGCACTGTTGGCCTACCCAACAAAGCGTAACGCGCTGTGGTACTAGCTTACAAAACCACCGAGTTGTGTGCTTTGAAAATGTGATTGTATCATGGGATTCATTTTTTTCCGTAGACTTCCGTGTTATAAGTCAGAAGCTGAGACAGAACCTCTGGAAAAGTAATAGGAAAGTCCTTTCCATGCTGAATACCATAATGAGAGGTTGACTAAAGTATTGTGCAATATTTATAAAAGTCACTCAAACCATAATATTGCAATATTAAATAAATGAGACTTGAAATATGATTATGGTTCTGCTCACTGGTAGTGGTTTCTCAATTGTAACGACGAATTTGCCCAGTTTAAATTCAAGTAGCAACCACCTTCTTTTCTTCAAAATGCATCTTATAAGCTAATTCCTTCACACACCTGTATATGTCTGCTAATTATGTCGTATTGCCCTCTCCCAAATGCTTAGTACAGTGTACTGCACATTCCTCTCCTCCAGCGCTCTCCTGGACCCCCTCCAATCTGGCTTCCTCCACCTCCACTCCACTGAAACTGCTCTAAACAGATGATGCCCAAATTTATATTTCCTCCCCTGTTCTCTCTTCCTCCCTGTAGGCTCACAAATCCTCCCGACTTCAGGACGTCTCTACTTGGCCGTCCTCCCGCCACCTAAAACTCAACATGTCCAAGGCAGAGCTCCTTACTTTCCCTCCCAAACCCTATCCTCTCCTGAATTTTCCCATCACTGTGGATGGCACAACCATACTTCCTGTCACCCAAGCCCACAACCTTGGTGTAAGCGCTTATTATGTTAATAATAATAATGATGGTATTTGTTAAGCGCTTACTATGTGCAAAGCACTGTTCTAAGGTTACAAGGTGATCATGTTGTCCCACGGGGGGCTCACAGTCTTCATCCCCATTTTACAGATGAGGTAACTGAGGCACAGAGAAGTTGAGTGACTTGCCCAAAGTCACACAGCTGACAGATGGCAGAGCCGGGATTTGAACCCATGACCTCTGACTCCAAAGCCCGGGCTCTTTCCACTAAGCACTATACTAAAAACTGGGGTAGATGCAAGACTAGACTGTGAGCCCACTGTTGGGTAGGGACCGTCTCTATATGTTGCCAACTTGTACTTCCCAAGCACTTAGTACAGTGCTCTGCACGCAGAAAGCGCTCAATAAATACGAATGAATGAATGAATGAATAACCAGGCCCCACATGAGGCTCATAGTCTATATAGAAGGGAAAACAGGTATTCTTCTTTTCAGGAATCGGACCCCCTCCTATTAAAACTTTCATACAGAGGTGAAGTAAACTGGATCAAAGAACCCCCAGGGCACCATCCTCAAATCTAAGATAGATTACTTTTCTATAGGTACAAAATTATCTATACAAGAACTGGGAAGTGTATTGATGATATAGGCAAGACGTGCCAGAAATGTGGCTTCCTCCATAACAACAAACACACACACAGGCAAATGGCTCACTAAAGAATTCAGCTCCATAGCGACATAAACAGTTGATATTCGGTGATTAGGGATACATTTGATAAAAGGCTAGGGTCTAATAATTACTTAGTGATTGTCGTTCCTGTGTGTTATTATTGTTACAGTGTTTGTTAAGCATTTGCAATATGCCAAGCAGTAGGGTAGATACAAGATAACCAAGTCAGACCCCAGTCTCCTGTCCCCAGAGACCTCAAAATCTTAAGAGGTAGGGTGGATAGGTTGTGGGTAAAAAGAGCCGTTCCAATAAGGTTTAACATAAGAAGTAAGCTACTGTCTACCAATAAACGTTTTCCTCACAGGAGCTGAATTATTACCACTTTCAGAGCACCAGAACAAGTATTCAAAACTAAAACGGGGGAATATTTGTTCAGTGGAATTTACGGAAACACACTTAAAAACCTATATACCTGTTTCCCGCCGTAGGCAGAAGAAGAGAGAGATGACATGGAAAGAGTCAAGCTGGATAATAAAAGAATACTCTTCAATCTTTTGCCAGCCCACGTGGCCCAGCACTTCCTTATGTCCAATCCAAGAAACATGGTAAGCTCGTTGAAATGTTGAGAAACGCCTTTGCTCTTACATTTGCCCACTGAGGCTAAAAACAGACTCACATTTTCAAAGCTTCACACAGGTGACTGAGCTGAGGAACTCCAAACATCACCGTGAAAATCCGTGCACTTATATCAAGCTCTCGTTTTGAATCGTCAAGGAGTTTACCTGTATTTATTCCCCATGATTTTAGCCCCTGTTGCAGAGGTCAGGGTTATGCTTTTTTATTTCATTATTGAGAACGAAAGTGCATAGAAAAGCCAAGTGACTCGACAAGTTGGAGTCTTGAGCTGTGGCCAGTGACACCATCAAAGACACTCAAGCAACCCCAGGTGACTGAGCTAAGGAGCTCCAAACATCACCATGAAAAACCGTGCACTTACCATATCAGTCTTTCGTTTTGAATTGTCAAGGAGTTTATCTGTATTTATTCCCCGCAATTTTAGCCCCTGTTGCAGAGGTCAGGGTTATGCTCTTTTATTTCATTATTGAGAATGAAAGTGCACAGAAAAGCCAAGTGGTTCGACAAGTTGGAGCCTTGAGGTGTGGCCAGTGACACCATTAAAGACACTCAAGCAACCCCACTATGACCGTGACTCACCATTCCAACAGTAATTACAGGACAATTAATTGGACTAGCTAATTCACTTCAGCAGGAGACCAAGGTAGCTTGGTGTTCGAGTTTCAGCGCCACTTCTAGCCTCTTTCAGAGAGAGCCCTGAGTCATCCACTGCTTTAAACTACAATTTGTGAATAGTATGTTCATGGTGTTTGATTTTTTGAATAATTAGAGTCTGAAGCTGGTTGTGATCATTCTGTGTTTTAGTACTTCTGCTGATTCAGAGTATAATCTTGAGGATTTTGGTCCTACAATGTGTATTTTTCTGTAGGATACTATATTACATATTTCTAAACCTGCAGCCTTGCAAACGCATTTAGTTCTGCCATAATGGGCATTTTCGCTAAGCATTTCGGCCTGAACGCTGTTGGGGAATTAGGAAACATTCGTCATTCCTGTTGTCAGTTCTGTGCCTTGTTCCCTGATTTCTCCATTTTAAAACAGATTCATTGTTGCAACAAAACGTGAGGAAGTTTGATCAGGGGAAGCCCATCCTGTCGAATCCAAAGCAGGGATTAAAAGTTTGGGCAGAAGAGTCTTTCTCCTTCCCACACTCCTTCCCTTTTAATCTCTCTACTAGTCATGCTTACACCTGTCTGTGAAGAGGATTCTCACTCTTGCCCCCAGGAACTAGGAAAAGACTATGATTGAACCCAAGTTAAAGTAATAACACTCGTCCAGAGGAAAACACAAAATGGTCAGTGTATGAGCAGTGAAAAGGTCAAAGTCATACCATTTCTTGCTCCCTGCTTGAAGACCACCGTCCCCGGCCCAGCCAGGGGTTTCCTCTTCATCCTACTTCTCCTCCTTCTCATCATCATTGTCATCGTCATTGTCAGTCATATTTCTTGAGTGCTTACTGTGTGCAGAGCACTGTAATAATAATAATAATGATGATGATGGCATTTGTTAAGCCCTTACTATGTGCCGAGCACTGTTCTAAGCACCGGGGTAGATACAAGGCAATCAGGTGGTCTCACGTGGGGCTCACGGTCTTAATTTCCATTTTACAGATGAGGGAACTGAGGCACAGAGAAGTGACTTGCCCAAAATCACATGGCCAAGAAGTGGCAGAGGCAGGATTAGAACCCATGATGATGATGATCATGGCATTTGTTAAGCGCTTACTATGTGCAAAGCACTGTTCTAAGCACTGGGGGGCTACAAGGTTATCACGTTGTCCCACGTGGGGCTCACGGTCTTAATCCCCATTTTACAGATGAGGTAACTGAGGCTCAGAGAAGTGAAGTGACTTGCCCGGGGTCACACAGCAGACATGTGGGGGAGCTGGGATTAGAACCCATGACCTCTGACTCCCAAGCCCGGGCTCTTTCCACTAAGCCACGCTGCTTCTCACTGTACTCCACACTTGGGAGAGTACAACACAATAATATAACACATTTTCGGCCCACAATGACCTTACAGTCTAGAGGAAAAAACAGATATTCGTATGAATAAATGTCCGTAAGGGCTGTGGGATTGAATTCACTTCACTTCACTTCTCTGGGCCTCAGTTATCTCATCTAGACTGTGAGCCCGCGGTTGGGTAGGAACCGTCTCTATATGTTGCCAACTTGTACTTCCCAAGTGCTAAGTACAGTGCTCTGCACACAGTAAGTGCTCAATAAATACGATTGAATGAATGAATTGAGGGCAAAGTTGGCACCCAGTGAAGACAAGCCACACATCTGACCCTGACAGCCTGGGGGATGATGCTCTGTAGGGGAAGTGGGCGTCAGAACCGCAGAGCCACTGTCGCTTCCATAATACTTCCATTCATTCAATCGTATTTATTGTATAATGTATTTATTTATTCTATATTTATCATATAAGACTTCGCAGCTAGGAATTGATAACCCACAGTGGCTGCCACTCAACAGCAGAGGTTGTTACTCGGCTGGTCTGTCCGAGACCCTCGGGCGAGCCTTCACTGCTTGGCCGTAGAGGAGGCACACAATCAGAAGATGGTCCAAAAGTACCCTCTTCCCCCATTCTCCTCCATTCTTCTCTCTTTCCTTTCCCCTTCCCCTTTTACCCTCCACTTTGTCCCTCTTCACCCTTCATCTCATCTTCCTCTATCCCCATCTTTTCATCCTTCTCCATCAAAGCCCCTCTCTTAATGCCCTATTCATTCATTCATTCATTCATTCATTCATTCAATCGTATTTATTGAGCGCTTACTGTGTGCAGAGCACTATACTAAGCGCTTGGGAAGTACAAGTCGGCAACATATAAAGACTGTCCCGACCCAACAGCGGGCTCACCGTCTAGAAAGGGGAGACAGACAACAAAACAAAACATATTAACAGAATAAAATAAATAGAATAAATATGTACAAGTAAAATAGAGTAATAAATATGTACAAACATATATACATTCACCTCCACACCCAAAATGGCATCATTATTTTTGCCGGTCCTCTGTTTTCCTCCTAAGCCACGCTTCTTAGCAAGGTTTCCCCCTCTTGGGGCTGACTCCCAACCACCTCAGGACAGAAGGCAGAAAGGCAGAGAGATTTCCTCCATAAATAAAGGAAAAAGGAGCATCCCCTCACTGCAACTCAGAGCCACATTGAGTGTTTCAATTCATCACTACCGTAGCCCTCTTACATCCGGGAGAATCAATTTGTTGGACTCATTGCAGCTGAATAGGTGGATGTCAGCTACAGCTAACCGACTGCAGCATAGAAAGCGATTGCCAGCATGGAGTTGGCGGGGAGCGGCCCGAGTTGAGAGAAAACAGATTTTTTTCCTGGGAAAAGCATACATACACACCCACACACCCAATATACAAATCTGTAAAACTATCTGTTGTTTAAGAAAAGCAATGCTTAAAGAAGATGCTGATTAAATGGCGGGAAAACAATAATGACATTTTCCCCTTCCTTCAGGTTAACTTTCAACGTATAGCCTTTTTAAAAATATTCCCCAAAAAATCCAACTCTGGAATTTCGTTTTCATGAGGTATCTTTGACACTTTTACTGAAGCTTATTCATTTCCAGTTTGCTTTTCCAGATACTTTGGTAAAGGCTAGAACACCAGGCACACATCAAGTCTACGCTTTGGGTTCCTTTCACTTTATATATCATTTGCAATTCAGAATTTTCTCTTAATAGTCCGTCTCCCTCTGGAAACATAATATTCAATCAATCAAAGGTATTTATTGAGCGCTTACTGTGTGCAATATCCATGTCACTTCATTACCTCTGGTAAAGCAGGGGCCTGTTCATAGGAATTAAATGACCTGTTTGCTTGTGCTAAACTGTAAATGAAACCAAAATTGTAATTCCAAAATTACAGGACCTTTATTACCAGTCCTATTCACAAGTGGGGGTGATGTTTGCTTCCATCCCAAATTTCAACGATTTCTACATTGAACTGGATGGCAATAACATGGGAGTGGAGTGTTTACGCCTCTTAAATGAAATTATTGCTGATTTTGATGAGGTAATGTCTCAATTTCTAGTTATTTATACTTGATTTTTTTTTTTACCGATCCAGCTATACCCAGAGTCTCTGCACTGTTGATGGGTTTTGTTGTGTGGCTTCTCTTTAAGATAAATATGACTGTGTTTGTTTAGTTGTATTCCTGATTTAGGACATCTGGAAAGATCATCCTCATGCATAAAACAGACATATAAGTTTAGAACGTATGCCCACCATTTTACAAACAACGAAACCCTGGAATGTAGTCTAGCCTCTCATAGCATCGAAGATATGCTCGACTCGGCACAATTAATCCGGGTGGAATACAGTTCAACGCGGCCCAGTTACCCTAGGTCAGACACTTGAAGATAATGCGAGTCCCCCAAACAGCTGCAGTATGAAGACTTGAAAATGAGAAACTGAACACAAGAAGGGCAGAGGAAACCTTATAAGGACAAAGAGTCAGACATTGCCGCTTAATAGCTGAAAACTGAATCAGATGCCAAGGATAAACCCACATGGCATACTGCAGTCAAGAAAGGAACAGCTATTTTTGAGCAGAAGCTTTAAAGAAAGAAGCGACAAGAAGGGAAAAAGTGAAAATAGCACCAGGCGCTGCAAAGAAATATGACAATGCAACAAACGACGGCCGTTTCGCGCACATACGGGGCTGGGACATAAACCTCGTATGGGTGACTTCAGTCACACAACCACTCAAAGGTGAATTTTACCATCAATAATGCATTTTTCAAACATGGACAAGTGTGTGTGTGTGTTTGCATGTTGTTACATATACATATAGAAAAATATGCATCACTTAAACCCATCTCCGCAAGGAATTCTGATAGGTTCTCTCTCTGATATATTCTCATACTTTCTGAGTTAAGCAAATGTTTATATTCTCTGATTAAAGAGCTGTGCCTAAATCGTAGAAATTATATTGAGAATCTTGTTTAAAACCCATTCCAGGGTTCTTTGTAGGGCCCACATGCTAGTATAATTTTTTTTAATCTGAATCTGTGTAGGACATATCGTAACAGTGCACTAAGCACTGGGGTACACACAAGAGGTTCAACAATCTCCATCCCACATGGGGTTCACGATCCCGGGATTAATGAGGATTTAATTCTCTTTTTATATATGAGGAAACCGAGTCACAGAGAAGTTGAGGTCAAGCAGCAGACAAGTGATGGAGGTAGGATTCGAACCCAGGTCCTCTGAGTCCCAGGTCCATACTCTTTCCACTAGGCCACGCTGCTTGTCGGTTGGGATGGAGCAGGCAATCGGTCTAGAGAGCATTTTAAAAAGCAATCATTTTGTTGTCCGTCTCCCCCTTCTAGACTGTGAGCCAGTTGTTGGGTAGGGATCGTCTCTATATGTCACCAACTTGTACTTCCCAAGTGCTTTGTACAGTGCTCTGCACACAGTAAGCACTCAATAAATATGATTGAATGAATCAATCAGTGGTATTTATTGAGCGCTTGTTGTACCAAGCTCTTGGGAGAATATAACACAGTTGAATTAGCAGATATGTTCCCTGCCTATAATGAGCATACAGTCTAGAAGGGGAGATCGCCATTAATATAAATAAATGACTAGTTTATAGCATATAATTTAAAGATATGTACATAAATACAGTGCGTTGGGGTGGAGTAAATATGAAATGACTAACGGTCACAGATCCAGGTGCCTAGATAATGCAGAAGGGAGAGTGAACTGGGGAAAAGAGGGCTTCATCAGGGAAGACCTTAATGCTTTGAAGGTGGTGGTTTGGCGTATATGGGTGGGGAGGGAGTTTCAGGCTAGGGGGAGGATGTGGGAAAGGAAATGGTGGTAGAATAGACAATATCAGGGCACAGTGGCTAGAGAAGTCAATTGTGCAGCCTGGGCTGTAGTGGGAGATCAGTGCGGTGAGGTAGGATGTGATGAGCTGATTGCGTGGTTTAAAGCCAATGGTAAGGAGTTTCTGTTGGATGTGGAAGTGGATGGGCATCCATTGGAGGGTCTTGAGGAGTGGGGAGACGCGCACTGAACGTTTCTGTTGAATGATCCAGGCAGTGGAGTGAAGTGTCGACTGGAGTGGAGAGAAATAGGGTCGGGAGGTTAGCGAGGAGACAGATTGAGTAATCAAGGAGGGAAAGGATAAGTGCTTGGATCAATGGGGTAGCCGTTTGGATGGAGAGGAAATGCAGAGTTTTGCAGGGGGTGAAGGTAGAAGTGACAGGATTTGGTGACATTGAATATGCGGGTGGAATGAGGGAGATGAGCTGAGGATAGCAAGGTTATGGGCTTGTGAGATAGAACGGATAGTAGTGTTGTCTACAGTGATAAGGAAGTCAAGGGGAGGACAGGGTTTGGGTGGGAAGATAAGGAGTTCACTTCTGGACATGTTTAGTTTCAGGTTTCAGTGACCTGAAGGTCAGAGGAAATGCGAGACTTCAGGGAAGATGTCAGAGCTGCAGATGTAGATTTTCTATTGACACCTCTCTACTTCAATCAATTGTATTTATTGAGCACTTACTGTGTGCAGAGCACTGTACTAAGCGCTTGGGAAGTACAATTTGGCAACATATAGAGACGGTCCCTACCCAACAGTGGGCTCATAGTCTAGAAGGGGCTCACAGTGTAGAAGTTTTGTCTACTTCTTTTGTTTTGTTGTCTGTCTCCCTCTTCCAGACTGTGAGTCTGTTGTTGGGTAGGGATTGTCTCTATCTGTTGCCGAACTGTACTTTCCAAGTACTTAGTACAGTGCTGTGCAAACAGTAAGCACTCAATAAATATGATTGAGTGAATGAAATGTCTCTATCTGTTGCCGAATTGTACTTTCCAAGCGCTTAGCACACAGTAAGCGCCCAATAAATACGATTGAATGAATGAATGTATGAATTTGGGAATCACCTGCGTAGTGGTGATAGTTGAAGCCATGGGAGCAAAATATTTATCCAAGGAAGTGGGTTTAAATGGAGACTAGAAGGCAAACCAGAACTGATCCTTGTGGGATCCTACAGTTAGGGGGTGGGAGGCAGAGGAGGATCCTGTGAAGGAGAACTAGAACGGGCGCCCAGAGAGATAGGAGGAGAACCAGGAGACGACAGAGTCAGTGTAGGGAAGGTTGAGAAAATTCCCAGGAGAAGGGTCTGGTCTACAGTGTCAAACGCAACTGAGAAATATAGGAGGATTAGCATTGAAGCGGTCACAGTCGGTGAGAAGAAGGTTACCTTAGGGAAGGTGGGTTTTGTAAAGCGAAGGGAGCAGAAACCAGGTTGGAGGGGATCTAGGAGAGTATTGAAAGAGAGGAAGTGGAGAGAGCAGGTGTAAAAAACTCTCTGAAAATGTTTGGAGAGAAATGGAAGGAAGCAGTTGGGGTAATAACTGGAGGGAGGCATGGATCGAGGGAGGTTTTTTTAGGACAGGGGATAGATAAGCAGGCTTGAAAGCAGTGGGGAAGAAATCACTGGAATATGATCTGTTGAAAATGGCAGTCAGGGAGAGAGAGAGGAGGTGAACGTTTTAAAAAGATATGAAGGGATAAGGTCAGAAACACAGATGGAGAAGATAGATTTAGAGAGGGAGTGAGAGATCACATCTTGAGTTACTGTGAGGAATATGATGATGATGATGATGGTATTTGTTAAGTGCTTCCTAAGTGCAAAGCACTGTTCTAAGCACTGGGGGGATACAAGGTGGTCAGGTTGTACCACGTGGGGCTCACAGTCTTAATCCCCATTTTCCAGATGAGGGAACTGAGGCCCAGAGAAGTGAAGTGACTTGCCCAAAGTCACACAGCTGACAATCGGCGGAGCCGGGATTTGAACCCATCGCCTCCGACTCCAAAGCCCGGGCTCTTTCCACTGAGCCACGCTCAGGAGAGTCGAAGAAGGTGAAGGATGGGGCTGGGATCGGAGAGGAACAGGAGACATTTTAGGGGGTTCAACTCTGATGGTTTCAATTTTGTTGCCCAAGTACGTATCCAGGACATTAAGGGAAAGAAAACAGGTGAGGAGGTTGTGGTCTGAGAGAGGAATTTCAGAATTGGTGAGGGTAGAGATTAGTAGCATTACTACAGATTATAAAACCGTGTGTGTGCCCAAATTGGTGAGTATTTGAGGTGGGCTGAAACAGCAGGTCATTGGAATAGAGGAGTGAGAGGAGGTGGGCAGAGACATTCCCGTGGATATCGAAGTCCCCAAGGATCAATGGAGGGATGGAGAATGAGAGAAGGGATCAAAATGGTTAAGAAAGTTGAAGGAGGGGCCTGGGGGCTGGTCGGTAGATGACTGTGACTAGTGATTAATAATAATAATGATGGTATTTGTTAAGCCCTTACTATGTGCCAAGCACTGTTCTAAGCGCTGTGATAGATACCAGGTAATTAGGTTGTCCCACGTGGGGCTCACGGTCTTAATCACCATTTCACAGATGAGGGAACTGAGGCACAGAGAAGTTAAGTGACTTGTTCCAAGTCACACAGCTGATAAGTGGCAGAGCCAGGATTAGAACCCACGACGCCCCAGCCCGTGCTCTTTCTACTAAGCCACATCACTTAAATCCTCTGTACCCCAGTTACCTCATCTGTAAAATGGGGATTAAGATTGTGAGCCCCACGTGGGACAGCTAGATCACCTTGTATCCTCCTCAGCACTTAGCACAGTGCTTTGCACATAGTAAATGCTTAACAAATGCCATCATTACCATTATTATTATTATTATTCATATCTCTGTTTCTGATCCGACACTGATCCATATTCAAAGTTCTCCAAAAATCCTACCTCCTCCAAGTCTTCCCTAATGACCTCCCAAGCGCTTAGTATAGTGCTCTATACACAGTTAGCGCTCAATAAATACGATTGAATGAATGAATGAATGAATGAACTCCCAACGCTCTCAGCCATATCAATCCAACAGCCGTCTTTAGCACTTATATTTAGCACTTGTATATGAATGTATAATTATTTCTACAGTCAATTATTTATTCTAATAATAATAATAATGGTACTGGTTAAGCACTTACCTTATTCCAAGCATTGTTCATTCATTCAATCATATTTATTGAGTGCTTACTGTGTGCAGAGCACTGTACTAAGCGTTTGAGAAGTAGAAGTTGGCAACATATAGAGACGGTCCCGACCAAACAGCGGGCTCACAGTCTAGAAGGGGGAGACAGACAACAAAACAAAACATATTAACAAAAGAAAGTAAATAGAATAAATATGTACAAGTAAAATCAATGAATAAGTACTGTTTTTATTGGTATTGTTCTAAATTTCTAAATGCTGTTCTAAATGTTCTAAATGCTGGGTCAGAAACAAGTTAATCAGGTTGAATACAGTCCCTGTCCCATATTGCGCTCTCACTTTTAATCCCCATTTTACAGATGGGGCCACTGAGATCCAGAAAAATGAAATGTCTTGCCCAAGGTCACACAGCAGACATGTGGTGGAGCAGGATTTGAACCCACGTCCTTCGGACTCTCAGGCCTGAGCTCTCTCCATTAATCCATGCTGCTAATTATTCTTTGTGAAAATATTTTTACGACTCTCTCCGCTCTTGAAGCACATGAGCATCTTGCAAGGAAAGAGCACATTTCGTACTACCGTGGGACTTTTCCCGAGTACTTAATATAGTGCATTACATTCACTGAACGCTCAACCATTTCTCCCACTACTTATTTCCCTTCCGTAAACTTTCAGAATCATTGGTCTCTTTTTATCTTCCCCTCTGGTACATTCCCTTCTTCCAAAATGGTCCATTTGAAAGCAAATTCAGGAAATACCTTTGATTTCCCTGCTTCCCTGGACTAGCAGTGCTTAATTGTACCCATCCGGGCCCTGTCTAGTCGGGGAAGTAGGGGTGGGAAAAAAAATGCAGAGCTTCTGTGACTTTGGTGACTGCTTGAGAAAAGTGTATCATGAAGAGACATTTTGCAAGCTTGGGATCTCTTCCACTTGAAGGAGGGGTTAAATGAGATCGTGTAGATTGAAGGTATCTAAACTATGATAGACATTCAGTTCTTTCTGTGATTCGTGTTTTCATTGCACAATTAGTGGGTAATGCTATCAGGAACTGCAAAATGTCTTTCCTTCGAGCAAAACCAGATGAGGTACAATTTGAGTTTGATCAGTCAGTGACTCAATCATTCATGTTCTAGTGGCTACCTGTGCAGAGGAGGCCTTATTAATATTTTATGCGTAGACTTGTTGCAACCTCCAGTGCTTAGAACATAGTAAGCACTTAACAAATACTATTATTATTATTAGGGCAGAGTTATCCACACTATCACATGACCACTTGAAAAGAAGTGTGTCTCTGCTTCCAGTTATTCCAACTGTACTCAAACTTGAGAGAAAGGTGCCTAGGGATGTGGGGGAGGTAGAATTCATAGGGACATAGGTGCAGGCTTTTTTATGGTACTACGCTTATTCTGGGCCAGGCACTGTGCTAAGCACTGGGATTGAAGGACACTGGGGTTCTTTCCAAAGGACCTGAGTTCTAATCCTGCTCCACCATATGTCTGCTGTGTGACCTTGGGCAAGACATTTCATTTCTCTGGATCTCATTAGCCTCATCGGTAAAATGGAAATTAAAAGTGTGAGCCCAATATGGGACAGGGACTGTATTCAACCTGATTAACTTGTTTCTACCCCAGCATTTAGAACATTTAGAACAGCATTTAGAAATTTAGTATACCAATAAAAAACAATATTTATTTATTTTACTTGTACATATGGGATTCCCGTATCCCATATGGGAATCACCATTTTCATCCCCAATTTAAATTATGTAACTTACCCAAGGTCACACCGCAGACAAGTGGCAGAGACTGGATAAGATCCCAGGTCCTTCTGATTCCCAGGCCTTTGCTCTAACGCTTAGGCCATGTTGCTTTCCACTAAGCTTCAGAGGAGGATCTGGGTAAGGGAGAACCTAAGCAGCTACGCTGTCACTCACTCTGAGATAACCTCTTCGTGATTCATTCATTCAATCATATTTATTGAGTGCTTACTATATGCAGAGCACCGTCCTAAGCATTTGAGAAGTACAATTTGGCACCAAATAGAGACAATCCCTGCCCATAACGGGCTCACAGTCTAGAAGGGGGAAGACAGACATCAAAACAAGTAAACAGGCATCAGTAGCATCATTATAAATAAATAGAATTACAGATATATACACATCATTCATTCATTCATTCATTCAATCGTATTTATTGAGTGCTTACTGTGTGCAGAGCACTGTACTGAGAGCTTGGGAAGTACAAGTTGGCAACATCATTAATAAAAAATAAATAGAATTAGAAGTAGAATTATGGGCATGCATACACAAGTGCTGTGGGGTGAGGAGGAGGGGGTACAATAAAGGGAGAAAGGCAGAGTGATGGGGAGGGGAGGGGGAACAGAGGAAAAAGGGGAACTTAGTCTGGGAAGGCCTCCCGGAGGAGGTGAGCTCTCAGTAGGACATTGAAGGGGGGCTGTGGTGCTAGTTTGGCGGATTTGAGGAGAGAGGGCATTCCAGGACAGAGGTAGGACATGGGCCGGGGGTCGACGGCGGGACAGGCGGGAACGAGGCACGGTGAGGAGGTTAGCGGCAGAGGAGCGGAGTGTGCGGCCTGGGATGTAGAAGGTGAGAAGGGACCTGACGTAGGATGGGGAAAGGTGATGGAGAGCTTTGAGCAGAGCCCAGTGTGGGCCCCATCTAATCCATTCCCCATGACAGAGTAAAGTAACTGGCCCAGTTCTGTTCAATTTATTCTACACAGCCATGCTGGAAGATGTAACGGGAGACCGGGATGCAGGTATAAGAAGTTCCACACCCCTGGGAAACTCTCCCAACTCCAGATTTTGAACTTCTCCCATTCGTTTAAGAATTGCCGTATGAAGATGACTGCACGTTAGAGGCACAACTTCAAGAAGATATGCAAATGTTTATAAGCAAATTCACTGAATGTCCCACTAATTACCTGGCTGACAGTAAGTCTAAAGATGTTTTAGGTAATGTATTGGCCCACACCAAAGGAAACCATATACACAGCTAAAAATTAATATTGGCAAAACAGAGCTAAATCTGTCAAAGAATTCTGCATCCATACTCAGCACCAATGGCCAGTCAAGAGCAAGAAGAAGTTATTCTGGAACATAGTCTTCTAACATTGAAGTTATGCTCATCTCATCCCAGCTCTCTGGATGCAAAACAGAAGGAGAATGAGCGACAGCAGGATTCCCAAAATACTGCTGTACAAAGAGCCGAAACTGGGAAACCCAGAGGAAGGAAAACAGATGAAATGTGCAAGGGTATACGGTCAAACAGTGCCTCAGACAACGCTGTATTCAACCAGAAAATTACGAGTCAAATCGCCGTTGAGAAACAAGTGGCCATTTTTGAGCAGAAGCATCGTAACGAAGGAGACAATGAAGTGAAAGCAAAGACAGCCCCAGGTGTTGGAAACATCAAGCACGGAATACAAGGACGAATGAGGTTTAGGATTGTGGGTCTTGCATTCACCTTTTGGATCCTCCACACACTCCAGTCTTCTTTGGATTCAAAATCAGTCAATCCATCGGTAATATATATTGAGCGCTTACCATGTGCAGAGCACTGTACTAAGCACTTGGGAGAGTACAGCAGAAATAGCAGACACATTCCCGGCCAGTAACAAGTTCACGGTCCAGATGACTATTTCTAATATATATTTTATGCATGCATAGTTATATATAATCTCTCATTTATAAATGGGTGAAGAAGCGGTAGTCTTTGAAAGTGAGAACACAGCTGTTTGCTCTTCAGGGGAGAGGGAGTGGGGGTCGGATATTCTGGATTGGGGTGAGGAGCCTATGGAAGTGGAGTAAAGCTGAAGGGGGAGTTTTGTGATGACTTAAAGGGAATCTGGTTTAAAGCATTACCAGCCGCTGAGAACGATTTTCGATATCTATGAAAAAAAAATGACTGGTTTTCAATCTGTTTTACTGACACAATTTTACATGTTAGAAGCGGTTACATAAGTTGAACCATCTGTTTGGCCCATAGATACACCAACAGGGAGATAAAGCTAGGTAGGGCAGGCAAACCAATCCCAGGAGAAGGGAGGCAACTAGAAATCGTCTAGAAACTAGATTCTCACCTTCTGTTGCCAAATTCCACAGACCTCTCGAACGGCATCCTCCTGGCCCCTCTCCCTGCTCCAAAGACAGGAGGTTACTAACATTCCTCTGAGGAATCACGGGGAGAATGGGAAAGGAGGTGGGCAAAAGAAAACAGGGAGAAAAAGAAACCATAACATTATAGCTGAAGTGGGAGGAATAATATCCTCTTTAGTTGAAGGAACAAATGCCCAGTATCATTTAACTAAGCTGAAAATACCAGGGAGAGGTGGGCATTTCAAAGATCACATCCAGAGCCTCTTCCCAGTTTCAAGTCCTCTGAAACACAATGCCTATGAGTGGAACATAGCAGATCGGGTGAAATGTCTAATCTAGTATATTGGTGCATGTGTCAGCAGGTAACTATATTATCTTTTCTAAAATATAATGTAATGTTTAACAGTTTTATGTTTTAAACCAAGCTCATGGACAAAGAATATTATAAGGACCTAGAAAAAATCAAGACAATCGGAAGTACCTATATGGCAGCCGTAGGATTAGTCCCAACCACAGGAACTAAGGTGAGCGTCTTAAACAAGCTTTTGGCCTAGACGAAATATGTTTCTGTTTTCATGCATAAAATGGGCATCCGCGGACCAGTTTTACAGTGGCTTTTGTAGACATATATTGCCAGTGAACTAGTAGTTGCCGACTGACAATGGACCGACTGAGGAAATAATCTTAACGGGGCCTGATTTTGCGTGATATAGTAACAGTGCTCTGCACACAGTAAGTGCTCAATAAATACGATTGAATGAGTGAATGATGCTGAGAGGCAGGGACCTAAGTTCTAGTCTCAGCTCTGCTTGCTTACTGGGTGTCCTTGGGCAAGCCGCTTAACCTCTCTGGTTCTCAGTTTCCACAACTGTAAAATGGGATAATAATGATAATTGTGGTGTTTGTTAAGCGCTTACTATGGGCCAGGCACTGTACTAAGCGCTAGACAAGATAGACTGTGAGCCCCGCGTAGGATAGGAGTGGTGTCTGATCTGATTTTCTTGTATCCAACAGCACTTATCACAATTAGCACTTATCAAATACCATCGTCACCATTAATCATTAATATACAGTTGTGTGTGGCTTCCAGCCCTCCTGTGAAATGCCAGTCATTTTCTCAAAGCAAGAACAGTAACCAGCTGCAAATAAGTTGTTTCAGTTTCACCAATCCGTTTTGATATAAGGAAAACAAAAAATGGTTTTAGTGAGGTAATTCCGAGCAGAAAATATTTTTACATGCTTCTTGGAACCTTGAACGGTAGTTCCCTCTTCTACACTCCATGCAGTCCTGAGCCCAACTGCAAAATGTCTCAGCTTTTGGATGGATCTATTAAGTCGTATTCAGGGATTTGTCTTGCAGTCGTGATCGGAAGGGGATTCCCTTAGAATTTGGATATGGAAAAGATGCCCACCCACTTGATTACGAGCCCCACTTGGGATAGGGTCTGTTTCCAACCTGATTATCTCAGATTTAACTCAGGCCTTACTATACCGCTTGGAACGTAGTAATTGCTTAACAATTGCCATCATTATTTAATAAGCAATAACTCCCCTGATTGCCTGACTAGGAAGCCCCACTGCTACTAGATTATCTATTATGCATGAATGGCCCATGAATTCATTTTCAATGCCAGACGGCTACATATAGCAGGGCATTCCTGTAACTACTGGAGCCCTGAGTTCGCACCGATGGGTAGTCTCAGTGCTAATTTTCCTTTCGTGTCCTAAACTCCATTAAAACACAAAGTCCAAGCGAAGTCGGTCCCCGCATTTTTTCAAGAGGTCATTTATGGTGGGCTTGGCATATTGTTTGGGACGCCAGGCAGGAAAAACAAAGCTGACTTGAGGTTTGCGTCAGTGTCACCTCAAACAAATAAGCAGGAGAGTACAATGGAATGATCTGACTGCACTTTGAACTATAAACCTGAAAGCAAGAGGAACATTAGGTCACTGGAATAGGCCGTATGTGGAAAGCCATGTGTGTTTGCCTCATGTGCTTTTGATTTGGCAGTTGGGAGGCCAGGTGATTCAGTCCAGGATGGAAAATACTGATTTAGAAGGTTTATCGGGAGTGGCAGGAGACTCAGTATATATTGACACAAAGGGAACAGAACGAAACAGGCCAAATGCCCATCCTTTGTTCTCCTGTTGATTTCTAGTATATATTCCACACTCAATCAGTCAGCAAACATTACTCACCCCACTCACTTATTTCTGTATTAGTTAATAAGAATAATAATAATAAAAAATTACAAGCGCTCTGCGCTATGACAGGATAAACTAGAGAGCAGATTTGTCAAACTTCAAACCCTGGGCCCACTTGCTGTGCCACCGAAGGGGGTCGGCAACCTTCGAAGGACAGCCAGACAGCAGTGACAACTGCGAAAAAGTTGGAGGAGAGAGAGATGCAGCCGAGACCGCCTTCTCCCGTTCTCCCGGTTACCTGATTCCTGCTCCCGATCGGAGGGGCCCGGACCATAGCTGCCGATGCCAGGAGCTCCTCAGCGGGATTTCTTGTGTTTAGGCCCTGGGAGTCGCCCCAGGCAAGCACCAGTCTGGAGCAGGAATTGGCTGTTGGCGAGACGTGCCGGGGAAAGGTGGTTTCAGTTGCATTTTTCTCTTTGCTGTTCCCAGTCAGCTAGCACAAGGATGAGTGAGTACGAGAGTGGGTGAAATGATGAGCGTGTGAATTTAGTTATCGGCATATTTGTCGAAAATGGTTTGTTTTGAATACATAGCTGAACATCCATTTTCGGTATTTCAGAGGTCAGTTTCTGCCCTCCAAAGAGAAACTTTCCGAATTAAACGTGGGGGAGGGACTGGCTAGTATCTAGTGATCGGTGACCTCATCTGTAAAATGGGGATGAAGACTGTGAGCCCCACGTGAGACAACCTGATTACCTTGTATCTACCCCAGCGCTTAGAACAGTGCTTGGCACGTGGTAAGCACTTAACAGATACCATCATTATTATCAGTTCTCTTTTAATTACCCAGCTAATTACAATGGTAGTAATAATAGATTTATTAAGTGCTTATTGTGTGCAGAACACTGGAAAGAATATTCAGGTGAGAATTACATATGGCTCCCGTATTTTGGGGGCTCACAATCTAACCCAGCACAGCTTCTAAGGCACATAATTTCCAGATTACATATGGTTCCCATATTTGGGGGACTCACAATCTAACCCAGCACAGCCTCTAAGGCACATCATTTCCAGTTATAATAACCCATATCTCTTAGTGTCTTCCTTCGCAAATCCTCTTCTCCATCTAACTCCCACATCACATTAGACAACACCACTATCCTCTATATCTCTTAGACCTGCAATCTCAGTATAATCTCTTACTCTTCCCTCTCTTTCAACTCCCCTGTTCAGTCTATCACTAAATCCCCTCGGTTTTTCCTCCACATTTCCAGGATCTACCCCTTCCTCTATAGTCAAATGTCGAAGCTTGATTCCATTAGTCCATTCCCTGATCTCCCTGACTCTGGTCTCTCCCCATTCCGTGCTTCACTCTACTGCCGGGATCATGGTTCTGTAACTTCAATCTGCACTCATTTATTCATTTAATCATATTTATTGAGCGCTTACTGTGTGCAGAGCACTGTACTAAGCACTTGGGAAGTACAAATCGGCAACATGTAAAGATGGTACACATCTCCCCACTCCTCAAAAGCCCTCAGAGTTTCCCATTACTCTCGGCATCAAGCAGAAACACTTGATCGTTTGTTTTAAGGTATTCAGTCAGCTCTCTCCCTCTTACTAATCTACTCCCTTCTCCCACCACATCCCAGCTCCCTCTCTTCATTCTTCTTAAGTTAACCTATTCATTGTGCCTTCCTCTCACTTCTTTCATCATCGGTCGTTTGCTCTCACTCTCCCTCTTTTCCCTTCACTTCCTCCAGACCTTAGAACTCGCCCTCTCCAAAGCCGTTCCAAAATGTCACCCCCTCCAGGAAACTTAACCTGATTAATTGCTCTTACCCCACAGTTTTATCCCCCAGCTAGGACCTCAGCACTTCTGTGACTCCTGCGTAATTTGTGCCGTCTATGAACGTTTGTATTTGTGTACTCACTACTACCTGTAGCATTTTGGATATTATTAGCTTAGATATATTCTGTTTTTTAGCACTTACAAATCTGCACTTACACTTCTTTCTCCTTCATGACTGTAAATTATTTTAGTGTCTGTCTGCCCCACTAGATTGTAAGGTCCTGAAGGGTAGGATTCATTTCTTCTTATTCTGTTATAAACTCCCCAACACTTAGTTCAGAAACCTACACACAGTAGGAACTCAAATACTATTGTTTGATTGATATATAACTTGACTATATATATATTCATTGATATATCATTGATATAGCATTGATTATATTAATATAAGGAGCAGCACGGCTCAGTGAAAAACAGCCCGGGCTTTGGAGTCAGAGGTCATGGGTTCAAATTCCAGCTCTGCCAGTTGTCAGCTGTGTGACTTTGGGCAAGTCACTTCACTTCTCTGTGCCTCAGTTCCCTCATCTGTAAAATAGGGATGAAGACTGTGAGCCCCCCATGGGACAACCTGATCACCCCGTAACCACCCTAGTGCTTAAAACAGTGCTTTGCACATAGTAAGCGCTTAATAAATGCCATCACTATTATTATTGACTGAATGGAAAATTTGATTTCAGGTTTTAAGGTATGCTCTTTTTAGACAAGGTTTTATGTTTCATCGGACTTCTGGGCACACATTCTTACTAGCATAATCAGAACCTCAGTGATGGATGGTTTCTGGTGAAGATGATGGTTGATGGCTTTTTAGAGCTCTTAACAACACCTAAACATCTAGAGAGTTGGAGAACCTGGGCACTCCGCTCTGCCATATGTCTGCTGTGTGACTGGCAAGTCACTGAACTTCTCTGTGCCTCAGTTTCCTAATCTGTAAAATGGAGATTAAACACCTGCTCTCCCTCCCATTTAGACTCCCAGTCCTGTATGGGACCAGAATTGTGTCTGACCCTATTATCTTGTAACTACCCCAGTACTTAGTGCACTGCTTTCAGTGACAGTTCCAAAGAAAATATATTTTTCAAGGGACTTTTTCCCCTGGCCTCAAAAAATTCAGTTGGCATAAATTCACAAACAGATTTGGGCAGTGATTCAGTGATAGCTAAAATGCCAATAAGCTGGCCAGCCATAATTGTTGGAAAACAGGGATGAAATGTGTTACTATTCGAGGAGCAAGATTGTAGGACTGCTCAGGAGATGTTGAATTGAAACAGAGAAGAAAGGATCCAGTAGAGACCCGAGTGGTACCAAGATGCCCAGAGTACCCACGTATCTGGGTGTTTTTTTCAGACTGTTTAAAGTGTCTAAACCCAAAGCACGTGCATCCTGAGGACTGGTACTTAGAGTGAGTCAAAACCACCCTGATGTTTTTCAAGTGTAAAGCAACAATACTATTATTTTGTACCTAGGAAAAGAAGTCTATTCATTTCCAACTGAGTACACTGGCTGATTTTGCAATCGAGATGTTTGATGTCCTTGACGAAATCAATTATCAGTCTTATAATGACTTTGTCCTCCGTGTGGGTAAGTCACAAAAACGTCACCTTTACTTATGAACTTTGTGCCGCTTTGCCAACTTTCCTCAATATTCCAGACCGGCAGAAATGTCTACAGTTTTACGCTCTTGGTGCTGCCTTTCTTCCTTCTCTTGTTTCTCTCCTGTCACTGTCCTTGTCATTGCAGCTACAGAGTCCCACCCTCAAGTCCAGCTCCTGTTGAAGTTGAATGTTCTTTGAAGGATCTGACAATTCTCCTCTCTCCCTCAACTCCCCTCAAAACTCCAGGTTCTCAGGAACCAGCCTTCCTGCTCCCGGTCTCCAGTCTTCCTCTCTGCATATTCTTCTTCTTTATTCTTTTCCTTGGCTAACATTCTGGGAGCTTCGTTTTGAGTCAGAGCTCTCCTAAGAGACTCTGCTTTATCTGTCTGTCTATATATACAAACTCACACACACACAAGCATGTGTATTTTGGATTCTAGTCTCTTTCAGAGGACTAGGGAGCCACACAATGTATCACTCCGACAGTTACATTTACTAGTTCTCTTCTCTTGGGCAAGTCACTTCACTTCTCTGTGACTCAGGTTTCCTCATCTGTAAAATGGGGATTGATACTGTGAGCCCCAGGTGGGAGCGGAACTGTGTCCAATGTGTACAATGCCAGGCACGTAGTAAGTGCTTAACAAATACTACAATTATTATTATTATTAGTGTTCTCTTGTCCTACAATGGCAGCTTGGAGTAAGACTGGTGAAAATCGGATCAATCTCGGCAAAGATTTGCAGGCAAGAATATTTCGAAGGCAAATTTCCACAGTGATTTTGTATTGCAACGTTTTGGTTTTAGTTCCCTTTTTTCCAGGAGTCTCATAAACCTCCAAATGTCCCAAACTAGAACCGCTAGACGCTTCTCCAGTTCCAAAGTCTGACAGGGAATTTGGCTTGAGGAAAATTGAGGCAAATTCATTTAGATTGTGACTTGAATTATTTCACTATTTTGACTATACTAAAGATATGGAGATCATATAAGCTCAATTTTAAAATGGCATCAGAATTTCACTGAGAAAAATACTATATGGCCTGAGATCCAGACTAAGTGAAAGAAGAAATGTGATGTTGTTTCTCTTGGTTTAAAATATAAATATCTCACTCTGTGTCATAGGGTCAGAGGAGATGCACAAGATTGACCCACATAAAAACCCAGTTTGACTGGTTTGAAGGCAACTTAAGCCTTTTGGCTGTTATTATTTAGAACAAAATGTATTGTCCAGGAACAGTGTGTTGACCCTCACAAAAGTTATGAAGTCATTCTCCATAGAAGCAGTGTGGCTTAATGGAAAGACCATGGTCTTGGGAGTCCAAGGATGTGGGTTCTAATCCCAGCTTCGCCACTTACCTGCTGTGTGATCTTCGGCAAGTCACTTAACTCCTCTGTGCCTCAGTTACCTTATATGTAAAATGGAGATTAAGGCTGTGAGCCCCATGTGGGACAACCTGATTACCTTATATCTACCCCAGTGCTTAGAACAGTGCTTGGCACATAGTAAGCTCTTAGTAAAGTGCTCTGCACACAGTAAGTGCTCAATAAATATGATTGTATGAAGGAATGAGTGAAGCGCTTAACAAATGCCATAATTATTGTTATTATTGTTATTATGTGGTCTAATTGCCTATAGATAACTGATAGGCCTGAAAATTGATAGAGTCTTCACTGTGGCTCTCCAAAATACACTGTTTGAGTTCTTTCAGGGAAATAGTCAACCAATCAATCCTATTTATTGAGTGCTCACTATACGCAGAGCACTGTACTAAGCGGTTGGGAGAGTACAGTAGAATAGAGTTGGTAGTCATGTTTCCTGCCCATGACGAATATACTGTCTAGAGAAAGCAAAGTTTATGGGGCTTCATAATATAATAATAATGATAATAATAATGGCATTTATTAAGCGCTTACTATGTGCCAAGCACTGTTCTAAGCGCTGGGGAGGTTACAAGGTGATCAGGTTGTCCCCGGGGGGGCTCACAATCTTAATCCCCATTTTCCAGATGAGGTAACTGAGGCACAGAGAAGTTAGGTGACTTGCCCAAAGTCACACAGCTAACAATTGGCAGAGCCAGGATTTGAACCCACGACCTCTGACTCCACAGGCCCTGCTCTTTCCATTGAGCCACACTGCTTCAATGGTACAATGAAATATCAAGTCAAGTTAATATCAAATCCAGCTTAATTCTTCACGGACACATATTTGTTACTCTGTAGAGAATCTTCACTCAAGAAATAAGGACATTTTCCCGCAGGTTTTTGCCTAAAATTGCTTTAACCTAAGCAAACCCATGTTTTTCTAGCTTGAAGAATTTGGTGCCGCACATAAGCCTTATATATAACAAACACCAACGACAACCATGGCAGCAACCCAGCCCGTCCCAAGCTTTTAAAAGTACTTTCCCTGGGTGAGTTAGTAATATTGAGCCCTGATTTTCAGCTCAAGCAGGGAGGGGGGCCAGGCTCAACTATTTTTCCCAGAGAAAGAGAATATTCCCATCCACTCACCTACACGTCAGAGTTCATGCCACGTGAATGCAAAACCCTCTGACGTATTCCCAAGTGGATGTGGATGGACGTGCCCAAGATTTATATTTTCTGATGTGTAGAGCTTTGGCTACAATGCCTCTACTAAAAACAGGCTTACTGGTGATCAACATCCTGAATCTAAAGACTCAGATGTGAATGGAGACAAGCATTAATGTGAAGAATCTGGAAAAATGTTGCAGAAAAACCCACTCCAATCTGTGCCTGGAGAACAAGCGTTCTCACCATGCAGGGGCAAATGCCGCCCGTTATTTCTTAAAACATAATAACATTTTCAACTCTGGTGAAAATGTTTTACTCAGATAAAATCCAATCCATTTTCATTATATATTGAAGTATTGAACTGGTCACAGTTTTTTTCTTTTTTATCCTCATATTTTTTCTTCTTTTTCAGAAATTTCCTGTAGCTGTTTGGTTTTTTTCTTTCCTTTAGAGTGCTCTCATTCAGCAGTCACAGAGTTCTGCGTATATCTGTGTCTCTTTTCTGCCTCCACGTTATTACTCTCCAAGTTATATTCTAATCCCGGCTCTGCCACTTGTCTGCTGGGTGACCTTGGGCAAGTCACTTCACTTCTCTGTGCCTCAGTTACCCCTCAGTTCCCTCTCTGTAAAATGGGGATTAAGACTGTGAGCCCCCCGTGGGACAACTTGATCACCTTGTAACATCCCCAGCGCTTAGAACAGTGCTTTGCATATAGAAAGCACTTAATAAATGCCATCATCATTATTATTATTATTACTCTTCTCTATTCACCAGTGATCAAAATGTTTTATCTACTGCAGTCTCAAAACCTCCCCAACACATATCTTTGCAGTTTGAGAAAAAAAAGTAGAATAGTAATTAAACTCAATCCTCAATGATGCAGACGAAAATATCACTAGAGACAACTCAATGACAATTAAACAAAATTGCGGCCAACGCCCTGGCAGATTTGAAACTTGGACAACAATAAAATGATTCCCCCAAGCAGAAACACTCTCTCCAAAAGGAGTTAAGAAGCATCTTGCCATTCGCACTAGGCTTTTTCAATTTCTCACCCTCAAAGTCAGGACTCTCTCATTCTTTTTGACTTGCCAGCATGTTTGGGAATATAAAAAATGCTTTCTGAATTGATGAATCTCATTAGTAGTAGGATAAAAGAGTGATGAAAGGGGCTGTTACCTCCACAGCAGAAAAGGCCACCCCAGCAGGAATAGTTCCAGATTAGCTTCTCTACCTTTCTTTTAAACATCCCCCAGCCCAGAAGGATGGCACAGCTGATCTACTTCATTGCAAAACAGCAAGGAAAATTATAAAAATACAATTCTTAATTGAGAAGTCATTTGTCATGCTTGCCTTCTTTGGTTATTTTTAAAAGCTTCTATTGAGGTTACTAAAAAATAATTTTCTGTTTTTCAGGCATTAATGTTGGGCCAGTAGTGGCAGGAGTCATTGGTGCCCGAAGACCACAGTATGATATCTGGGGAAACACTGTAAATGTTGCCAGCAGAATGGATAGTACTGGAGTGCAGGGGAAAATTCAGGTGAGCCAATTCTTGGTAGTTCATACATGTGAAATGCTATCTGGGTCAGACCAGAAATTCTACCAGCCCTGAATTCTGTCCTTCATTGGTACCAAAGATGTTTAGAGTTTGGCCTCTATCCTCGTGCTTAGAAAAGAGCCTCTTACAATCCCAAACCTTTCCCCAGTAACCCTCACCTCCCAGGAATATGTCTAAACAGCTCATGATTCTTCTAAGGGAGGCTTTTGTGGCCTAGAAACTGATTCTCTGGAGAAGTCACTAATGCTGGGAAAAGTCCAGGGAAAACGTGGAAGAGGCCAACTATTCGTTCATTCATTCAATCGTATTAATTGAGCGCTTACTGTGTGCAGAGAACTGACTAAGCGCTTGGGAAGTACCAGCAGCTAGATGGCTAGAGACCATAACCACGATAATGGAAGAAACATTAGGAAGTTTGCAGATTATAGCAGAGGACAGGATGTTCTGGAGAAAGTATATCCTTGGAGTTGCTATGAATCGGAAACAACTCAACGGCACATAATAATAATGATAATGATAATAATAATAATAATAATAATAATAATAATAATAATAATACTAATAATAATAATAAAAGGAGCATGGGACTGAGAGTTGGAAGTCCAAGTCTTCTGCCACTAGTCTGCTGTATGAGCTTGGGCAGGCAGTTTTCCTCATTATGCCCTATTTCCTCATCTGTAAAGACTTTTTCTTTATCTGTCTCAGACTATGATCCCTGGTTGGGGCAGGGAGTGTTCCTGATCTGACCGTCTTCCATTTCCCCAGAATGTAGCAAACAGCTTGGCACTTAGTAATCATCAAATAAATACCCTAATTATTGTCTTACGCCGTTGAGCCATTTCCGACCCATAGCGACGCCATGGACACACTTCTCCCAGGACGCCCCACTCTCCATCTGCAATCATTCTGGTGGTGTATCCGTAGAGTTGTCTTGGTGAAAATACAGAAGTGGTTTACCATTGCCTCCTTCCGCGCGGTAAACTTGACTCTCCACCCTTGACTTTCTCTTGACGCCGCTGCCCGGCCCAGGTGAGTTTTGACTCATAGCAAATTGCCCTCCACTCGTTAGCCGCTGCCCAAGCTAGGAAGGGAATGTGTATGCACTCTGCTTGACTCTCCCTCCCGTAGCCGAAGCTGGTAGAGTATGGGAAACGCTCCAGGAACGACTCTGAGAGGGGCCCTAATTATTAGCATCCCTTTTTCCACTAATAGCTATCGTGGGTCTTTGAATTCATATAAACCAAGGATGGGCAATTATTTCCCTGGGCCATTTTCCACCTTTTGCGAACCTTATGCAGGTTGGTTGCCCATCCCAGTGAAGGGCAATGGGGGGTTTGGAAGATAGAAACAACTGCACATCTGCCTGTGCCCTAGGCCGACTCCTATGTGACTCCCAGATTGTCTCAAGTTTCACACATCATGTACGCCGACAAAAGCCCTGCATGCCCAGAGCAGCAGAAACATTCATTTATTGGAGGGGATTCAGAGAGAGAGAGAGAGAGAGAGAGAGAGAAGAACACACACCAGATTACTAAAAGGGAGGAGAAGGAAACCCTGCAGGACCGAACACGTTATTCATAATGAGTTTCTTAAATTAGCAGCTTCTAAAGCATCCTGGGGCAAGATAAGAACATCTGTCATTCATTCATTCATTCAATCATATTTATTGAGCGCTTACTGTGTGCAGAGCACTGCACTAAACCCTTGGGAAGTACAAGTTGGCAACATATTAAGACAGTTCCTACCCACCAACGGGCTCACAGTCTAGAAGGGGGAGACAGACAACAAAACAGAACACGTGGATAGGTGTCAAGTCATCAGAATAAATAGAAATAAAGCTAGATGCGCATCATTAACAAAAAAGATAGAATAGTAAATATGTACAAGTAAAATAAATAGAATAATAAATTCATTCATTCATTCAATCGTATTTATTGAGCGCTTACTGTGTGCAGAGCACTGTACTAAGCACTTGGGAAGTACAATTTGGCAACATATAGAGACAGTCCCTACCCAACAGTGGGCTCACAGTCTAGAAGGGGGAGACAGACAACAAAACAAAACATGTGGACAGGTGTCGTCATCAGAATAAATAGAAATAAAGCTAGATGTGCATCATTAACAAAATAAATACAATAGTAAATATGTACAAGAAACATAGAGTAATAAATTCATTCATTCATTCAATCGTATTTATTGAGCGCTTACTGTGTGCAGAGCACTGTACTAAGCACTTGGGAAGTACAAGTTGGCAACATATAGAGACGGTCCCTACCCAACAGCTGGCTCACAGTCTAGAAGGGGGAGACAGACAACAAAACAGGACAGTCATTCCCATTTTGCTTTTAAATGTTGCTTTTAAATTACTTACAACTAAAAAGTTCTTTTAAAACTCTAAGGTGATTGATCCCTGGAGAGCAAGCCAGAGGGGAGCTGGAAGGATCTAAACAGCGGCCGTCCCTTAGGTCTGGAAGCATGGAAGTGGGTGAACAGGGAACTTCCCCAGTGCTTTGAATCAATCAATCAATCAATCAATCATATTTATTGAGCACTTACTGTGTGCAGAGCACTGTACTAAGCGCTTGGGAAGTCCAAGTTGGCAACATATAGAGACAGTCCCTACCCAACAGTGGGCTCACAGTCTAAAAGGGGGAGACAGAGAACAAAACCAAACATACTAACTAAATAAAATAAATAGAATAGATATGTACAAGTAAAATAAATAAATAGAGTAATGAATATGTACAAACATATATACATATATACAGGTGCTGTGGGGAAGGGAAGGAGGTAAGATGAGCAGCGCTTTGCACATAGTAAGCACTTTATAAATTCCATTATTATTATTATCATTATTATTATTATTATTATTATTATTATTATTATTATCATCATTACTACATGTCTACGCAGTTGATAGGCACTATCCCTGATCACAAGGAACATATAGTCTACATGAGGCAGACAGACATGAAAAGAAATTACAGAAAGGGGAAATAGGAGAGTATAAAAATATCGTGGGGATGGGGTACTTTCCAATCCATACCCTTTCTGATTTTGTAGCTTTGACTTTTCCGCTTTGAAGACTTGTTAATATTGTCAGCTACTGCTAGTATAAAAGAAGCAGCGTGGCTCAGTGGAAAGAGCCCGGGCTTTGGAGTCAGAGGTCATGGGTTCAAATCCCGGCTCCTCCAATTGTCAGCTGTGTGACCTTGGGCAAGTCACTTAGCTTCTCTGGGCCTCAGTTCCCTCATCTGGAAAATGGGGATTAAGACTGTGAGCCCCCCGTGGGACAACCTGATCACCTTGTAACCTCCCCAGTGCTTTGCACATAGTAAGCACTTAATAAATGCCATAATTATTATTATTATTATTATTATTATTATTATAAAAGTTACTTCATCCCCATAGCAGTTTCAGTTGCCCTTCCCCTATCTTCTCCAATTCCATAACTCCATCATGACCTTTTTAAATTGGACTGATCAGGATTCCAGGTGTGGGTCTCTGATGGTTTTTCATAGGGATACAAAAATATGTTTTCTGCCCTGCTTATGATCGCATTCCTGAGAGTTCTTAGCATGTCACTGATTTCTTTTCTGAGTTGGAAACCTGTAAATGCCATACCTCTGTTACTGAACTCACCGAAGCGCAACATCATGTTCAAATCAAATCGTTGAATAATATTTATTGATCACTTACTGTGGGCAGAACACAACGTGGCTCAGTGGAAAGAGCACGGGCTTTGGAGTCACAGGTCAGGGGTTCAGATCCCGGCTCTGCCAATTGTTAGCTGTGTGATTTTTGCGCAAGTCACTTCACTTCTCTGTGCCTCAGTTACCTCATCTGTAAAATGGGGATTAAGACTGTGAGTCCCCCGTGGGACAACCTGATCACCTTCTAACCTCCCCAGCGCTTAGAACAGTGCTTTGCACATAGCACTTTAGAAATGCCGTTATTATTATTATTATTATTTGGAGCCACAGGTCATGGGTTCAAATCCTGGCTCCGTCAATTGTCAGCTGTGTGATTTTGGACAAGCCACTTCACTTCTCTGTGCCTCAGTTACCTCATCCGTAAAATGGGGATTAAGACTGTGAGCCCCCCGTGGGACAACCTGATCACCTTCTAACCTCCCTAGCACTGAGAACAGTGCTTTGCACATAGTAAGTGCTTAATAAATGCCATTATTTTTATTATTATTATTTTGAGTGACAGGTCATGGGTTCAAATCCTGACTCCATCAATTGTCAGCTGTGTGATTTGGGGCAAGCCACTTAACTTCTCTGTGCCTCAGTTACCTCACCTGTAAAATGGGGATTAAGACTGTGAGCCCCCAGTGGGACAACCTGATCACCTTCTAACCTCCCCATCGCTTAGAACAGTGCTTTACACATAGTAAGCACTTTATAAATGCCATTATTATTGTTATTACTACTAAGTGTCTAGGCAGTTGATAGGCACTATCCCTGATCACAAGGAACATATAGTCTACATGAGGCAGACAGACATGAAAATAAATTACAGAAAGGGGAAATAAGAGAGTATAAGAATACTTATGTAAGTATTGTGGGGATGGGGTACTTTCCGAAGCCTTAACACTAGCCTCTGATTAGCCTCGGCAGAAATACGAGATTGGTTACTGAAGGGGACGTGATAAGGAAAAGGAAAAGAGAGACAACACAGCCAATGACTAATTCATTTCAGCTCTAATGTTGTATCACAGGCCCAAGCTAAAAAAAGAAGATTGTCCTAGTTGACAGTGCAAATAATTTTACAACGAACTAATTAGCTTGACCCAAACCCATTCCTGAAGGGCAGCAGGGGCTTTGGAGTCAGAGGTCATGAGTTCGAATCCCGGCTCCACCACAAGTCTGCTGTGTGACCTTGGGCAAGTCACTTCACTTCTCTGAGCCTCAGTTCCCTCATCTGTAAAAATGGGGATTAAGACTGTGAGCCCCACGTGGGACAACTTGATCACACTGTATCCCCCCCGGCGCTTAGAACAGTGCTTTGCACATAGTAAGCGCTTAGCAAATGCCATTATTATTATTATTATTATTTGCATGTCTTGACATGCCCTAATTTAGCAGGTTTGGAAGAAAAGGGGATAAAGGCTCACCCATATATTTAGGACTTGTATATATGTATATATGGTTGTACACATTTATTACTCTATTTATTTATTTATTTATTTATTTTACTTGTACATTTCTATCCTACTTATTTTATTTTGTTGGTATGTTTGGTTCTGTTCTCTGTCTCCCCCTTTTAGACTGTGAGCCCACTGTTGGGTAGGGACTGTCTCTATGTGATGCCAATTTGTACTTCCCAAGCGCTTAGTACAGTGCTCTGCACATAGTAAGCGCTCAATAAATACGATTGATTGATTGATTGATTGATTGATTGACTTGGAATTTTGCAGTTATGCAGTTACGCTACGCTGGGTGATTGTGGTTCATAGCTGAAAAAGCAGTTCATTGGTCAGGCCATGATAGAGGTATCTGTGGAGACTTTTGTTAAGAAGCACTGTGGCTCAGTGGAAAGAGCACGGGATTTGGACTCAGTGGTGATGGGTTCAAATCCCAATTGTCTGCTGTGTGACTTCGGGCAAGTCACTTCACTTCTCTGGGCCTCAGTTACCTCATCTGTAAAATGGGGATTAAGACTATGAGGCCCCCATGGGACGACCTGATCACCTGTAGCCTCCCCAGCGCTTAGAACAGGGCTTTGCACATAGTAAGCACTTAACAAATGCCATCATTATTATTATTGTTGTTCAGCAGCTACTTCAGGCAGTCCCCCAGAGGGACAGCTTGAGGACAAAGTTCCGCCACTTGTCAGCTGTGTGACTTTGGGCAAGTCGCTTCACTTCTCTGGGCCTCAGTTCCCTCATCTGTAAAATGGGGATTAAGACTGTGAGGCCCCCCATGGGACAACCTGATCACCTTGTAGCCTCTCCAGCACTTAGAACAGGGCTTTGAACATAGTAAGTGCTTAATAAATGCCATTATTATTATTATCATTATACTCCACTCTAGCCAGTGGGAGAGATTTCTAAGTAAAGGGGATGCGTCGTTTTTTTCTCCACCATGCCCAGAATGGGGGAGAAATAAAGCCCCCTCAGAAAAATTTTCCGAAGTGCTGCGGTCCTAAAACTCAATCCAGTTGCTGAAGCGTAAGATTGGCTGTGAGGATCAGAATGGTCAGTGTTAGCGCGTACTTTGTTTCTTAACTTTGAGTATTATTTCAATACCACCACAAACGCTGCTGAAAGTGATTTACATTTTCGAAGCCTGAGTCCATCTGAAAAGAATCCTCCTGTGTATCTTTTGTTGTTTGGATGTTGTTTGGATTATTTCCCTAAGTGTGTTTTTATCAACCCACCTGTGGATGGTATTTTTGAGAGCCTATTCTGTACCAACCACTGTTCTAAGCACTTTAGAAGGATACCGAGCGATAGAGTTAGTAGACGCTTTCCCTGCCCTCCGGGAGAGTCTAGAGGAGGAGTTTACGGTATCGAGGGATTTAGACTGTAATCATTTGGACGTGAATCCAAGGCAGTAACATTTTTAAATGCCTTGGATCGATAATAATAATAATGGTATTTGTTAAGCGCTTACTCCGTGCACTCTTCTAAGCGCTGGGGGGATACAAGGTGATCAGGTTGTCCCACGTGAGACTTACAATTTTAATCCCCTCATCAGTTACAGATGAGGTAACTGAGGCACAGAGAAGTGAAGTGACTTGCCCAAAATCACACAGCTAAGTGGCGGAGCCGGGATTAGAACCCACAACCTCTGAGTCCCAGGCCCGGGCTCTTTCCACTGAGCCACGCTGCTTCTCTAATGATGAACAGTCTTTATGATCTCATTTACACTATAAAATGTAGTACATTTAACTGGATCACATTTTAGAATCACTCATTCAGTCAGTCGTATTTATTGAGCGCTTACTGTGTGCAGAGCACTGTAGTAAGCGCTTGGAAAGGACAATTCAGCAACAGATAATCCCTGCCCACAGTGGGCTCACAGTCCAGAAGGAGGGAAACAGACATCCAAGCAAGTAAACAGGCAACAATAGCATCAATATAAATACATAGGATAATAGGTGTATACACGTCATTAATATAAATAAATTGAATTATAAATATGCATAAGTGCTATGGGATGGGGAGAGGGGTAGAACAAGAGGAGTCGGCGCGATGTGGGGGGAGCAGAGGAAAACCCACTGTTGGGTAGGGACCGTCTCTATATGTTGCGGACTTGTACTTCCCAAGCGCTTAGTACAGTGCTCTGCACACAGTAAGCGCTCAATAGATACGACTGAATGAATGAAAAGGGGAGCTGGAGGAAGTGAGCCGTCAGTAGGGCTTTGAAGTGGGGATGTGTGATTGTTTAGATATGGATTTGCTTTACGTATTTTATAACAAAAGCTAAATTATCTGATTATCTTGTGTTTATTCTAGCATTTAATACAGGTATATAATAAGGGCTTAACAAATACCACTTAAATTGTGTATTTCAGATGTTCTTATTTCATTCGTTTTTATCCTTAGAAATACAAAACTCTTAGGTTTCTGGAAGAATCATTTATCCACTTAGGTGGGTGGGAGTAAGTGATGACTTCACACATTTTCCCTTACTATGACCTCAATAAATATTCTTTGTATTATTTTGGCCGTGCCGTGTGTTGCTCTGCACACAGTAAGAGCTCAATAAATACGATTGAATGAATGAAAAGGGGGGCTGGAGGAAGTGACGAGTCAGTAGGGCTTTGAAGTGGGGAAGTGTGATTGTTTAGATATGGATTTGCTTTAAGCATTCTATAACAAAAGCTGAATTATCTGATTATCTTGTGTTTATTCTAGCATTTAGTACAGGGATATAATAAGGGCTTAACAAATACCATTTAAGTTGTGCATTTCAGATGTTCTTATTTCGTTCATTTTCATCCTTAGAAATACAAAACTTTTAGGTTTCTGGAAGAAACATTTATCCATTTAGGTGGGTGGGAGTAAGTGATGACTTCACACATTTTGCCTTACCATGACCACAGTAACTATTCATTGTATTATTTTTGCCGTTTATCGAGATCCCCGAGTGTGTTTAGTAAAGTGCTCGGCACATAGTAAGCACTCAATAAATACCATTGATTGATTGATGTTGGCCTTAGGAGGACACTAGCAGAATCCGAAACTCATCCAGACCAATTTATGAAGAGCACAGGGCAAGGCTGAACCACGTAATTTACAAGCAGTTGTAGTAATGACATTTATTGAGTTCCCACTGGAATCAATGCCGTGTATTTAGTCCTTGTGAAGTACAAATCAAGGAACACATTCCCGGTCCGCAGTGTGGCTCAATGGAAAGAGCCCGGGTTTGGGAGTCAGAGGTCATGGGTTCTAATCCCGGCTTCGCCACATGTCTGCTGTGTGACCTTGGGCAAGTCACTTAACTTCTCTGAGCCTCAGTTACCTGATCTGTAAAATGGGGATGAAGACTGTGAGCCCCACGTGGGACAACCTGATCACCTTGTATCCCCCCAGCGCTTAGAACAGTGCTTCGCGCATAGTAAGTGCTTAATAAATGCAGTCATTATCATTACTGGGGGACACAGACTTATCGACACTGAAGGTACTCAAAACAAATCATTAAATTATATCTATGAACTTAGCAAATACCATAATTATTATCGTTCATTCATTCATTCACTGAATCGCATTTATTGAGCACGTACTGTGTGCAGAGCACTGTACTAAGCGCTTGGAAAGTACAATTCAGCAATAGATAGAGACAATCCCCACAAAACAATGGGCTCACAGTCTAGAATGGGGAGACAGACAGCAAATGGGGAGAAGCAGCGTGGCTCAGTGGAAAGAGCCCGGGCTTTGGAGTCAGGGGTCATGGGTTCAAATCCCGGCTCTGCCAATTGCCAGCTGTGTGACTTTGGGCAAGTCACTTCAGTTCTCTGTGCCTCAGTTACCGCATCTGGAAAATGGGGATTAAGACTGTGAGCCCCTCATAGGACAACCTGATCACACCTCCCCAGTGCTTAGAACAGTGCTTTGCACAAAGTAAGTGCTTAATAAATGCTATTATTATTATTATAGTAAACATTATTATATTATATAGATTATTATATAGATTATTATAGTAAACACTTAACACATACTAGTTTTTTTACAAAAAAGTTTGTACAATTTTTTTTTCATAATAGTATTTGTGTTACACAAACTTATGGGACTGTGTTCATGTGTGTAGCAGGGGGAGAGAGGAGAAAGGGAAGAAGCAAATCATATGCATGTATCACTCAAGAAAATTAAATTATAGGTGATGAACTGTAAATACAAACATGAGTCTTTCCTTGATGGAAATACGAAATCATGATTAGGTGGGTTGGGATAAGTGATGACTTCACAGATTTTATCTGGTGCTCTAATATAGGAATTGAACAGATTTTAGTACAGCTTTTCTGTACTGTAACCACAATAAATATATTATTCTGGCTCCTTGTAGTATGTAGTTCAGATGTGGCCATGCATAAGCCGACTTCCCACCATTTCAAACTGCCTTCATTTTTGTTTGCCATCCATAATAATAATCATAATGGCATTTGTTAAGCGCTTACTATGTGCAAAGCACTGTTCTAAGCGCTGGGGAGGTTACAAGATGATCAGGTTGACCCCCGGGGGGCTCACCGTCTTAATCCCCATTTTACAGATGAGGGAACTGAGGCCCAGAGAAGTAAAGTGACTTGCCCAAAGTCACACAGCTGACAATTGGCAGAGCCAGAATTTGAACCCATGACCTCTGACTCCAAAGCCCCTGCTCTTTCCACTGAGCCACGCTGCTTCTCATGACACTCCTATTACCGCATGCTGTTTGTGGCTCACCATTATGAGGATCAGCTGGTCACATGAGTTCTGTCTACTTGTAATAATAATAATAATGATAATAATAATGCATGCTGCTACTCATGACATTCCTATTACTACATGCTGTTTGTGGCTCACCATTATGAGGATCATCTGGCCACATGAGTTCTGTCTACTTATAATAATAAATAATAATAATAATAATAATGGTATTTGTTAAGTGCTTACTATGTGCCTGGCACTGTTCTAAGTGCCGGGGTGGATACAAGCAAATCAGGTTAGATGCAGTCCCTGTTCCATATGGGGCTCGCAGTCTCAATCCCCCTTTTAATAATAATAAAAATGATGGTATTTGTTAAGTGCTTACTATGTGCCAAGCACTGTTCTAAGCACTGGGGGAGATACAAGGTAATCAGGTTGTCCCAGGTGGGCTCACAATCTTATTCCCCATTTTCCAGATGAGGGAACTGAGGAACAGAGAAGCGAAGTGACTTACCCAAAGTCACACATCTGACAGTGGCGGAGTCGGGATTAGAACCCATGACCTCTGACTCTCAAGCCCGAGCTCTTTCCACTAGGCCATGCTCGTCTCTAAATAAAGATGGTATTTAAGTGCTTATTATGTGCCAAGCACTGTTCTAAGCACTAGGGTAGATACACGGTGATCAGGTTGTCCCACGGGGGGCTCACAGTCTTAATCCCCATTTTCCAAATGAGGTAACTGAAGCACAGAGAATAATAATAATGATAATGAAGGCAATTATTAAGCGCTCATTATGTGCAAAGCACTGTTCTAAGCGCTGGGGAGGTTACAAGGTGATCAGCTTGTCCCACAGGGGGCTCACAGTCTTTATCCCCATTTCACAGATGAGGTCACTGAGGCCCAGAGAAGTTAAGTGACTTGCCCAAAGTCACACAGCTGACAACTGGTAGAGCCAGGATATGAACCCATAACCTCTGACTCCAGAGCCCATGCTCTTTTCCACTGAGCCACGCTGCTTCTCTGAAGTGAAGTGACTTGCTCAAAGTCTCACGGTTAACAGGTGGCAGAGTCAGGACTCGAACCCACGGCCTCTGACTCCCGAGCCCGTGTTCTTTCCACTAAGCCACACTGAGGTACGGGGAATTTAAGTGACTTGCCCAGGGTCACTCAGCAGACAAGTGGCAGAATGTCAGTGGAAGCCAAGGGGATAAAGAGGTTGTCACGATCACATATTCTGCCAGAGAAACATCCATACTCTCTGACCATCGCCTTGTGGCCAACTGAATGAGATTTATTACTCTATTTATTTATTTTACTTGTCCATATCTATTCTATTTATTTTATTTTGTCAATATGTTTTGTTTTGTTCTCTGTCTCCCCCTTCTAGACTGTGAGCCCGCTGTTGGGTAGGGACCGTCCAACTTGTACTTCCCAAGTGCTTAGTACAGTGCTCTGCACGCAGTAAGTGCTCAATAAATACGATTGATTGATTGATTGATTGATTGATTGATTGATTTGACAGGACACCCGTATTGAAACCCTCCAGTACAGAAAGCTCAGCATTTGAACTTCATGAACTATCTGAATGAATCAGGTTCTTGAATCCTTCTCATATCCTAGCAGAACGGCTCTTGAGAGGACATGGCTACTCAGGCCTTCCCAGACTGAGCCCCTCCTTCCCATTCCCCACAGCACCTGTATAAATGTATATATGTTTGTACAGATTTATTACTCTATTTATTTTATTTGGACATATTTATTCTATTCATTTTATTGTGTTAATATGTCTTGTTTTGTTGTCTGTCTCCCCCTTCTAGACTGTGAGCCCGCTGTTGGGTAGGGACCGTCCAAGTGCTTAGTACAGCGCTCAATAAATACGATTGAATGAATGAATGAATGAATGGGCAAATCGGGCATAGACGCTTTGGTTTCACCAAGCGAAAACACCAAGAGTAGTTCAATGGAAATGTTAAGTGATGCCAAGCTGCTGCTGGAGACCAGACGTAAACGATACCGAACATGAATCATTGACAGGAACTCTGGTAAGACCAGAGCCCTAAGAAGCATCGAACAGCAGACGCAAACCTGACAACACCAGATAAAGGAAAAGGGCTGACTGTACTGATAGCAAGAATTTAGTGCTGTTTAATCTTCGGGTCAAAGCCCCCAACCTTGGCATCATTCTTGTGTCATCTTTCTCCTTCATCGTTCCTATTCAGTCAGTCACCAGATCTTGTTGGTTCTCTCTTCACAACATCTGCAGAATCTGCCCCCTCTCTCCCAACTGCTGGTCAAAGCACTTTTCACATTCCATCTTGTCTACTACATCCCTGCCTCCAGTCTCTCCCCTCTCCAGTCTGTAATTTGCTAGCTGGAACATTTTTCTTCTAGAAAAATAGTTCTGTGCATGTCTCCCCACTCCTCAGAAACCTCCAATGGTTGCCCGTCCATCTCTGCATCTAGCAGAAACTCCTCCTCATCTGCTTTAAGGGTGGATTAGGGAGATACTGAGAAGATAGAACAGACAGGATTTGGTAACAGATTGAATATGAGGGTTGAATGAGAGAGACAATGCCAAGGTCATTGACTTGTGAGACAGGGAGAATGCTAGTATTATTTTCATTGTTGGAAAAGTCAGGGGGAGGGCAGGGTTTGGGTGGGAAGAGGAGGAGTTGTGTTTTGGACATTTTAAGTTTGGGGCATTGGTGGGACCTCCGAATAGAGATATCCCAAAGGCAGGAGGAATTATGAGACTGCAGAGAAGGACTTGGAGAGGTAGATTTGGGAGCAGAGAATAGAAGGGGCCCGAGCACTGAGTCTTGATGGACTCCCACAGTTAGGAGGTGAGAGGCAGAGGAAGAGCAAGTGATAGAAACTGAGAAGAAGTGGCCAGAGAGATAGGAAGGAAATGAGGACAGATAGTGTCAGTGAAACCAAGGTCAAATAATGCTTCCAGGAGAAGGGGATGGTCTGCAGTGTGAAAGGCAGCTGAGAGATGAAGAAAGATTAGGATGGAGTAGAAGCCATTGGATTTTGCGTGAAGGCAGTCATTGGTGATCTTGAAGGGGGAAGTTTCTGCAAGTGAAGGGAGCAGAAGACAAATTGCAGGGGGTCAAGGTGGGAATTAGAAGGGGGGGACGAGGAGGTGATGTGTGCAAACTCCTGCTTGCAGAGTTTGGAAACCACTGATAGGAGGGAAATGGGGGGTACCTAGAGTGTACCCTTAGGTCAAGAGAGGGTTTCTTTATGATAGGGGATAAATGAACATATTCGAAAGCAGTGGGGAAGGAGTGTTTGGAGAGTGAGTAGCTGAAGATGACCTTGAAGGAAGGAATAAGGGAGGGATCAAGTGTTTTAGTAAGATTAAAGGGGTGGAGGTGGAGGGAATAGATTTTGAGAGGAGGCAGGAAATGTCCTCTTGAGATATTGCTGGGAAGTACCCCAAATAGTTGTATGGCTGTTAGTCACAGATAGTGTACTGCTGGCATAGAAAACAGCTTTACCGGTCCCATCTGTGCTGTCCAAGTTGGATTACAGGTATCGATCAATTAATGATGGTATTTGTTAAGCACTTACTATGTACCAAGCACTGGTGGCAAAATCACATCCCGAACACCAGAGCCCTCCAACACTGTGGGATCACAAGCATTTATGCAACAGAAGGAAGCCAGAGCTCATCAGAGCCGCGATGATGTGATCATTTCATAAGAAGGGTTGATAAAAGGATATCTCTAATGATATTTTATAGAAATCCCAGCCGTAGTGCACACAGCAGGGGTATCCAGGAGAATGGGTACAAAGACGTACTGCAACCTCAGAAAGGTCTTTTTGGCAACGGATCTGCCATTTGGCTCTTTCTTTAGGTCGTGGAGGGTCCTGGGCTTTGCTACAGCCTGCAAGAAAGGCAGAAGAGTGTTTCAAACACTGCAGACCCACTGTGGTGTGCCCAGTCTTTGGCTTGTCGTGTTCCTCACCCCTCAGACTTCACGTGCAGCCTAGAAGATCGGGAAGCAACAGGATCGAGGCTCTGCTGTCATCTGGAAACACCGTCTTCGTCATCATCATCATCACCTGCATAGGGCTTACACTAGACTGTAAGCTCGTTACGGGCAGGGAACGTGTCCACTCATTCTATTCTATTGCACTCTCCCAAGTGCTTAGTACAGTGCTCATAGTAAGCGCTCAGTAAATACCACCGATGGATCGATTGATTGTTACGGGGTTTCTATGGCAGCGATTGAGCTTTTAGCCACTCACTGACCGGGAGAACTGTGAGTTGGGGCATCTTTAGGAAAGCCAAATAAGAAACTGGAGGAAGCTCCGGAGAGAGGGGTTGTGGTGCAGTGCCATTCCCACTCACTCTCTTTTCCAGGAAGGAGGGCTTTTTCCCTGGAGGGCTTGGGAGAGGACTAAAATACAAATAGCTGGGGCAGAGGTGATAGGGACCAGCACTGATTCTAAATCAGTCTAGGCCATGGATGCCTTCTCTCCTTCTCCCTCCCAGCCCATGTGCTAACCTTCTCGCTATGCCTCGATCTTGTCTGTCTCGCTGCTGACCCCTGGCCCACGTCCTAACTCTGGCCTGGAATGCCTTCCCTCCTCAGATCTGCCAAACAATTACTCTTCCCCCATTCAAAGCCCTACTGAAAGCGCACCGGCTCCTAGACCAAGCCCCTTTTTCTTCAGCTCCCCCTCCCTTCCGCGACACCTCGACTCGCTCTCTGGTTTCTCCCAACCACCACACAACACAGCACTTATGTATAAAGTATATATCTATAATTTTATTCATTTATATTGAGGCCTATTTACCTGTTTTGATGTCTGTCTCCCCCCTTCTAGACTGCAAGCCCATTGTGGACAGGGATTATCTCTCTTTATTGCTGTATTTTACTTTCCAAGTGCTTAGTAAACAGTAAGCACTCAATAAATTCGAATGAATGAATGAATGAATGAATGAATGAGTGAATCCCTCCTCAGGTTGGGTCTGAACAGATCTCAGTCCTGGGAAAAACCCATGACAGACTCCAAAGGGGCCCTCTCTCGTAGATTATCATGAGGTTGTCCTCCGGGCTTTGAGCCATAGAGCCACTCTGAACCAAGGACGAGGAGACAATCTGTCCTCAAGCTCAGCCCCCAGCCCTCCAAATCAGTTTTGAGTATCCTGATCCAACCCTGTTCTGGGCCTGGGCCTTCAGAATCCTCAATTCAACCCCGTCTTCTTGGAAATGGAATAATGAAAAACTGGGAAGAAACGGTGCTCATGTATTAACTGGAGATAACAATTGATTCTCTCCCGACAGGTGACTGAAGAAGTTCATAGACTCTTAACAAGATGCAGCTACGAGTTCACCTGCAGAGGAAAAGTCAGCGTAAAAGGAAAAGGTGAAATGTTGACCTACTTCCTGGAAGGAAAGAAAAACGGAATCAATTCTCAAACCACGTCTTTAAACTTAGAAGGCAAAACGTATCCTTATGGGAGAGCAAACGTTCACACAAAATTGGGCACATGCTGTCCTTTGGTTTCATCAGTAGTTAGTTTTACGGTAAAAGCGGGCGTTGGCGCTCTGCAAACACCAAGCACCCAGACCAATCAAACACTCCGTTACCTTCCTTCCGAGCCAGCGGTGCAAAAGAATAGAGTAAATTTGATTTTGCCATTTGAAATGAGGTGTGAGAGCAACGTTGCCTGAATTATCACCAGGGGTTCGAGGTCATAAGTTCCAGCATCAACTAAAGATCACCCCAACCCAACCAAAGAGAACCTGGGATCTTATGTCAAAACACACATGGATCGGGAACAATAAAAGGGCTAATATCTGTGTCAGGAAACGTATAATTCAAATTTGATCAAAATAAGGAATATTTTCTGGGCATTTTTAAAGGATAACTGATCTAAGTGAAGGAAGCGTGCAAGTGAAAATCTGTGAGATGATAGTGTAAGATGACATAAACACGTGTACTCACAATAGACTATGGAGAAATAGAGTTTATGGAGATGAGAAGTAATAGGCATAAGAGAAATAGTGATAGAACAAAATTTCTTCTCTTGCTATTATTTCCAGCATCATTGGTGCTAGGACTAGCAGAGTAGCTTTGAAGGAGTCAGGATTTAGAAACATTTTGGGGTCATAGCTAGAATATTGACATACTGGCTTTCAGGGCTGCAGAGACCAAATGAACAGTACTTGAGTAAGCCACTTTATCAAACAGCTGCACTGGCTTATTGTAACTTGCTGATTCCCACATTAGAAAACATCCAGTTAACACTGTGGTTACTAAAAAAGACAGACAAAAATAAGTCGCAGACTCAGGGCCTTTATGGCCCGATTGGATACTGTTCGTTTGTTTCAGGAAGGTGGGCCTGAAAAACCATAGGAGGAGCTTTATGTTTAGAAGACTTACAAATCCTCTTCATTTGCTTTATTAACACACCAAGGTGGTTGGTATGAGAAACTCCCGCACATGAATCCAGAGTCATACACATCAGGCCCATCCTCCCGTCTTTCCCCTGAGAAATGGCCATAGAACTGAGGCGAGGATTTTCCCAAGGAATTTTTGGGAGGAACGACAGGGCGACCCAGTACAGGGAAGAAGGCTAGCAAGGACACAAGTAAGGTAGAATTGAGCCCTATGATGAGGGATTTCTCCCTAAAACTCCTTGCTTTCATTTTACTCTCTTATTACAGCGCGTAGCGTTCCGACGGCCCTCGATTAGTACGGTTTTGAATATTTTAATCCGGTCAGCGTCTTCAGAAGGTGTTTTCCTTTTAAAAGCTAGAAATTCAGGTTCTTTGAAATTCCTAAGGGTTCTGCTTCCCTTTTGCAAATGGACATTACTGTTAAAGTAATTTTGTTTAGCCAGTGAAATCTTTTTATGCCATTTTGCTTCTAAGGCAGCCTAAAAAATACAGCCTTTAAAATCATGAGTATAATTGTTAAAAGTTAAGAAGGCAGCAAGCCTGATTTCTCATTCTTTTGGTATATGAACTCTTAAGTCCCTGTTAGTTTCACAGTATGTAAAAAAACAGAAAAAACACAATTTTAGGAAATGTATTTTAGCCACTGTCTTGTGGCACTAGCTTATCTGCTGCTTCTGGGCAGGCTGACTTAACTTTTAAAATATTTTTTGCCCAGATGATACCACTCAATCTTGAAGTTATAGAAAACCTAAAATCTACTGTCAAAAGTGATCATGCATTCGACCTTGTTGAACCCTATGATTCCATATTTTAAGTGTGAGGTTGAGAAAAACCTGTTGTTTTTTCACTCATATTTGAAACGTCAAATTTTAAGGGAAAAAATGGAAAACTCCAATGTTACTCACCCAGTTTTCCTTCAGGACCTTCCGGGACCACCTTGATCAATCTTGAATCCCAAGTATCTTTTCCCAACTTCTCTCCCTCACTTCCAACTTGGTCCTTCCCATAAAGCAGGCCAATCAAGAGTTAAGAAATAATTGTGAGATGAAATGAAACATCTTTCATGAGCTATTTCGAATCAAATTTAATAGCTAGGTCATGACTAGGCCAGAAATTCCCCAGAAAAAACACAATGCATTTATATTGTGCAAACATTTTATTTGAAAAGCCACAGGACAACAAAATATCCAGTGAGGAATCCCATCGCTCAAATACACAAATACTGATTGTCAGAAGTGTTCTTTGTTTATATTGAGAGCAGTTTGCATTGAGAGTTGAGGTGGTATTTTATGTGCCTTCCCCCTTCTCCTTCACTCCCTACTTCCAGCTTGGGGAAGCTCATGGGGGAATCTTATTTACTCATATTTACTCATAGGGTAATCTCGTATCTTCTCATGGGGGAATCTCATATATTTACGCACGGGGTAATCTTATTTTCACTATATTTTTCCCATACTGTTGTCAACTTGGTTTTAATTTCCCTTCACTTTTTCCAGGCCAAATGTTTTGCAAGTCAGTATAATTAAGACAATCCTCCACACATCTATTTCTGAGAGTTATTGCACTGGATAGTCTTGCTTGGGCTTAATCAGTTCTTTCTTTAGTATGTGTGTGATATAACCGCCATTTTTAATTCTGGCAGTTGTGGAATTCAAAGGGTGACTGAAAAAACTTCCCTTAATTGTACTGATTTTTCCTGAAATATTTCCAAGATGAAGAAAGCCTCCAATTAGAACAGATTCCATTCGTAGCATGGCATTTTCAAAACATGCTAAGCACGAGTGCAGTATCGCAGATCAGATTGAAATTTCTCTCTCAATATTCAAAATATACCCTCATTGTCATTCAAGCAGACAGAATTGGAGAACTCAAGACAACTTTTATCCCTTTCCCTTTTCTCTTGCTCTTTTGGTGATGTGGAAAACTGTTCCCCTGAGGTTTTGCCTTTAAGATTACAAGTTGACATAGATGCCTCCAACTATTTCACGCGATGTCAAATGGAAAGCAATTTAATTAAGTCAACGTTAAAAATATTCCAAGCTCTTCATTGAAGAGCATTGAACTAACAGTTGCCATTCCTTAACTACAGCCTAGCCTTAACTCTTCCTGAGTTTGAGAAGACATGAAATCTGATTTCTTTGAAACTCTCTTGTTTTACCGGCATAATAGCTACGGAGCACGAAAAGCGTTGTACGGAGCACGAAAAACATTGTGGAGCATCACTTTGAGGAAAGAAAGGTCCAGTTCTTCCCTGAACACAAGCCACATCCCAGGTGTAAATTAGACTCTCACGAATGCAGCATTAACTCATTTAGTTCACGGTATTTAAAGACTCTAAGCGCTTAGAACAGTGCTTTGCACATAGTAAGCGCTTAATAAATACCATTATTATTATTATTATAAGGAGTCCAAAAGAGTTCATGCAGATTCTACAGGTGCCAAATATACCCTCAGGTGGTAGTTTTCACACTGGGAAGCTCAGGCATGATTCTGTCCCCTGAGGGCAGGGATCATGTCTACGAACTCCGTCGTACACTCCCAAGCACTTTGTACAGTGCTCTGCACGCGGTGAGCACTCAGTGAATACCATGGGTTGATTGGTTGATGTTTTCCCATCTCACCGGCCCAGATACTCACAACTTCATTTTCAACTTTATGTGTTGTTCTGGTGGAAGGAGTTGGTTGATAAATACGTCCCCTGAAATATGTCAGCCTCAATTGCTGGATACACCAGTAAGCAATCTGTAAAAATATTTGGATTCTTAGGATTACTTGCCTGTAGCTGACAAGAGTAAACCCGTCCTTCATCATCAGTAATTTCAAATTCCATACATTTCCCATTGGAAAAAGAGCACTATTTAGCCATAATGTTCTTTCAAGTTTTGTATCGCAGTGATAAGCAACATTTTTTTAATTTGTGATAAAATCGTATTATCTTTGCCTTATTTATTTTTAAATGTGTACAGTGTCAATGTACAACGTTGGCCTTTCATGTACTATTCACTTTAAAGGATTTATTGTAAGAGTTTTGTAAATACTTTGCCTATTAAGGGTTACTGCATGTACACTTGTACAAAAATCATGTGAGAGGCACAATTTTTATCAGAATGTCAATGGTTTTTCTAACAGATTTTACATGTGCATGAAGACTATGAGCCCTTTGAAGATGGCTGTCCTTTATTCTTCTTTTGACAAGCTACTGCATGCCACTCATGCCTGACTTCAGTAACCCAACAAAATAGAACTTACGAGTAAAATGCTAAGTGTTTGGGCATGTCACTTTGACACAGTTTTTCCCCCTAAATGCATGTGAGTCCAACAGAGTAACTCAAAACAAAGACACTAACCAAGACGAGAGCTATAGCCAAATGCTCACATTTTGCCAAAAACAGTGCTGTAAGATCCACATTATTTCAAGTGCAAAATCCATCTCTGCTACCTTTATGCCTTCAATCATTAGATGCAAAAACTTGTACTGAAGCTATAATACATGAGTGGAAATAGTAATTACCCATTGGCCGAAGTTCAGTAAGCATTCCAGAAGACACAGTGAATTCGTCCTTTGACCTTATCAAAGAAGGAAGTGGTAACATTCCCCGAGAAAGTCTTTTTCTTGATGGGGTGACAATTATTAGGTCTCAAATACACAACGGAAACATTTTGCAAATTCACACACCCACACACATGCTGCTGACAGGATGTACGCCGGGACAGATTCTGGCCTTCAGTAAGCACAAATCCCCTTGAATTTAATAAGAATTTGCCTATCTGAGTTCCAAATCTGGATCACAGCCTTCGTTTTTTAGCCTTTTATCTGTGACTCTGCTTTGGAAGACTATCATTTGAAGGGGTCAAGACCTCTAGAGTTAACTTCCCACCTCCCTTCCAGTGATTCTTTTAAGCTTTCCATTTGCATTTGATTTTTAATCTTTACTTCTCTTTATGCCACTCTGTGAACTACTGAAAACCCTGTCACATGCGTGCATGCACACACACAAACACACAGACACACACAACCAAGATATTATGAGAACAGTGGAATTTAAAGGAGCAAGAAAAACCCAGAGTGTGCGTAACTCAGTTATTAGGAGTTGAACCAAAATAGTTTGTTTAATCCATCATAAAAGCTCTAAATATTTTGTTTCCTGGAAAAAAGAACATAATGAACCATAGTTTCCTCAGAACCTAAATGACTGCCTGTTAATAAGTTGGGCATTTTTTTTTAGCCCATTAGCAGTACTCCCCTAAATGGCGCTCTTGCATGTAAGCTGAAAGAATGAATGACTATATGCCTCTATAAAAATGTAATGTAAATCAAGGACTTAGGGGCCCAGGGAGAATCAAGCCCAACTTGTATTTAGGTTTCTTAAATCAAATGTATTTTGGGGATTTTCCAGTTCTGCTGTAAGACAAAGTCACTGGGTAACAAAGAAAAGATGATTACTCATCAAAAAAGATAGTCAATAACCCAGTGCAGAATTGAGCGAAATGTGTACTTTAATAATGAACAACTTGTTGGCCCCAAATTAGAAATTGCATTTTTTTGGTTGTCAGCATTTTCCTCTTGGTATCCCAAGCTAATTCTCTACTTTGGTCTCCTTCAGTTTTGTTGTCTCAAAATGTAATATAATCTGATCTGATCTGAAGCACTGGGCCACTGGAAATCGAAACACAAATTAAGGTGATGGTGCGGGCCATAAAGGGGAGGGAACTTGTAAAACATAACATATGTGACCCCAACGAGAAGGTGGGTGATCAGATGGAGAGTTGGGGGGAAAGGTGCAGAAACAGTTCCATTTGTCTCTTTCTGTTTTTGTTCTCTTTGGTACAGGGAATTATTACGTCCTATATTACCAGGTTAAGAGATATTAAGGAGGGAAAGTTTTTAGTTGCTCAGTTATTCGGCAAAAGATCAAAATGATGTCTCTGATGATTCAGGAGGAGCGGCGCTCTTCAGCAGCGATTTTTGGGGGTTTTGTCTTCTACTGATTTCTCACACTCGTACCAAGATACGCATTGATGCCCACGCTTTCACATCGTGTTAGTACCCAATCCTCTGCATCTATCCCGGACATGTTTCATGCTGAAAGCAGTTTTGAAAAATTCAAGTTAGCAAATGAAAATGATTGGAGAGTCATAAGAGACTCTCTCTCCCTCTCTGAAAATTAGAAATAGCTGTCTGCAGTATTTCTGTTTCACTTAAAGTAAATAATAGGTATCCAATACTAGAGATATGCTAGAACCACAATAGCAAAGAGTATTCGAAGAATATTGAACATGTAAAAGCATTAAAAGGTACACTCTATGCCTTTCTAGACTTATAGGTATCATGTCGCTGTGTTGCTTAACATGGATTGTATGACGAAGAGTGCTAGAAAGATGATTTTCTTAATTGTGCAAATCACCTCAACAGCTGTTTTGTCAATATTGATTTTGCATCCCTTTCTGAAAATTGAATATTACAAATTATGAGGTTTTTGTTGTGAAAGTTGCAGTTGCTTTGTTTGTGAAAAGAGGTAGGATTTCAAAATACCCCATTATGTTTTTCCACTCTTCAGAGCTGATCTTTGGTCTCCCTAAAAGATGAACAGTAGCTACCAAACACTGCAGTTAGTCTTCAAAATTGGATGATACGGTAATTTTACCGCTCTCCGACCGTTTTTGATTATTTTGTTTATCTTTTGTTAAATGGGTCATTGCACTTCAGTCGTTTTGGAGGAAAAGGATGCCATTGGTATTCATAAGAAATTCAAAGTGAATTTCTTCATTTCGAAAAGATAGCCATTTTTGTCCTAAAATTAACATGTTGAACAATGTAATTTTTGAGTTATTTAAGGTGTTATGGACAGTGCAGACTGGCTACTTCAGTGAAAAGGGTGGCAACGCTCCCCCAGCATGGGTGTGACTCCTTTCCGGATAAGGTAGCAATACTACCCTTTGTAATATAGGTTCCTTGTGGGCAGGGAACTTGGCTACCAACTTTGCTATACTGTACTCACCCAAGCACTGAGTTCAGTGCTCTGCACTGACTGATTGATTGATAATATAGAATTAAAAGTCAGAATGGTTTAAAAAGGGAAAACCAATCCCCATTTGCGTGTCTCAACAGACAGTCAATCAATCACATTTACTGAGCGCTTACTGTGTGCAGAACACTGTACTAAGCCCCCGGGAGAGTACAATGCAATAATAAACAGAAACATTCCTGTCTACAACGAGGGGAAGACAGACATTAATATAAAGACAATCTGAAGCAGTGTGCTGAGCTGTTTTATCCATGATGACGCTTCATGGATCATATCCACCAGAAAATTGCTCCACATTGCAGGCACCTGATACTAAATTCTTCATTACTTCTTGTCTTGTAACTTTTTTGACCTGTGATTGGTATGTGAAAGCAACCTTTTTGGTTCACAGATGATTCAGGCAAGAGAAGATTTGATTTGTATTTTTGAGATTTTTACTTTTTTTTTCCCTGACTTACCCAGATTATGGTGCCAGGTAGAATCTAATTCTATGTTCTAAATTTGTTTTGATTCATTTCATGAAACCTAAAGTTAGGTCTGCCCCTCTGAGACTGAGGTGTCAAGGTGTCAAAGTTATGGTTGTTTTGTTTATGAAAGGAGGTAGGATTTCAAAATACCCAATTATGTTTTTCCACTCTTCAGAAATGGTCTTTGGTCTCACTAAAAGATGAACAATAGCTACCAACCACTGAATGGATTGTGAAGTAATTTTACTGCTCTCCAACCATTACTGATTATTTCGTTTATCTTTCGGTAATGTGTCATTGCACTTCAGTCATTTTAGAGGAAAAGGATGCCATTAGAAATTCATATTAAATTTATTCATATCATTCATTCATTCAATCATATTTATTGAGCGCTTACTGTGCGCAGAGCACTGTACTAAGAGCTTGGGAAGTACAGATTGGAAACAAATAGAGACGGTCCCTAACCAACAACGGGCTCACCGTCTGGAAGGGAGAGACAGACAACAAAACAAAACAAGTAGACCGGTGAAAGGTAGAAAAGTAGGTATTGAAAAGATGGTCATTTTTGTCCTAAAATTAACATGTTGAAAAATATAATTGCTGAATAATTTAAGGTCTCATGAGCAGTGAAGACTGGCTACTGCTAGGGTGAGAGAACTCTCTCAGGGTGGGTGAGATTCCTTTCTGGAGAAGATAACCATAGTAATAAATTGAAATGCCAAATACTGACCTTCAGAGATGTTTCCCCAATGTTCCAAAATTACTTGATAGCAATATACATATATATATATATATATGTATATATATATATATATATATATATATATATATATTATGCCCAGAATCATGGGATAAACCAAAAGATAATCCACAAGTATAATTTACTACCATAAATAATGAAAATGGTGTCTCCAGTTAAACTGTCTTTCTTTAAAAGATGTTCTTTCAAACCAAATTATTTATTTTGGGGGTGAGAAATATTAGGATTTCTCTTTTTGACTTTTTTTCCTGAGTATAGTATTTTTTTTTTTGATAGGGTACATTTACTCAGTACTGTGGCTCAGTGGAAAGAGCCCGGGCTTGGGAGTCAGAGGTCATGAGTTCTAATCTGGGCTCCGCCACTTGTCAGCTGTGTGACTTTGAGAAAGTCACTTAACTTCTCTGGGCCTCAGTGACCTCATCTGTAAAATGGGGATTAAGACTGTGAGCCCCATGTGGGACAACCAGATTACTCTGTATCTACCCCAGCGCTAAGAACAGTGCTTGCGACATAGTATCCGCTTAACAAAGGCCATCATTATTATTATTATTATTATTATTATTATTATTATTATTATTCAAGTTATTCATTTTTATTGTTTGTGCATTTTAAGAAAAATATATCCATGAGTCTTAGAAATTACCTATTTTCTCAGGCTTGAGAGAAATTGATATTCTAAAATAATATTTCAATTAAAACAAGTCTGTTTTGCAAGAAGAATTATACACAAATTGCCTTACTAGAACTATAGAATATTCTCCTCACGTTTCTGCTTGAACGAGTTCCTTTTGTGGCATAATATTCCTTTGTAAAGACTGAAATATTTGCAAAGAGCATATAGTAAGAAACAATAGAAAACTAGCAAAGTTCAAATGTAGTAAATACGGAAAAATGTGCCCATTGATTTCCATATTGTAAATTAATGTTTGGTGAATAATTCACTTCCATTGTCTTTTTCGGGGTATTCAACTCTTATAAGTATACACACAGCAGTCTGATGAAATGGAGCAAGCAAAACCCTTTTCAAGAATATCTTTTTAATCATTGTTTTAGGACATATAAACGATGTGTATTCTAAACATATACTGAAGCAGTATGTCTTAAAATGTTCATTGATTTGTAAGTCTAGTTGTCCTCAGCTTCAAACTATGTAGCCGGAGCAAAATTACAGTACAAATATCCACTTACATTAAGTTGACCCAAATGACTTTCAGATCAGAGCAATGACTGATATTATATTGCATCACAGCATCGTTATTCTATGGTTTAAATTGAGGGCTCTTGGTTTAGGACCCAGTGTCTATTTTGAAATTCTGTTTCTTTAATTACCTCTCGGTCAAACCACAGATTCTAACTTGCGCAAATTAAAGTTCCGATGATGTTCAGAGAGCATACTGAGAGCGGTTCCCTGAGAGACACATCCCAGCTATTAAATTCACTCAACAAGGATGTTGTGTGGTTATTAGAAACATCTGTGCGTACATCAGGAGTTTCTAGATAATCACTATCCCATGGCACAAAAACCAGGAAGGGACCCAGATTTGAAGAGGAGCAGCCTGGGGCTGAAGAGAGACCTCGTCTATTTGGGGAAACCCATTTCCTGACTCCCGGCTGCTCTTTTCCAACTCAGCATGGCCACCTCAGACCTGAATCCCTCCACTTCTACTCCTCACTGCTATCGCCACTGTCCCCCTCATTTGTTTGATAAAGACCCTTGACTCGTTCTCAGTTACCAGGAGGCCTCTTTGGTTATTCTTGAAGAGGTGTGAAAGTTCATCTACAGTGTTCAATGTTGACCAGTAACTGTGGGTATAACAATGGATATTGGTAGCTTTATAGTAGGGTGTCGTGGGCAAAGATACCATTTTCCCAACTCCTATAACCATCTGCTGTGCACATACACACCACATATACACCTACAGACATCGACACAACCTAATCCTCAGTAGTACAATAAGTTGTTATCCCTGGCAAACGTCTAATGATAGATGTGCATAAGAAATACGGGTCTATTTTTATGTAAATAGAATAGTATCTTCCAATCTTCTTCGGGATTGTTAAATTGAAAAGAGCAATTGAATATTTGTCATATTTTTATGTGAAAAACGTAATGGACTGAATTGTTACATGTGAATGCACATTTCTTATTGCAACTTTTATACTGAGTGTTTGCACTATTATTATTTCTGGAATCTAACGAAACAAATAAAGGAAAAATCTGCTTGAGTAAAATACGCGAAACGCTTCATTTAGGAAAGGAATCACAGACTAGCCTTACTATTTCAGGCCCTCTGCAGTGTGTTGAACTCTACTGAACTCTAGTGAACTCAATCCACTTGCTTCCCTATCCCTCGGTTCGATGTCGTACCACTGACCCACAGCCCCGGATCACCTCCAGAGTCCCTCCTTTGCTCCTGTAAACAAGCCGCAGAGCATTGCTGGTGGGAATCTAAATATCGGGCTGACCTCATCCACCTCCAGTTCATCCTTGCAAGCTTGAACTCTGACCTCTCCTCTGCCCAACAAAATCATTTCACCATCTTTATTTACTCCCGTGCCCAATGCTTTCGCCAGTTGTTTGGGTGTTTACCTCCCTCCTCAAACGTCCTGTCCCCCTGGTTCCCCCATTCCTGGCTCCTAATGACCTGGCCAGCTCCTTTATTGAGACAATTGAAAGCATCAGGTGTGCTCTCCCTAAAATCTCCCCGGCTCCTCTCCAGTCCCTCAATCCTCCTGCCCCTTCTTCAAGTCTTCCATGTTTCCCAGCATTATGTCAAGAGGTGATCTTCTACCTTGTCTCAAAACCCACCTGTGCATCCAACCTTATCCCTTCGCATCTTATCACAACACTTGCCCCCTTCCTCCTTCCCCTTCTGACCACGATCTTCAACCGTCGGCTCTTCAGTAATAATAATAATAATAATGATGGCATTTATTAAGCACTTACTATGTGCAAAGCACTGTTCTAAGCACTGGGGAGGTTACAAGGTGATCAGGTTGTCCCACGGGGGGCTCACAGTCTTAATCCCCATTTTACAGATGAGGTCACTGAGGCCCAGAGAAGTTAAGTGACTTGCCCAAAGTCACACAGCTGACAACTGGCAGAGCCGGGATTTGAACCCATGACCCCTGACGCCAAAGCCCATGCTCTTTCCTACTGAGCCACGCTGCTTCTCAGTGGCTTCATCTCCCCTGCTTTCAAACATTCTCAAGTGTCCCCTATCTTAAAAAAAGAAACCTTCCTTGACCCCAGGCCCCCCTCCAATTACTGCCCCATCTCCCTTCTAGCATTCCTCTCCAAACTCCTTGAGCAAGCATCTCCTGTCCTCTCCTTGACCCCCAACAATCTGGCTTCCATCCGCCCTCACTCCAAAGAAACCACCTTCTCGGAGGTCACAAATGATCTTCTTGTGAAATCCAATGACCTCTACTCTATCCTAATCCTCCTTCACTTCTCAGCTGCCTTCGACACTGGAAACATAATCCAACCTCGGCTTCACTGCCACTCTCCTCTCCTGGTTCTCCTCCTCTCTCTCTGGCTGCTCATTCTCAGTCTCTTTTGTGGGCTCGTAGTCTGCCTCCCACACCCAACTGTGGTTGTCCCTCAATATTCAGTTATGGGGCCCTTTCTGTTCTCCATCTACCTCCACTCCCTTGGAGAACTCATTCACTCCCATAGCTTCATGCGAGTGATTCCCAAGTCTACATCTCCAAGCCCTGATCTCCTTCCCTCTCTACAGTCTTGCGTTTCCTCCCGCCATCAAGACATCTCTACTTGTATGTCCCACCGACACCCCAAAATTAACATGTCCAAAACAAAACTCCTCATTTCCCCACCCAAACCCCACCTTTCCCTTGACTTTCCCATCACTGTAGATGGCACACCATCCTTCCTGTCTCCCAAGCTCATAACCTTGGCGTTATCCTCGACTCATCATCATCAATTGTATTTATTGAGTGCTTACTGTGTGCAGAGCACTGTACTAAGCGCTTGGGAAGTACAAGTTGGCAACATATAGAGACAGTCCCTAGCCAACAGTGAGCTCACAGACTTAAAGGGGGAGACAGAGAACAAAACCAAGCATACTAACAAAATAAAATAAATAGAATAGATATGCACAAGTAAAATAAATAAATAGAGTAATAAATATGTACAAACATATATACATATATACAGGTGCTGTGGGGAAGGGAAGGAGGTAAGATGGGGGGAAGGAGAGGGGGACGAGGGGGAGAGGAACGAAGGGGCTCAGTCTGGGAAGGCCTCCTGGAGGAGGTGAGCTCTCAGCAGGGCCTTGAAGGGAGGAAGAGAGCTAGCTTGGCGGATGGGCAGAGGGAGGGCATTCCCTTCTCCCCTCCTTAACTTCCATCTTCAACCGCTCACTCTCCACTTGTTCCGTCCCCTCTGCCTTCAAACATGCCCATGTCTCTCCCATCCTAAAAAACCCTTTCTTGACCCCACCTCACCTTCTAGTTATCGCCCCATATCCCTCCTACCATTCCTTTCCAAATTCCTTGAACGAGTTGTCTACACGCGCTGCCTAGAATTCCTCAACAACAACTCTCTCCTCGACCCCCTCCAGTCTGGCTTCCGTCCCCTACATTCCACGGAAACTGCCCTCTCAAAGGTCACCAATGACCTCCTGCTTGCCAAATCCAACGGCTCATACTCTGTCCTAATCCTCCTCGACCTCTCAGCTGCCTTCGACACTGTGGACCACCCCCTTCTCCTCAACACGCTATCTGACCTTGGCTTCACAGCCTCTGTCCTCTCCTGGTTCTCCTCTTATCTCTCCGGTCGTTCATTCTCAGTCTCTTTTGCAGGCTCCTCCTCCCCCTCCCATCCTCTTACTGTGGGGGTTCCCCAAGTTTCAGTGCTTGGTCCCCTTCTCTTCTCAATCTACACGCACTCCCTTGGTGACCTCATTCACTCCCACGGCTTCAACTATCATCTCTACGCTGATGACACCCCTCCAATGCACAAAGTCAGTCTGTCGCTAAATTCTGCTGGTTCAACCTTCACGGCACTAAAATCCACCCTTTCCACTCCATCAAAACCGCTATCAGCACTTAGAACAGTGCTTTGCATATAGTAGGCACTTAACAAATACCATTATTATTATTATTAATCCAAGTACCTATCCTATCCCACATTGATTACTGTATCAGCCTCCTTGTTGATCTCCCTGCCTTGTATCTCTCCCCACTCCAGTGCATATTTCACTTCTCTGCCCAAATCATTTTACTACCAAAATGTTCAGTCCATGATTCCCCACTCCTCAAGAACCTCCAGTGGTTGTCCATCCACCTCCATATCAAACATAAACTCCTTACCCTCAGCTTTGGAGCACTGAATCACCTTGTCTCCTCCTACTTTACATTGCTGCTCTCTCACTACAACCCAACTCACATACTTGGCTCCCCTAATGCTAATCTACTCACTGTCCCTTGATTACTGTCTTGCTGCTGAGATTTCGCCCACATCCTGCTGCTTTCCTGGAATGCCCTGCCTCTTCATATTCACTCATTCATTCAATCATATTTATTGAGTGCTTACTGTGTGCAGAGCACTGTAGTAAGCACTTGGAAAGTACAATACAGCAATAAAGAGAGACAATCCCTGCCCACAGTGGTTTCACAGTCTAGACGTGGCGTGGGGGTGTGTGAAATGGACAGATATCAATACAAATAAACAGGCACTGATAAAAATTAATGATAGACCTATACATATATGCATATGTTCTATGGGGTGAGGAAATGGGGGAAGAGCAGAGGAAGAGAGTCAGGGTGACATGGAAGGGAATGGGAGCTGAGGAAAAGCAGGGCTTAGTCTGGGAAGGCCTCTTGGAGGAGGTACACCTTCAGTAGGGCTTTGAAGCAGGGGAGAGTGATTGTCTGGCAAATTTCAGGAGAGAGGGCATTCCAAAACAGAGGTAGGACATGGGCCAGGGATAGGAGGCGAGGCAGGTGAGATCGAGGGACAGTGAGAAAGTGTGCAGACTGGGATGTAGGAGAGAAGGGAGGTGAGGTAGGAGGGGACAAGGTGGTGGAGAGCTTTAAAGCCAATAGTGAGGAGTTCTTGTTTGAAACAGAGGTGGTTAGGCAACCACTGGAAATTTTTGAGGAGGGGAGTGACATGCCCTGAACGTTTCTGTAAAAAGATAATCCGGGCAGCGGAGTAACATGTAGACTGAATTGGGGAGAGGCAGGAGGTTGGAGGTCAGAAAGGAGGCTGATGCAGTAATATAGACCAGATAGGATGAGTGACTGCTCTAGCGAGGTAGTGGTTTGATGGAGTGGAAAGGGTGGATCTTTGTCATGTTCTGAAGGTGAGGCCGACAGGATTTGGTGACAGATTGGATATGTGGGTTGAATGAGAGAGCGGAGTCAAGGATGACACCAAGGTTACGGGCTTATTAGAAGGGAAGGATGGTTGTGCCGGCTACAGTGATGGGAAAGTTCGGGAGAGGACAGGGTTTGGGAAGGAAGATAAGGAGCTCTGTTTTGGACACGTTGAGTTTCAGGTGGTGGGAGGGCATCCAGGTAGTGATGTCCTGAAGGCAGGAGGAGATGTGAGTTTGGAGAGAAGGAGAGAGAAGAGGGGAGGAGGTGTAGATTTGGGCATCATAATAGTAATAATGATGGCATTTGTTAAGCGCTTACTATGTGCAAAGCACTGTTCTATCATCTGCATAGAGATAGTAGTTGAAGCCCCGGGAGTGAATACGTTCTCCAAGGGAGTGAGTGTAGATGGAGAATATCTGATAATTAATCTTGCCACCTTCAAAGCCTTATCGAAGGCAGATCTCCTCCAAGAGGCCTACCCTCACTAAGCCCTCATTTCCTCTTCTCCCACTTCCTTCTTCATCAACCCTGCACTTGCATTAGATTCCTTTTTTACCCCTCCTTCAGCTCCACAGCACTTACGTATATATACATACTTTATTTATATTAATGTCTGTCTCCAGTTCTAGACTATATCTTCTGGGCAGGGAATGTGTTATACTGTACTCTCACAAATGCTTAGTACAGTGCTCTGCATGCAGTAAGTTCTAAATAAAAATGATTGATTGATTATAAAGTGATGTCCAGCACCAAGAATGGGAGGGAATCCAAATCTGAAGGGAGTCGGAGAAGGTAAAATATTCTACCTCTACCCTGTGACCTCTACTGTGGTTACTTAGTAGTTACTTAGAACTCAAGTTAAATGGCCCTACTAGTAAGAATGTTGGAGTTGATTTTAAGTAGTGGAATAAACATGGTAGGGGAATTGTCCAGCACCCGACATGCTTGGTCTGTGGATAGTTCTTGGAGAAAATGAAATATACATTTGGGCTTCACCCAAAGTAGCTTGGCAAATGGGTAAAAGGAGGCCAATTTAGAGAGTAGAGCCAGTTCCTGTTACTGCTGTCCACTTTCCTTTCTAGCAATCAATCAATCAATAAGTAGCCTTGCACAGTTGCTTGCTTGTTCCATGCCACTCACTAGCCAACACCCTACTTGGACTATTTTGCTGGTCCTGTGTTTTCTTGGAACGAACCAAATTCCAAGTGCAGCTTCCAATTCATTAATCCTCTTCATCCTATACTGCTTATTCACAACTCTCCATTCAGATCAATACGTGTGTTCTTAATTTGTGTGGTCCTAACCTTCTCTCCTAGGTAAAATTGGCCTCCTTTTACCCATATGCCAAGCTACTTTGGGTGAAGCCCAAATATATATGTCATTTTCTCCAAGAATTATCCCCAGACCAAGCAAGACGGGTGCTGGACAATTCCCCTACCGTGTTTATTTCACTACTTAAAATCAACTCTGAAATTCTTACTAGTAGGGGCTTTTAACTTATATTCTAAGTTCTATCTACCCTTGGTCCTGGAGGTAAAAAATGCTATTCACTTTTTGGGCACTTAGAATATAAAGAAAAGGAGATGATGAGTAGCACTGAAAAGCCAGAGGTGCCTCAAAAATCTAGTCTCTCGAAAAGACAACTGTGATTAGGTAATTGAAGACATCTACTCATTCAGTCAGCTCAGCTGCAATCATACCCTTCAGCTGGGTGGGATTGCAAATTAAAATGGGGAACACTAGGATGAAAACGTCATTCAAAATGGTAGATGCATTGATTCAGCAGGGCCCAGCTCCCTGTGTCCAGAGATAATTAAAGGATGGCCAGCTGTTGTTGCAGAGCCACCAACGGGAACTCCTGCAGCACAGAAGAAATGTCTGAGGTGGAAGAATGGGAAAAGAGTCACCATTCAATGTGGAAAAACAGGTAATATATAAAAATACTTTCTGCTAGGATATAGAAAAAAATCAATTTACAAATGTTTGGAGGGACCATAAAAATGAGTAAGATGTAGTTTGTCTTTCTGAAATGTTACCCAAGTGAGGATCATTTATCCCATCTTTTGAGGAATTTTGAGTTAGTAGGAGAGGAAAGGGAATATATGTCCTACTGCTTCCAGAAAATCCCTACTTAGATGACCCATGGGTGCCTGAACATGTCCAAAACTGACCTCCAAATCCAGAATTTTTCTTCCAAGCTTTCCCATCACTGTTGGTAGCACTGCCATTCTCCCTGTCCCTCTAGCCCACAAAAGCATTATTCTTGACTCTCCTCTCTCCAACAACCTGCATATTCAGTCCGTCTCCAACTTCTGTCAGTTCTTTCTTCTCATCCTCTCCCTAATCTACCCCTTCCTCTCCAACCACCACCATAATACAGCTGCTGGAATTTCTTGAACTTCAAAACGAATATTCCCAGCCCAGTGTTAAAAGAAGACCTCTATTATTAACTAATAAAGTGCTCCAGTTGTCCCCAGATATTAATTTGGACTCTGATCTATCAACCCCTTTTTTGGATATTTAAACCAGGTGTATGCATGGCAAGCAAAGTTGAGATTTGACAACGTTCGGTTTCATTGGATTTCTGAAACAGTTCAACTGGGTCTTGGATTTTCTACCTGGACAAATTGCCAGCCTTCCAGAATGACCCAATCTTGACTCACTGATGGATCCTGATGGGTTTCTTGCCTCAACTGCCAACAGGAAACAGATTGAAATCTCAATCGTCTTGCATTGTACACCTGTTGTCCAGGCCCTAAAGATTCCTGGGGCCCCAGATGTCAGAATATGGGGAAAGTGCTACACTGACAGAGGTTCAGCTCAGGAGATACTGGCTGAGGAACCAAGTCTGGTGTCTGGGGGGGCTTCAGGAACAAGGGCCAGCAGTCATTCCCAAACTGGAAACGGATAATCACAGCTATAGTGGTAATTGACCTGATGACTTAATTTTGTCTTGTGCTGTTGAGTCGTTTCCAACCCATGGTGACGTCCCTCCCAGAGCGTCCGACCTCCACCTGCGGTCGTTCTGGTAGAGTGCTCTCATTCAAAATCCGGAATTGGTTTACCATTGCCTCCTTCCACACAATAAGGTTGAGTATTCATTGATTCAATCGTATTTATTGAGCGCTTCCAGAGTAAACGCCCTTGACTCTCAGCCATGCCGCTGCTGCTCAGCAGGGGTGAGTTTTGACTTGTAGCAGATGGCCTTCCACACGCTAGCCACTGCCCACACTAGGAATGGAATGGGTATGCCTCTTCTTGACTCTCCCTCCAATAGTCAAGACTGGTAGAGGACTGGAAACTCTCCAGGTGCCATTCCGAGAGGGGGATTGCTTCATAATAATTATGGTATTTAAGTGATCACTATGTGCCAGGCACTGTACTAAGCGCTGGGGTGGATACAAGCAAATTGGGTTGGATACAGTCCCTGTCCCAAGTGAAGTTCACAGTCTCATCCCCATTTTACAGACAAGGCCCAGAGAAGCGAGGTGACTTGCCTAAGGTCACACAGCAGACAGGTGGCAGAGCTGGGATTAGAACCAAAGACCTTCCGGTTCCCCGGCCTGTTCTCTATCCACTACGCCATGCTGCTTGGATACATTTACCTATCCCAGTTCTTAGAACAGTGTTTAACTCATAGTAAGCACTTAGCAAATACCAGTAAAAAGATTGTAGTAATGGTTAAGTGTTTACTATATGCCAAGCACTGTACTGGGGTAAATACACAATAATGAGGTCCCACAGATTAAGTAGAAGGGAGAGTGGGTATTAAATCATTCATTCATTCAATCGTATTTATTGAGCACTTACTGTGTGCAGAGCACTGTACTAAGCGCTTGGGAAGTACAAGTTGGCAACATATAGAGATGGTCCCTACCCAACAGTGGGCTCACAGTCTAGGAGGGGGAGACAGACAACAAACAAAACATATTAAAAAAATAAAATAAATAAGAACAAATTAAATAAATAAATGGAGTAATAAATATGCACAAACGTATATACATATATACAGGTGCTGTGGGGAGGGGAAGGAGGTAAGGCGGGGGGGGATGGGGAGGGGGAAGAGGGGGAGAGAAAGGAGGGGGCTCAGTCTTGGAAGGCCTCCTGGAGCTACGCACCATGTCTGCTGTGTGACCTTGGGCAAGTCACTTAACATCTCTGGGCCTCAGTTACCACATCTCTAAAAAGGGGATTAAGACTGTGAGCCCCATGTGGGACAACCTGGTCACCTTGTATTCTCCCCAGCGCTTAGAATAGTGCTTTGCACATAGTAAGCGCTTAACAAATGCCATCATTATTATTATTATTTTATAGTTGAGGAAACTGAGGCCCAGACAAGTTAAATTTATTCATTCATTCAATCATAGTTATTGAGCACTTACTATGTGCAGAGCACTGCACTAAGCACTTGGGAAGTACAAGTCGGTAACATACAGAGACAGTCCCTACCCAACAACGGGCTCACAGTCTAGAAAGGGGAGACAGATGACAAAACAAAACAAGTGGACAGGTGTCAAGACATCAGAACAAATAGAATTAAAGCTAGATGCACATCATTAACAAAATCCATAGAATAGTAAATATATACAAGTAAAATAAATAGAGTAATAAATCTGTACAAACATATATACAGGGGCTGTGGGGAGGGGAAGGAGGGAGGGGGGAGGGGATGGGGAGGAAGAGTGGGAAAAGGGGGCTCAGTGTGGGAAGGCCTCTTGGAGGAGGTGAGCTCTCAGGAGGGCTTTGAAGGGGAGGAAGAGAGCTAGCTTGGCCGATGTGCAGAGGGAGGGTATTTCGGGCCGGGGGAGGACGTGGGCCGGGGGTCGACTGGCGTGACGGGTGAGAACGAGGTACAGTGAGGAGGTTAGCGGCAGAGGAGAGGAAGGTGCGGGCTGGGCTGGTGAAGGAGAGAAGGGACTTGTCCAATGTCCCACAGCAGGCAAATGGCAGAGCTGGGATTTGAACTCAGGTCCTCCGACTCCCAGGACTGTGCTCACCTGTCCACGTGTTTTGTTTTGTTGCCTGTCTCCCCCTTCTAGACTGTGAGCCCATTGGTGGGTAGGGACCGTCTCTATATGTCGCCAACTTGTACTTCCCAAGCGCTTAGTACAGTGCTCTGCACACAGTAAGTGCTCAATAAATACGATTGAATGAATGAATGCATGCTCTTTTTACTAGACGACTTTGCTCCAGGCCATTGATTCTTTTAGCAACCAGAGGGAGGATCCTCAAGATAAAACTGGGTGGTTGACATGTCCGTCAGGCACCTGGGGAGTGGTTGACAGGGAAAAGAAGATGGATTTTTCCGGGGAGTGTCGCGAGGAAGGGGCAGTGACTGATGTTACTTTGCATTCCAGGTTTTCACGGTTTCTATAAACAGTCCCTACCAGGATTGCTGAGCTGCTCATTTGGCATTCTGTCTACCACCATCCATTACCTCGCTCTCTCTTAAATCTCCGTTGAGGATTTTCCTAATCCTGGAAGTCGAAAACAAATGAAACATTTCCTGGTGACTGATGCCGCGAGATAAGCCTGGAATGTGAGCCAAGTCACCACTGGCGTCACGAGTACCGTGATTTTTATGTTTGTGTTTTTGTTTTTTTCTTAAATATCCGTGACTTTTGACATTTCGGGATGTTTGCAATATGAGGGGGTGGATGAGGCACAAAGCCATTTGAGGTCCGCAGTGGCCGGCTGAAGCCGAAACTCCATAATGGCCCTAGAGCCCCAGACCAGAAGCTGGGCACGAGGGTTTTAAATCCCCAAATTTCTCTCTTTACTGTCGCGACTAATACCAGAGCATGCGCTCGTCTGATTCTCTCCTTCCTGGAAGGACTAAAGGAGAGGAGGACTGAGTCAGGGACACCAAGACAACAAAGGATTTCGGGGAGTAAAGTGTGACCAAAAGTGCCGAAGGTCGCCGAGAGGTTGAAGAGGATTAAGACAGAGTAGAGTTTGTTGAACGTGGCAATGAGGAGGTAGTTATTGACCTTGGAAAGTGCTGTATCGCCGGAATAAAGGAGTCAAAAATTTCTTGTGTGGGGTCGAGAAGGAGCAACAGCGGTTGTTATTGCACATTGTTCAAGGTGTGTAGATGTAGATGAGTACAGGGAGTAGTTAGTAGTAGTAGTAATAATAGCAGTGTTTGTTTAATGCCTCTTAGGGGCAAAACAGTAGGGAGATGGCTCACACAGTTAGCAGTTGTCGCGTTCCTTCCCTGGGCTGGAAGAGAGATCCTTGGGCAATGAAGTGATAGCTGGAATCAATCAATCATATTTATTGAGCACTTACTGTGTGCAGAGCACTGTACTAAGCGCTTGGGAAGTACAAGTTGGCAATCAATCAATCATATTTATTGAGCGCTTACTGTGTGCAGAGCACTGTATTAAGCGCTTGGGAAGTACAAGCTGGCAACATATAGAGATGGTCCCTACCCAACAGTGGGCTCAGAAGGGGCAGGGTGGTCACCTGTCCAGCTCTGCAGCAAGCGGAAGCTCCTCTCCCATCAGATTCACGGCACCCTTACTTAAGAATAATAATAATAATAATAATAATGGTACTTGTTAAGTGCTTACTATGTGCAAAGCACTGTTCTAAGCACTGGGGGGATACAAGGCGATCAGGTGGTCCCACGTGAGGATCACAATCTTAATCCCCATTTTACAGATGAGGGAACTGAGGCCCAGAGAAGTGAAGTGACTTGCCCAAAGTCACACAGCTGGCAACTGGCGAAGCCAGAATTCGAACCCATGACCCCGACTCCAAAGCCCGGGCTCTTTCCACTGAGCCACGCTACTTCTCCACAGTACAGTGCAACAGAATTGGAAGACACGTTCCGGTCCACGGGGAGCTTACAGTCTAGACGGCGAGACAGACGTCAGAATAAATTATGGATATGTGCATAACTGCTGTGGGTATATTTCATTCATTCATTCAATCTTATTTATTGAGCGCTTACTGTGTGCAGAGCACTGTACTAAGCACTTGGGAAGTACAAGTTGGCAACATATAGAGATGGTCCCTACCCAACAGCGGGTTCACAGTCTAGATGAGGTAACTGAGGCACATTCATTCATTCGTATTTATTGAGCGCTTACTGTGTGCAGAGCACTGTACTAAGCGCTTGGGAAGTACAAGTTGGCAACATATAGAGACGGTCCCTACCCAGCAGTGGGCTCACAGTCTAGAATATATGTGCCACCTTCCTTCTCCTCCCCCTCGAAAAATCTACAGAGTTTTCCGTTACCCTTTTTTCCACCCCCAAGTCCCCAGCCCCACACCACCAGGAATCCAACCATTCCCTGCTCCATCCAGGAAGGGAGAGGAAATTCCAGAAGTGAGATCACCCATCAGTCTTGCCTGGCCCGCTCACTGTTACCATTGGCCCAGAATTCCCGATGTTTAGTCGTAAACCTCCAGGATCACTAAGGAAGTTTTCTTTCCACAGTTTCTAATAATAATGATGATGATGATGGTATTTGTTAAGCGCTTACTATGTGCAAAGCACTGTTAATAATAATGATGGCATTTGTTAAGCGCTTACTATGTGCAAAGCACTGTTCTAAGCGCTGGAGGGGATACAAGATGATCAGGTTGTCCCACGTGGGGCTCACAGTCAATCCCCATTTTACAGATGAGGTAACTGAGGCTCAGAGAAGTTAAGTGACTTGCCCAAGGTCACACAGGAGACATGTGGCGGAGCCGGAATTCGAACCCATGACCTCTGACTCCAAAGCCCGTGCTCTTTCCACTGAGCCATGCTGCTTCTCTAAGCGCCGGGGAGGTTACAAGGTGATCAGGTTGTCCCATGGAGGGCTCACAGTTTTAATTCTATTTGTTCTGGCGACTTGACACCCGTCCACATGTTGTGTTTTGTTGTCTGTCTCCCCCTTCTAGACTGTGAACCCGCTGTCGGGTAGGGACCGTCTCTATATGTTGCCGACTTGGACTTCCCAAGCGCTTAGTACAGTGCTCTGCACACAGTAAGTGCTCAATAAACACCACTGACTGAATGAATGAATCCCCATTTTCCAGATGAGGTAACTGAGGCCCAGAGAAGCGAAGTGACTTGCCCGAAGTCACGCAGCTGACGGTTGGCGGAGCCGGGATTTGAACCCATGACCTCCGACTCCAAAGCCCGGGCTCTTTCCACTGAGCCACGCCGCTTCTCTTAATCTAAATCCCTTTGCTCTTTTCTGAATGTTGTCTTCCCACTAATTTAGTGAAGTGAAAATGAGAAAACTCTAGATTTTTGGGGTGGGAGGAGAAGGAAGGTGGCGCATGTTGCTTTGCACATAGTAAGCGCTTAATAAATGCCATCATTATTATATACCCTGTGAGCCCGCTGTTGGGTAGGGACCGTCTCTACACGTTGCCAACTTGGACTTCCCGAGCGCTTAGTACAGTGCTCTGCACACAGTAAGAGCTCAATAAATATGATTGAATGAATGAATGAATGTTGCTTTGCACATAGTAAGCGCTTAATAAATGCCATCATTATTATATACCCTGTGAGCCCGCTGTTGGGTAGGGACCGTCTCTATATGTTGCCAACTTGGACTTCCCGAGCGCTTAGTACAGTGCTCTGCACACAGTAAGAGCTCAATAAATATGATTGAATGATTGAATGAATGTTGTTTTGCACATAGTAAGCGCTTAATAAATGCCATCATTATTATATTCCCTGTGAGCCCGCTGTTGGGTAGGGACCGTCTCTATATGTTGCCAGCTTGGACTTCCTGAGTGCTTAGTACAGTACTCTGCACACAGTAAGTGCTCAATAAATGCGATTGAAAGAATGAATGTTGCTTTGCACATAGTAAGCGCTTAATAAATGCCATCATTATTATATACCCTGTGAGCCCGCTGTTGGGTAGGGACCATCTCTATATGTTGCCAACTTGCAGTTCCCAAGCGCTTAGTACAGTGCTCTGCACACAGTAAGCGCTCAATAAATACGATTGAATGAATGAAATATACCCACAGCAGTTATGCACATATCCATAATTTATTCTGACGCCTGTCTCCCCCTCTAGACTGTAAGCTCCCTGTGGACCGGCTCATGTCTTCCAATTCTGTTGCATTGTACTCTCCCAAGTGCTCAGTACAGTGCTCTGTACACAGTACACGCTCAATAAATACGATTGATCTCAAAAATCATTCATTCACTCATTCAATCATATTTATTGAGCGCTTACTGTATGCAGAGCACTGTACTAAGCGCTTGGGAAGTACAAGTTGGCAACATATAGAGACGGTCCCTACCCGACAGTGGGCTCACTCAATTCAATGGTTTTAATGAGCACTTACTGTGTGCAGAACACTGTACTAAACACTTGGGTGAGTACAACAGAGGTGGTAGACACCATCCCTGCCCACCAAGATCTTACAGTCTAGACGGGGAGAAGAGGTGGAAATACTAGCCATACCACTCCAAAAAGGGCAAGAAAAGCCTGTGTACGTGGGGAAGCAGTGTGGCTCAGTGGAAAAGCCCGGGCTTTGGAGTCAGAAGTCGTGGGTTCAAATCCCGGTTCCGCCACTTGTCAGTCATTCATTCATTCAACCGTATTTATTATAATAATGGCATTTGTTAAGCGCTTACTATGTGCAGAGCACTGTTCTAAGCGCGGGGGGGGGGGGGGGAAAACAAGGTGATCAAGTTGTCCCACGTAGGGCTCACAGTCTTAATCCCCATTTTACAGATGAGGTAACTGCGGCTCAGAGAAGTTGTGACCTGCCCAAGGTCACACAGCAGACATGTGGCGGAGTCGGGATTCGAACCCACGACCTCTGACTCCAAAGCCCGTGCTCTTTCCACTGAGCGCTTACCGTGTGCAGAGCACTGTACTAAGCGCTTGGGATGTACAAGTTGGCAACATATAGAGACGGTCCCTACCCGACGGGCAAGTAACTTCTCTGTGCCTCAGTTCCCTCATCTGGAAAATGGGGATTAAGACTGTGAGCCCCCCATGGGACAACCTGATCACCTTGTAACCTCCCCAGTGCTTAGAACAGTGTGTTGCACATAGTAAGTGCTTAATAAATGCCATTATTATTATTATTCAAAAGGAATGAAAGTCCATCACTAAAAAAAAAACCCTTAGCCTCTTGTGTCATTTTCATATGTAAATCAATCAATGGTATTTGTTAAACACTTACTGTATGGAGAGCACTGTAGTAAGCACTTGTTGCCCTACTTACTCCCCTCACTAAGGAACAGTTGGCTCTACTTAATAATAATAATAATGGTATTTATTAAGTGCTTACTATGTGCAAAGCACTGTTCTAAGCTTAACAGTTCTAAGTGCTTAACAAATGCCATTATTATAATAAATACGGTTGAATGAATGACAAGTTAGAAGCAGCGCGGCTCAGTGGAAAGAGCACAGGCTTTGGAGTAAGAGGTCATGGGTTCAAATCCCAGCTCCGGCAATTGCCAGCTGTGTGACTTTGGGCAAGTCACTTAACTTCTCTGTGCCTCAGTTAACTCATCTGTAAAATGGGGATTAAGATTGTGAGCCCCAGGTGGGACAACTTGATCGCCTTGTATCCCCCCCAGCGCTTAGAACAGTGCTTTGCACATAGTAAACACTTAACAAATACCATTATTGTTATTATTATTATTATTATTATTATTATTCTAAGCACTGGGGGATACAAGGTGATCACGTTGTCCTATGGAGGGCTCACAATCATTCCCCATTTAACAGACGAGGTAACTGAGGCCCAGAGAAGTGAAGTGACTTGCCCCAAGTCACACAGCTGACAATTGGTGGAGCCGGGAGGGCTCCTCTACTCGGGAGGGCTGAATGAATAAAAAGTTACTAACGATTCCTAATTCCTCATTTACTACATATAGTTTAATCATTAATAATTTACCCACTCTTTATGCAGAGTTTCCCAGATGATCTGGAGGTAGTAAATATTAAGGCCAACAAAATTAAGTTTCTATTGCTTTTTTAAAAAATTATGTAATTTTTAATTTAATTATTAGTACTATTATTTAATTTATTTAATTAAATAATAAAAATTATTTATTTTTATTAAATTATGATATTTGTTTAACACACTATATGCCAGACACTGTGCTAAACCCTGGGGAAGATTCACAGCGTGGCTCAGTGGAAAGAGCCCGGGCTTTGGAGTTGGAGGTAATGGGTTCAAATCCTGCCTCCGCCAACTGTCAGCTGCGTGACTTTGGGCAAGTCACTTCACTTCTCTGTGCCTCAGTTACCTCATCTGTAAAATGGGGATTAAAGCTGTGAGCCCCCCCTTGGGACAACCTGATCACCTTGTAACCTCCCCAGTGCTTAGAACAGTGCTTTGCACATAGGAAGCGCTTAACAAATACCATCATTATTGTTATTATTATACACAATAATTAGGTTGAACACAGACGTGTTCATTCAATCGTATTTATTGAGTGCTTACTGTGTGCAGAGCACTGTACTAAGCTCTTGGGAAGTACAAATTGGCAACATATAGAGATGGTCCCTACCCAACAGCGGGCTCGCAGTCTAGAAGGAGGAGACAGACAACAAAACAAAACATATTAACAAAAGAAAATAAATAGGATAGTAAATGTGTACAAGTCAAATAAATAGAGTAATAAATCTGTACAAACATATATACAAGTGCTGTGGGGAGGGGAAAGAGGTAAGGCGGGGGGGGATGTCCCACATTGGGCTCCCGTTCTTAATCCCCATTTTACAGATGAGGTAACTGAGGTGCAGAGAAACAGCGTGGCTGGGTGAAAAAGAGCCCGGGCTTTGGAGTCAGAGGTCACGGGTTCACATCCCGGCTCTGCCAGTTGTCAGCTGTGTGACTTTGGGCCAGTCACTTCACTTCTCTGGGCCTCAGTTAACTCATCTGTAAAATGGGGATTAAGTCTGTGAGCCCCACGTGGGACAACTTGATTCCTTTGTATCTACCCCAGCGCCTAGAACAGAGCTTTGCACATAGTAAGCGCTTAATAAATGCCGCCATTATTATTATTAAGTGACTTGGCCAAGGTCACACAGCTGACAAATGGCGGAGCCAGGAATAGAAGTGAGGTCCTTGCTCTGCCCAGTAGGCCATCCTGCTTCTCCATTGAACTATCTGAGAGCACTTTCTCGGGTTCTCGTTCTCTCTATAAAAGGAGAAAGGACTAAAGTTATCCTGCGAAATGACAGTTCCAAGAAAGACCGGGAGACGGTTGTAGACAGCCAATTAGCTAGGAATGGAGTTGTAAAGAAGGTCAGTGCTATTTTGGGACTCATGGAGGATTCGCATTACGAAGAATGTAAATGATTGGGTCTAAATATTTACATAGTCCCTATGGCTCTGCATTTAAATGCTTGGACGGTTCAATTAGGCTAATTCTGATGATCTGCGAGAGAGAGAGAAAGCTATTATATGTTTCTCCACCGGCAACCCTACTGACTGAAGGAAGATTAATGCGTTTTTGCTGGGAATTCTCTCTAGGCTATCCGATATAGATTTGATCAGCCTGGTGAGTCCCACTCAGGAAAAGTGAAATAATGAATGGATTTGGAAGCTAGTGGAATCCAGCTTTTCCTATTTTTAGGGGAATGATGCCTCACTAGAGTTGTTCCTGCCTCTTCCGGAGAGTGTCTGCAGAGTAATTCCTGGGGTGTTTAGTGGTTTTCTCTCTAGTAAATTAAAGCACAAATATACAATCTGAGCCATAAGTTTTTGAAATCTGAATAAGGGAACTTCTGCCGTTCCACTTGTAGTAGAAATCTTTTGAAACTGAAACTCGCACCCCTGCACAGCCCCCCCGCCCCCCAGACCAAACTATCATCAGCGTGGCTCACTGGAAAGAGGCCGGGCTTTGGAGTCACAGGTCATGGGTTCAAATTCCGACTCTGCCAACTGTCAGCTGTGTGACTTTCGGCAAGTCACTGAGCTTCTCTGGGCCTCAGTTACCTCATCTGTAAACTGGGGATTAAGACTGTGAGCCCTCCGTGGGACAACCTGATCACCTTGTAACCTCCCCAGTGCTTAGAACAATGCTTTGCACATAGTAAGCACTTAATAAATGCCATTATTATTATTATTATTATCATAGACGTTTTCCCAGAACCCGAGGGGGTCCTAGTTTGGCAGGATAGATTAGAGCAGGGCTATCATTATATGCTTCTCAAGATGTATCTGGTCCTACTTGGAGCTAAAGGAGGATTTGAGTGGCACCTCTGGCTGAAGGGGCTCCGTTCATTCATTCAATCGTATTTATTGAGTGCTTACTATGTGCAGAGCACTGTACTAAGCACTTACCTAGTTTTGTTGTCACACCCAGCCCTGCCTCTGGACCCCACTGAAACCACCGCAGGCCGGGAGGGTCTTCCTGATTCCCCCTAGGTGCTCCTTCACACAAGGAAGGGAAAGTAGGGTGACTCAGGAACAGGCACCTCCTCCTGGGAACAACCACCTCTCACAGAAAGCCATTGCCTGGGTCCCCCCCTTGGGTCTGGATCAATCAATCAATCATATTTATTGAGCGCTTACTGTGTGCAGAGCACTGTACTAAGTGCTTGGGAAGTACAAGTTGGCAACATATAGAGACAGTCCCTACTCAACAGTGGGCTCACAGTCTAAAAGGTCATCACAGTCTGGATGGGATAAGTCAGTGCTGAATTCCGGAAGATCCCAGTCCTTTGCCTTTGGGGGTCTTCAGGAGGTGCTCCCAGGATGAGCTCCCGGGGAGGGGGATCCAGTGTCTCACCTCAGCACCCTTAGTGGACATTCCTACTGGCTTCGGAGTTTTTAAGGGCCACAAGGGGAGAAGAGGCTAGGAGAACGCAGGGTGGGTTGTTAGACTGACACGAGCCTGGGCCTCGGAGTCAATCAATCAATCGTATTTATTGAGCACTTACTGTGTGCAGAGCACTGTACTAAGCGCTTGGGAAGTACAAGTTGGCAACATATGGAGACGGTCCCTACCCAACAGCGGGCTCACAGTCTAGAAGTCCTTGGGACTTCCCCAGAACCCCACAAGGAAGAAGATTGATTGGATCCATGGCCTGCTGGGGGTTGTTACCTGTCATCTTACGTGACCGGGAATCCTGAATGGGTTGCCTATAACTGCTGAACTTCCCACCTTTCACTTACCCTTCACTTCCTCTCTCTCCTCCCCCTTACCTCTCTTTGCCTGCATTCTTCTTCCTCCATCCTCTCTCTCTCTCCACCAATTCCCTCTCTTCATTTCCTCCACGCTACCCTCTCCCCCATGCCTTGTGCTGGGCAAGATGCCATGCTCTCTGGCTAAATCACATCTGGTGAAATTGTATCGCCCTAATGTGAAAATGTCAAAGAAAAAAAATACTGGTCTCGCAGCATATTCAACAGAATTTTATTCTGAGAAACATATTTTAATATTTCCAAGCCTCAAGTCAAAAGGTCTTAAATAGGAACAAAAATTTTCATTAAAGCAGCATGGCTTAGTGGAAAGAGCACGGGCTTGGGGGTCAGAGGACACAGGTTCTAATTCCGGCTCCGCCACTTGTCTGCTCCATGACCTTGGACAAGTCACTTATCTTCTCTATGCCTCACTTACCTCATGTGCAAAAGGAGGATTAAAAGTGTGAGCCCTGTGTGGGACAACCTGATTATCCCATATGTACCCCAGCGCTTAGAACAGTGCTTGGCACATAGTAAGCACTTAACAAATATCATCATCATCATCATCATAATGATGGCATTTTTTGAGTGCTTTCTACGTGCAAAGTACTGTTCTAAGCACCAGGGCAGTTACAAGGTGTCCAGCGCTTAGAACAGTGCTTTGCACATAGTAAGCACTTAACAAATACCAAAATTATTATTATTATCAGGTTGTCCCATGGGGTGGCTCACAGTCTTAATACCCATTTTACAGATGAGGTAACTGAGGCACAGTGAAGTGACTTGCCCAAAGTCACACAGCTGACAGTTGGTAGAGCCAGGATTTGAACCCATGACCTCTGACTCCAAAACCTGTGCTCTTTCCACTGAGCCACGCATCATTCATTTGTTCAATCGTATTTATTGAGCGCTTACTGTGTGCAGAGCACTGTACTAAGCACTTGGGAAGTACAAGTTGGCAACATATAATGATTTGGACTAGATTATCACCCCTTATTACTTCATTTCAGAAGGCCCATTTCCTTACGTCTGATACAGCGCCATTCAACTGTCAAAATCCCTGTACATTTTGATAGCTCTTTTGGAAACATTTTTAGTACTCAGATCTTCTCAGTGTCTCGTAGAAGAACACAGCCTTTGAGAAATTTCCTCAAAACAGGAGCAGAGGCAGTTGGAAAGTATCGGTAGCTTCTCCCAGGGCTTTCCTGCTCCTAGATAAATGTCAGGACACCTTCCTAGCTGCTCGGCGATGAGAGGACTTTTCTGAAATTCATTCATTCATTCCATCATATTTATTGAGCGCTTACTATGTGCAGAGCACTGAATCAGAACTCTCCTTTCATGGCCGATTGAAATGCCAGTGCCAGCAGTGGATTAGCATGTAGATTCCCCCATCAGGGTATCATAAAAACTGTGGTATATTTATCCATCATCATCATCAATCATATTTATTGAGCGCTTACTATGTGCAGAGCACTGTACTAAGCGCTTGGGAAGTACAAATTGTCAACATATAGAGACAGTCGCTACCCAACAGTGGGCTCACAGTCTAGAAGGGGGAGACAGAGAACAAAACCAAACATACTAACAAAATAAAATAAATAGAATAGATATGTACAAGTAAAATAAATAAATAAATAAATAGAGTAATAAATATGTACAAACATATATACATATATACAGGTGCTGTGGGGAAGGGAAGGAGGTAAGATGGGGGTGAAGGAGAGGGGGACGAGGGGGAGAGGAAGGAAGGGGCTCAGTCTGGGAAGGCCTCCTGGAGGAGGTCAGAAGCTTTCAAGAGAACTCCTGAAGGGAAGCAGTAAGGCCTAGGAGATAGGTCCTTCTGTCTCCCGGAGCTGTGCTCTGAGTTCGAATCCCAGAACTGCCCCTTGCCTGATGTGTGCCCTCGGGCAAGTCCCTTTGTTGCTCTGGGCCTCAGTTATCTCATCTGTAAAATGGGGATTAAGACTGTGAGCCCCATGTGGGACATAGAATGTGTCCAACCTGATTAGCTTGTATCTACACTAACACTTAAATACAGTGACTGGCACGGAGTAAGTGCTTAACGGATACCATAAATAAACTACCCCAGTGCTTAGCACATAGTGCATGCATAACAAATGCCATTATTAAAGACATCTTTACACGTACATAACTTGTACTTCCCAAGCGCTTAGTACAGTGCTCTGCACACAGTAAGCACTCAATAAATACGATTGAATGAATGAATGAACATCCAGTACAGCCCCTTCTCCTTGAATGTGGGTTTTACATTCTTGTAGAATTTTTATTCCTCCTAAAGGAAACCTGACTGTGCTCACGACAAAATGTCCAAGGGTGAGAGGAGGCTTGCTGTTGTATTTCTTTGGTCACAAAATGCAACGCGTAAGAGACTTTCCACTTAATGATTGTGGTGTGACTATCAGCAGCATTCAATCCAAAATATTTATTGGATCGTTCAGATTAATAATAAGAATTGTTGGTATTTCTTAAGTGCTTACTAGGTGCCAAACACTGTTCTGAGCGCTTAGCACTGTACTCCTGTTTGGAAGAGCCCTACTGAGCGTTCACCTCCTCCAGGAGGCCTTTCCAGACTGAGCCCCCTTTTTCCTCTCTTCCTCCCGATCCCCACAGCACGTGTATATATGTTTGTATAGATTTATTACTTTATTTATTTTACTTGTACATATTTACTATTCTAATCATTTTGTTAATGATGTGCATCTAGCTTTATTTCTATTTATTCTGATGACTTGACACCTGTCCACATTCTTTGTTCTGTTGTCTACTGCCCCCGTCTAGACTGTGATCCCGTTGTTGGGTAGGGACCATCTCTATATGTTGCTGACTTGGACTTCCCAAGCGCTTAGTACAGTGCTCTGCACACAGTAAGCGCTCAATAAATATGATTGAATGAATGAAGGAATGGAGGCCTGATCCTTGACCTGAAAGAGCTGTTTATCTTCCATTTGAAGGATAATTCTATCACATCTGATGCTGTTTGTGGAAATCCATTTCTTCCCACACTCGATCGCATGCACCTCGACAGACCCATTTTGGCAGAGAACGTTCTCTAATTCTGCCATCAAATAGCAAGACCACATGATCTGACAGAACCGACTCCATTAACCGGAAGAAATGCCAAATCAAGTAGCATCCCGTGCTCTCGAAACCTTGAAAATATGACACTTCAGTATGCATTACTGGCTGCCAAAGTATGGAGAGGCGTGCCATCCGTACATCTGTGTGACTGCATGTGTGTCTAGCTATATATAATATTGACTGAGCAAGGTGTGAATCTAGATCCAGAGATACCTTTCCCGAGGTCGCTCATGGCTGAAACGCTGCCAGGCATTGCATTAGCTTTGGAATCTCATGATCTGACAGAACATCACGGACCACGGACCAGTCACTGATACCTGATGCCCATCTCCCATCTTTAGATCTGCTTTAGCGGATCTTAAATTAGCTAACTTGGAGATTCTTCCCCGACCCATGAAATGGTTACACCATACTTTTAACCCACAGGTCTTTCCCTGTCCCGCTAACCGTCACGTGTTGATGTTGAACACGTGAAAGCAGTCGGAAGATTGTCCGTTTGTCGCGTGAAAAATCTGAGACTTGCATTCGAAGGAGGCTGGGGCCCCCCATCAGTGGTTTGGGAGGCCCTTGGTGCTGCAACTTGTCAGCTCAGAGGTAGCCCAAATGTCAGAGGAACTGAGCCAGGTTTCCTTCAGGTTGCCATAAAAATTCCAGTCTCTCACTGCTGGACTCCATCCCAGATAAGGCTCAGAACTCATCCCATAACATGAAAAACTGAAGTCCTGAGCCTCCAAAGCATTTAGAACACACATGGTGAATCCTCAAGAGCCTCCCTGCATGTTTCCTGCTTGATAAGGAACCCCAAAGATATGATTTAGAGCAAACCAGAAGCAGAAAGACATTAGACAAGCTAAAGAAATAACCTTAAGTAGAAAAAAAAGTGTCATTTAAGATACCTTTAAGTGTAGACAAACCTTTCCATACAGGTGATTTGGAAGGCAAAATAGAATGCTTAGATTTTCCTGGGATCAAGTCAAATTGGATAAAGCATCACTTGTGGGTTTTTTTTCCTAATCATTTGGCAGATGTGACCTCTAATCAACTACTTTGGAATTTTTGTTGATTTTTTCCTTCATTCTTGTGGCCACCCAGGAAACCCCTTTCCCATCACATCCTCAGATGAAGTCATTTGAGAAACTTTACCTGCCCTTTGGGAATATGTTTAAATTCAAATTCTCCTCCTCCCTGCACTGCTTTGAACAGGGCTGTGGTTGTTTGATTTAGACTCCCGATGTGGGGAGACACCCTATGTGTTTATCATCTATTACTTTGGGCATCTGGGGGAGTCCTGTGCTCAAATCGAGAGAGGGCTCTGTTTCTTAGCTTCTCCCGGTCACGTTTATTCTGAACCAGCCTGTTTTTCTGTTTAGGAACTGATGATATCCAGATGGTGATGTAAATGAGAAATGGCACTGGCTATGATAGGAAAACATTCTTCCAGTGAAGGGATCTGTCCTCTAGCAAGCCATCCCCATTTCCAACCCTTCCCTTTTCATTCATACTCCTCCTCAGCCCAGATGTAGATATATGTATTCACCACATTTGCTTTATTTTGATTAACGGGGAAAGTGCGCATGAAGATATTTATCACTGGATTACCAGATAAGTTCTTTGTGGGCAGCGAACGCCTCCCTCCTCAACGTTGTACTTTCACGGGTGCTTCCAACAGTCCGTCGTACACAGCGGGGACTTTACGCACCCAAGGGATGTGGGCTCTGACTGTTGTCACTTCTATTACCAAAGCCTTAAAAGCAGTAGGAGAGGTGGAAGGGGCTTTTGAGGGCTCCTGTAGTTTGGGGGCTAAGTCTGTATGCAGGGAGGATTGAACGGACAACAAGACCACACTTCTAGAACTGTTCCAGCAAGGTGCTAACTGAAAAGGGCAACATACAATCCACATTGTGTAAGGTACACAACATTACAGGTGCCAGGGTGTTGCCCAGAGACATGGGGTCTGAGGATTCATAAAAAATTAAGCCTGCCTGGGCTTCCAGGTCCATATGGTAGGGGATAAAGGAGAAAACTCACTTTGCTTCACCCTTTACCGTCCTTTCCAGCCTCTCCTCACCGAGGGGGCCAGGATGCCCTGGCAGATGTGCTTACAGACACTCAACAACTGTGTAGTGGAATGGAGTAAATATTCAACCCAGCGAACGCAGTAGTGGGGTGTAAAAATAGACCGGGATTTTGTTTTCAGAACACAGGGAAAAAACATAATCCAAGTTTTTCTAATAGATATTGAAAGTTGAAATATTATTCCTGGCAGGCATAGCATGAAGATGGATATTCCATGGCAAAGTGCAAGTATAACAAGTTTATCTCCATTTGGTGTGATTTCATGAAAAACATTACAATATCCTCAATTGCCCAGCTAAGCAACACTCATTTCAAGTATTTCCACCAAATCTGCTCAAGGAAAGGTCAGTGGATGAGAAAACTACCTCCTACCCACCCATGGAGATCACAAAGTATCTTGTACAACTAGTGAACAGTTTCAGAAGAATTTCTTCCCTCATTTAATGTCGATATACATTCCTCTTCTCAGGTTCCTGGATGAGGTTTTATTCCATCTCAATTGTCAACTCCCATGTAGTGGCCTCTTCAATATTCTTAAGTTGGCGTAGTTCCCATTGCCGAACTTTGTCTACCTGAGTGAAAAAAGAAAGCGATTGTTAAAAAACAACAAAGGATTTGTGTTCACTCTCAAGATACCCACATGTGTAGAAACAATGTTTGGAAAAGATTTCCCAAATGAGCCCATCGAGATCAAACACTCCTGCTTCCATGAGCCTTAGAAGGTCAGATGAATGGCTTACCTAGCCCAGGACAGGCACTGACCAGATTTCAATCACCCTGCATTAGCCACAGACACCCTGGAGATGAAACCTGTATTATTGACTAGATGCCTTTTCCCGTGGATATGCCCAACGAACCCCTATGTTATATCTGAGTGCTACAGGTAAATAAATCCCTCTCCACTCCCTCCCCATTTGGGCTGAGATTAAGGAATCGACTATGACCATATCAATCATTGAGCACTTAGCACTTTGCAGAACCCTATACTAAGCGCTCTACTGATACAGAATTAGTAGACTCAATCCCTGACTACAGGAGTTTACATCTTAAAGATCTGCTCATTTTTAGTCCTCTAGACTGTAAACTCATGGTGGGCAGGGAATTTGTCTTTAGTGTTGGATTGTACTCACCCAAGTGCTTAATACAGTGTTCTGCACACAGTGAGTGCTCAATCAATATAATTGAATGAACGGCTACATAAAATAAGATAAACAATTATCGTGCTGCAAAGACAAGACCATGATCCCCATTTGGGACAGAGGCTCAGGCTGACTGGTTTATTTCGTGTCTGGCACAGCATCTAGTATAATGCTTAGTATACCATGAATAACTCAACTAAGCAGCAGAATACCATTAGTGAACCACATCTCATTTAGGGGATTCATTGTCCAATGACCCCGTAAACTGATGCACAGTCCAAAGAATCTTTGCAAGATTACAAAACATATGAAAAGTTATTTCTCCATCACCAGATCAAATTATGGGATCAAAAACAACATTGCACCGGTATTTCAGGAAAGTGATTGAATGTACAAATAATTGAGGAGGATGACCCTAATTTAAAGGAGTTCAGAGAGTCAGCCTACAACAAGTGGCTTTAGGAGAAGAGGGAGGTTGCTAAACAGTCTAAAAATTGGACCAATTCTTAGCCACAGTCAGCAAGATTAACTTCTATCTCTGCAGTCTCTTGCAGAGATTTAGAATCATATTACAATGCCCCATTGAATATTGACATTATGCTTTGAATGACTTTAATAATCTATACTTTGATGATCATATACAGCACAAAGGAATTTTGTATTTTTACAGAGGTTTGGGACCAGATCTTAATTTCACCAAATCTTCAGAAAAAAATTCCCCAAATAGAAAAAAACTCATGATACATTTTGTATTTTTTACAGAGGTTTGGGACCAGATCTTAATTTCACCAAGGCCTTGGAAAAAACATTCCCCAAATAGAAAAAAAAAAAACCTCATGATACAACCCCATCTCCAATAAACCCCCTCAACTGAACTCAATTTCCTCGTTCTCCGGCCCCTCCGCCGATCTCATATCAACAGACTGCAGTCACGGCTGCAGTATGCTTCCTCTGCTCTTGGCATGAGTTTCAATGGTGGAAGAGACACTAGACTGAATTCATCCATCTCAATTACATTCTCACTTGCTATAACTCTGCCCTTTGAATCCATCTGGCAACAATTCTTCTCCATCCTTATTGACTCCTGTGCTCACTGTCTGTGACAGTTGTTTCAGACCTTCAACTCATTCATCCACTCGCATTTACTGAGCACTTACTGTGTGCAGAGCTCTGTACTGAGTACTTGGGAAGTACGACATGGCAATAAAGACAGACAATCCCTGCCCACAGCGGGTTTACTCCCTCCTCAAACCCCTTCTTCCCCCATCTCTCATGACCTTGTCATCAGTAAAGTTGAAGCCCCTGCTCCAATCACCTGGGCAAGTCACTCTATTTTCCTATGACTCAGTTACCTCATCTTTAAAATGGTGATTAAGACTGTGAGCCATATGTGGGACAGTGACTGTGTCCAACCTATCGTGTAGCTATCCCAGCACTTAGTACAGTGCCTGACACATAGTAAGCACTTAAATACCATTGAAAAATACACAATTAGAAAGCCAAGGATTGTTAAAATGTAAGGTCTCAAAGGTGACAGTTTATAAAACTGTCAGGACCTGCTGACACTTATCCTAAGCCAGATTCAAAGCAGGTTGGTTGGGTCACTCAAACAGCAACCAAAAAAGAAAAATGTTATTTTCAGATTCGCTCTGCTTTTCCAACTGGCATGGAGGGACTATCTCTGCCTAGTGAATCAGTAATATTTATTGAGTACTTACTCTGTGCAGAATGCTGTACTAAGAATTTAGAAAAGTTAGTTAGTAGACATGATCCCTGCCCTTAAGGAATTTACAATCTATTGAGAAAGACGCTAAAATTTTAGGTCAGTGGAAGCCATAAAGTTTAAAGATATATACGTAGATGCCATAATTTTGGTTTCTTTCACTAAGTAATCCAGAACATAATCATCAGGCTTGCAGAGGATTCCAAGTTTGGAAGGGTTGCTAACATTTGGAATTCTAGTCCTGACTCCCAACATTATCTTAATAGGATTGGAAAAAAAATGTTCCCCTCAAAGATAAGATAAAGTTCTGCAAGAGCAAATGTAGATCACTTAAGAACTGAAAAATAATCCCCAACACAAGAGATAAGGGGTGAAGACAATCTGGCAAGGTTGCATGCAGGAAAGAACCTTGGGGTCACAGTGGAACATGTTAGCAATAAAATTACATTAAAAACAAATTGCCAACTTCAGTATGACAGATACTCTTTGTTAGGGAGGATCAGATTTGGTCACTTGGTAAGATACTATGAAAAAACTTGAGTGGTTCAAGGTAACAGAAAAATTAAAGGGGTGAGGAATAGTGTTTTTCATAAGAGGATGCATTCATTAGGAAATTAGTTTCCAGTATGAAGAATGACTTTAGAAGCTTCAAGAATATCAAGAGTTTTATGGAGAGGACGCTGGTCTATAAAGGAAATGGTTTTAAATTGAAGGTGAAAAGCTTGGATCATTCTAAGTTGATACTAGGGCTGTCAGGATGAAAATGCATTGGAACAGGATGCTGTTGAGTCTTCATTCATTCAATAGCATTTACTGAGTGCTTACTGAGTTCAAAGCACTGTACTAAACGTTTAGAAGAGTATAGTACAGCAACAGATACATTCTCTGTCCACAGTGTGCTGACAGTCTAGACTCTTCAACCCTGCAGTCAACAAAAATCTATTCCCATTACCCCTAAACCTTGTAACTGCTGTTTTGCATAGTGATATTCAGTGTACTGTCTGCATATGAGGACTGACCAGCTGGTTTCCTAAGCTTCCTTCTACTTTTAGAATTCTCTTACCTAAACAAACTGCAGACACCAGAAGAGGGATGATTCACGATCCTTCTTCAGTGGTACAAAAGGATGATGAATAATTCCTATTCCCGAGAAGTTGCACTTATAAAAAGTGTCCACTCCATAGGAGTGATGGGGACAATGATCGCGATCAGCTCTGTGAGCTGGACTCACGGACTAGGACTCTGAAAAGACCCGAGGGTTTCCAATTGGTGACTTTCTGGCTAGTTATGTAGATCATTTGTAGATTTATATTAGGGTCTGTGTCTCCCCTCTAGACTATAATCTCCTTATGGGCAGGAAGCATGTCTACCATTCTGTTGTACTGCACTCTTCCAAACCCTTAGTACCGGGGTCTGCACACAGAAGCAGCATGGCCTAGCGGATAAGCACAGGTTTGGGAGTAATAAGAACCTGGTTCTCATCCTAGCTCCACCACTTTTCTGCTGTGTGACCTTGGGGAAGTCACTTCACTTCTCTGTGCTTCAGATACCTTATCGGAAAAATGAGGACTAAGACTGTGTGACCCATGTTGGATGTGAACTGTGACCAAACTGATTGCCTTGTATCGAACCCAGCACTTAGAATACGTCGTAAGCAAATAACTTGCAAAGTAAACATTCAAAAAATACCAGTGACTGGCTACCTGAAGTCAGTCCCCATCTCCCCTAAAAATCCCAGCTTTTTTTTTTTGCCCCTGCATTTAAAATGAAAAACACCGGCACTTTGGTTGCAACTTGGATCAGGGGGACAAATTGAGGCATTTTTCCCCTCTCCAGGGTTCAGGAAGAGGTGAGAACCTTAAATATTCAAACAGTAACATACTGTGTGTTTATTCTTCAGAAAATGCTTCTTCATTTTTCTTGTCACAGGCTTTCTTGCGCCGGGTAATTCATTAGCTCCGGGATGGGACTGTTTTCTGGAGGAAGCATTTGCCTTCTTCTTCTTGGAACTCCCAACTTGCTGATGTTCCTGTTGCACTATTGAGCCCAGGGACTGGTCACGTTGAAGTTTGGCACTAGGTTCCTCAGACGCAATCATTGTAGAACGTCTCTTTCTTGGGGTCGGAGCCTGGAAACTTGGCTTTTCCCGGGGGCCTGGCTCCTGTTGAAGAGATGCTTCAGGCGTGTCAAGCCCAGGAATGGTCTTCCTGCCCTCCAGTTCTTTGAAGGAGCACAGAATCTTACAGGATACCATACGTTCAGAATGCACATCCTCTACAGGAGAGCTGCGCCTCAATGAGGGTCTTCTCACTTTCAAAAAGGAATATTCATCACCAGACATCTTCAGAGCGAGGCTCTCTTCTACAAAATACCCAAAGACAGTTCTTAAGGACCGTATTTCTCGACCTCATCAACTCAATTTCCCATAGCGTGTCTCCTGAAGAAATTGATAATCATGGGAAATTGCTTTACGGTTTCACCCGGCTCTAAAGGACACCTACCAAATTTTTCACCCGGCTCTAAAGGACACCTACCAAACTTCTTCCAGCTTTAGTTTTGTCATGTCATGCAATTTGGAGGGATGTATGAATGTAGGTGTGTGTATATCTATATTTATTATATTATAGATTATATATATTATAGATTAAGGCAGGGGAAGGAAGAGAGGAGGAGTGACCATCGCCATGGACCTCCGTAAAAATTTACAAATTCATAGGTATGGACTCTCTACATCAGCACAAGTTTTGAAAAAACAAAAGCCAAACAAGAACATTAGCAGGAATTGTGCTGCAGACAGCAAAATACTATTCATTCATTCAATCATATTTATTGAGTGCTTACTGTGTGCACAGCACTGTACTAAGCGCTTGGGAAGTACAAGTTGGCAACATATAGAGACGGCCCCTACCCAACAGTGGGCTCACAGTCTAGAAGGGGGAGACAGAGAACAAAACAAAACATATTAAAATAAAATCAATAGAATAAATATGTACAAATAAAATAAATAATAAATACTAGAGGGCAGAACACTCATCTGCCAACAGCTGTACTCTCCTAAGCATTCAATACAGTGCTCTGTACACAGGAAATACTCAGTAAATGATTGAATGAAGAAAAACAATGATCCCCAACCCCCAGCATCATCATGTTGGACCCTGTAAGATTCCACCCCTCTCTGGAATCCTCATGTCAGCTCAACCAGCTGACAGTGTGTGTATAATTACAACAATAATGATAATTGTGGTATTTTTTAAGTGCTTACTATGTGCCACGCACTGTTCTAAGCGCAGGGGGTAGAGAGAAGGTAATCAGGTTGTCCCACGTGGGGCTCACAGTCTTAATCCCCACTTTACAGATAACAGGCACAGAGAAGTTAAGAGCCTTGCCCAATTCACACAGCAGATAAGTAGCACAGCCAGGATTAGAACCCATGTCCTCTGACCCCCAAGCCCGTGCTCTTTCCACTAAGCCACGCTGCTTCTCTTGTAAAGGGACGAAGGACTAACTCCTCCTGAAAGTTGCTGCCAAATGGAGACACACAGGTCAGTAGTCCAATCACATAGGAAGAATTCCAGATCTGCAAATTCCCACATCATTTTTCAACCTGATGGTGCTGAATTACAAATAGGGGTTAGTAGCAGTGTCCGTATCCCGACATTCATTAATGCTGTTAATTCACAGGTGGTTTCCAAGAACTCAGTCTCCACGAGAAGCAGCGTGGCTTAGTGGAAAGAGCCCGGGCTTGGGAGTCAGAGGATGTGGGTTCTAATCCTGGCTTCGCCCCTTGTCAGCTGTGTGACTTTGGGCAAGCCACTTACATTCTCTGTGCCTCAGTTGCTTCATCTGTAAAAGGGGAGTTAGGACTGTGAGCCCCACATGGGACAACCTGATTACCTTGTATGTACCCCTGCGCTTAGAACAGTGCTTGGCACATAGTAAGAGCTTAACAAATACCATCATCATCATCATGTTTGCCCCAGCCAAAGGCGGCCCTAGCCAATCTTAGATGGGCAGAATTCCCGGGACATACCCTCCCCTGAGGACTTAAAAATGATCAAAGTACCTGTCCCCTTATACCATTAAAGGTGACATCAGTTCACCTCCACTCTATTAATCTGCTGTTGTTTGCAAGCAGTTTTTGAACTGTGAAAGAAAAAGCATTATTATTGCTTAAGAATATCCACCCTCACACAACTGTGGTGTTTGGTTGTGGTAAATAGTGAGGCTTGCTGCCAAGTGGAAGAGATGCTTATTTACCATCTATAAAAGGAGCTAGCCCTCACCGGTGTGGTCAGACACTGACATTTCACTGCCTAAACACCTTGGGGCTCCCCAAAAAGTCCTGGGGTGCCCAGGTGAAAAGAGTACGGGCCCAGGAGTAAAAAGGCTAACTGGGCACTAATTCTGGCTCTGCCACCTGCCTGCTCTGTAACTTTGGGCAAGTCATAACAATAATAATTATTATAATTGTAAGACGCCGCACACTGTAGTTTATAGAGCATGGGGCTGGAAGTCAGAAAGCCATGGGTTCTAATCCCCACTCTGCCATTTTCATTCATTCAATCATATTTATTGAGCACTTACTGTGTGCAGAGCACTGTACTAAGTGCTTGGGAAGTACAAGTTGGCAGCATATAGAGATGGTCCCTACCCAACAGCGGGCTCACAGTCTAGAAGACTAGCACACTTGTCTGCTGGGTGACCTTGGGCGAGTCACTTTGCTTCTCAGGGTCTCAGTTACCTCATCTGTAAAATGGGGAATTGAGATTTTGAACACCACATGGGACAGGGACCGTGTCCAACCCGTCACTTAGAACAGGGCAGGCCTAGAAAATCATTATTATTATTAATAAATACCATGATTATTCATTATTTCAGTCAATGGTATTTGTGTGCTCATTTTGTGCAGAGCACTGTCCTAAGCCCTTGGGAAAGTACAGTAAAATAGAGTCTATCGGCATGGTCTCTAATTAAAAGGAGCTTAGATTATTATTGCTTGATTGCATCCCTTTATTGCTCGCACACACCGAGATGGACTATACTATGGAAAAGAGTTGGAGAGTCATTGCAACTTGATTGACAGTTTTGAACTATTTGCCAGAGTGGATTTCGCCCACATTCAGAAAGAGCCCGGGCTTGGGAGCCAGAGGACATGGGTTCTAATCCTGGCTCCACCACTCGTCAGCTGTGTGACTTTGGACAAGTCACTTCACTTCTCTGGGCCTCAGTTCCCTCATCTGTAAAGTGGGGATGAAGACTGTGAGCCCAATGTGGGACAACCTGATTATCTTGTAACCCCCCCAGCGCTTAGAACAGTGCCTGGCACATATTAAGTGCTTAACAAATGCCATTATTAGTCCATCGGTGATGCTGATCATAACAATTAGTGACATGAAAGCAAGTCTCACCTGCCCTGAAGCCTTTGATTCTCATTCCCTCCATGAACCTCACTTAAAGGCATGAACTAGAAGAGCAATGTATTTGAAAGACCAAGAATTGGCTGCTTAGCCCAGGCTATTCTCCTTCTATCCTTTACTTCTGGCAAGATACAAACTCACTAATGGCCAAGTAAAATGAGAATTAGTCAGTTGCAAATATTCTAGCCCCAAACTGGATCCAGTGAACAGTCGCTGAGGCCCAGGCTTACAGGACAACTCTCCTGTGGACTTCGTTCAAATAATCCAAATTTATAAGCAAGAGCATAGGAGGCGGATGAGAAAGCTCAAGGGAATTCAGCAGACTGAATTTATAAGTACTTAGAGCTGAATGCTAAGCTGTTTCATGTTTGGGAGAAACCAGAGCATCAGGAGTCTTGGGGAGGAAATAAGACTCTCAAATGGCTGACGGGACAAAATGATTCCCCAAGAGGCTTTAAGTCATCAAGGTTTTGTGAGGCTTATTTGTTTACTTTAGACTCCAGATTTCCACCCATCTCCCCCAAGAGATCTTAATGAGTAAAAGAAACTTTTCAAATTTAACATGCTGGTGCACACGGGTAGGTTAGTGGCTCTCTGGGCTTTCCTCTACTCAGAGCCCTGAGGCTCAAAGCTTTCAGCTCTACTCAGTTGCACACTTGGCATTGAGCTTCCTAAGGTGAAGAGGAAGACACTGTATCTTAAAGACTGTAGGGACAGTGTAAAAAGATATCCTATATGCACCAAAACTCCTCCTCACCTTCCTTTCTCTTCTCCCCAGCCCCCTCGCTGTTATTTCTTCTCCTCAACACTACCTACAGAAAGAAACAAAAGAGAGGTGGAGGGGAAGACTGAAGAATGCTACGGGCCACCACCCAATATCAGGGTCACGTCTTACGCTGTCGAGTCATCTCCGACCCACAGCGACAACACAGACCGCCATCTGCAATTGTTCTGGTAGTGCATCCATTTTTCTTGGTAAAAATACAGAAGCGGTTCACCACTGCTTCCTTCCGCACAGTAAATTTGAGTCCCCATCCTTGAGTCTCTCCCATGCAGCTGCTGCCCAGCGCAGGGGAGTTTTGACTTGTAGCAGATTGCCTTCCACTCAGCCACTGCTCAGCTAGGAATGGAAGGGACATGCCTCTGCTTGACTCTCCCTCCTGTTGTCGAGACTGGTAGAGGACTCTCCAGGTGTGACCCCGAGAGGGGAATACCAAGGTAGGGAGGTCCATAAACCAATCTCCCGCCTATTTTATTCCTGTCTGGACGAGCTGCCTTCCAGTTGCTCTCTGCGAACGCCACCCTTGGCCCCCTATGACCTCATTTCCACCTACTTCGCTCCTCTGAAATGGCCCTGCCCAAGGTCACCAATGACCTCTTCATCTTACTCTTCTTTGATCTCAGCAGAATTGGACACTGTGGACCACCACATTCTCCTATAATGACACGAGTCAACCTTGGTTTGTCTGACACTGCCCTCTCTTGATTTTTGTCTCAATCTCTAGCCAATCCTTCTTGGTCTATTTGGCTGGTTCTTTCTCTGCTTTCTATCCCCTAACTGTGGGGATCCCTCGACTCAGTTCTAGGTCCCCATCTGAATCTATTCCTTGGGCAACTTATCTGTGCCTCAGTTACCTCGTCTGCAAAATGGGGATTAAGACCGTGAGCCCCACCTGGGACAGCCTGATTACCTTCTATCTATCCCAGTGCTTAGAACAGTGCTTGGCACATAGTAAGCACTTAAATACCACTCTTCTTCTTCTTATTATTATTATTATTCCCTTCAGGAGCTCATCCATTCTCCTGGTTTCAACTACCATTTCTACTGGGATGAGTTCCAAATCTACTTCACTAGCTCCAGCCTCTCCTTCTTTGCAATATTGTATTTTCTGTGACTTCCAGAGCATTTCTATATAGAAACCAGCACGAAGCTCAACATGTCCAAAACTGAACTCCTCATCTTCCCTCTCACATCCTCTCCTCCACAAGACTCTCTCAACATTAACAACAACACTACTGTCTTCCCTCTCCCACAGACTGGCAATCTTGGTGTTATCCTCAACTTTTCCATCTTTCAACCCACATATTCAGTTACCAAATCCCGTGATTGAAGTTCTTTCCTTCCAACAACTTCAGAATCTCTATCCAGAGCCACCACCCTGTCATATCCTGAAAACTACTGTATCATTCTCCTCCTGGACCTCCCAGCCTCTCCCCTCTCTACACTTCAATCTGCTGCCCAGATCATTCTTCTAAAGCATCAGTTGGGTTTGTATCTCTTAAGCAACTTGAGCTTCACCGCAACCCCACAGAATTTATGTATACATCCATCAGTTTCCTCCTCTAGTCTGAAGGCATCTTGTGGGTAAGGATCATATCTATCTATGCTATTGTACTTTCTCAAGAGCACTGCACGCAGAAAGCATTGAATAAAAAACAAACACTGATTGGTCATTTTGTCCATGTTTTCCCATTCTTAAAAAATCTCTAATTATTCTTCATTCCTCTTCTGACCATCCACTCTCTCTACCCCCAGTACTTATCGTTATCCTTTTTCTACTACAACCTAACTCTTTGATCCCCTAACACCAACCTAGTCACTGGGCTTCACTCTCAATTCTTGCTCACACTCTTTCTCCCACCTGGCGTTCTCTCCAACTCCGACCATCCACAGTAATGTCTATTTCCAAAGCCCTACTAAAATCACAACTCCTCTAGGAGACTTTCCCCAACTAATCCTATTTCCCCATCTACTTCGACAACTATGCAAATAGTCCTCAGAAGCAGAATGGTTCAATGGAAAGAGCTTGGGCTTGGGAGTCAGAGGACATGGGTTCTAATCCCAGCTCTGCCACTTGTCAGCTGTGTGATTTTGGGCAAGTCACTTAACTTCTTTGTGCCTCAGTTCCTTCATCTGTAAAATGGGGATTAAAACTGTGAGCCCCACGTGGGACAACCTTGATTACCGTTTATCCCCCCAGTGCTTAGAACAGTGCTTGGCACATAGTAAGTGCTTAACAAATACCAACATCATTATTATTATTATTATAGTAAGTGCTTAACAAATATCAACATTATTATTATGATGATTAATAATAATAATAATCAACACTTAGATATTCTCCCTGCACCCTCATAAACACTAATGTACAGTTCTTTAAATTCTGTTGCTTTGCCTTATTTGTAATTTTAGTGTCACTTCCTCATGTCTCCCCCATTAGAATATAAGGTTCTTAGAGGCAGAAATCCCTTTTACTCATTCTACAGGACTCTTCAAATACAAATGACTGATCATTTGAACTGAGAAATCCTTATTAAACGAACCGAGGCACCAGCCCTTAGTCTGCTTTGCCTCCCTTCAATAAAGTGATGATGATTTAGTCTAATTTAGGGTAGTGGGGTGGAATTTGCGGCCTCCAAGAGGGAGAGCTAATGACAGCACCACAAATATACAATTTGATAATACAAAGTAAGCCTGAATTCATCCTCATCTGTTTGAATTTTCCCTTTCCTCAGCCAAACAATTTTTTCCCTTCCTATTTGACTCCCTTACCCATCGCTCCCACCAGCTGTTCCAGAAGCTTAACTCCTCCTCAAACTTCCTGTCCCCTGGAGCCCATCATCAGTTCCCTAATGGCCTAGCCACATAGTTTAATGAAATTGAAGCCATCAGGCGTGACCTTGCTAAAATCTCCCTCGATCCTCTCCAGCCCCGACTCGACTACCTCACTATTCCCAGCAATATCTTGAAAAGAAATCCCTTGCTTCCTCTCAAAAATCTACACCTCCAACCCCATCTTTTCATATCTTGTTAAAAAAAAAAAATCTGTTCGACCCCTCTCTTCTTCCCTCCCTGACTGCCATCTCCAAATATACAATTTCCAATAGCTTCTTCCCCACTGGTTTCCAACGGAATGAAAAAAGAGAAACACTCTCTCATGACCCCAGAGTTCCCTCCCATTTTTTACCCCGTATCTTTACCTTCTTTTCCAAACTACTTGAGAGAGTTGTCTACACTCAGTGTCTCCTCTTCCTCTCCTCCAAGTTTTTCCTCAATCCTTTCTAATATGGTATCTGCCTCCCTTCACTCCTAGGAAACTGCCCTCTCTAAGGTCACCAATGACTCCCTTCTTGCCAAATCTGATGACTTCTAATCCAGCCAAATCTTCCTAGATCTCTCAGCTCCCTTTGACACAGTGGACAACCCTCTTTTCCTGGAAGCATTATCCAACCCTGGCTTTATTGACACTGTCCTCTTCTAGTTCTCCTATTTCTCTGACTTCTCCTCCTCCCTCCCACCCTCTCACAGTGGGAGTCCCTCAAGGCTCAGTTCTGGGTCCCCTTTTTCTATACCCCGTCCCTCAGGAAACTCGTTCACTCCCATGGCTTAAACTACATCTTTACAAGGATGATTCCCAAATTTTCTTCTCCGCCCTGATCACTCTCCTCTGCAGGCCTGCATTTTTTCCTGTTGTCAGGACATCTCTGCCTGAATTTCCTGCCTCCGCACCACCACAAACAAGTCCAAAGCAGAATTCCTTATCTTCCTACCCAAACCTCATCCTCCCCACTGACTTTTCCATTAATAATAATAGTAATGGCATTTGTTAAGCACTTACTATGTGCGAAGCACTGTTCTGAGTGCTGGACGTCCCCACTAATAATGATAATAATAATAATATTTATTATTATTATATTTGTTAAGCACTTACTTTGTGCCAAGCACTGTTCTAAGTGCCGGTGTAGACACAGGGTAATCAGGGTGTCCCACGTGAGTCTCACTCTTAGTCCTCATTTTCCAGATGAGGTAACTGAGGCACAAAGTTAAGTGACTTGCCCAAGGTGAGACAGCAGACAAGTGGTGGAGCCACGATTAGAACTCACATTCTCTCCCTCCCAAGCCTCTTTCCACTAAGCCACGCTGCTTCACTATCCTCCCTAATCTCACAGGCCTGCAACCTTGGCAATATCCTTGAACGATCTCTCTTTCATATAGTCCACATATTAAATGTCACCAAATCCGGGCAGTTCTACCTCCACAAATACTGCTAAAATCCACCCTTTCCTGTCTATTCCAACAGCTACTTTGCAGATTCAAGCACTTATCCTAACCCTCCTTGACCCAACCCCCAGAGAAGCAGCGTGGCTCAGTGGAAAGAGCCCGGGCTTTGGAGTCAGAGGTCAGGGGTTCAAATCCGGGCTCCACCAACTGTCAGCTGTGTGACTTTGGGCAAGTCACTTAACTTCTCTGTGCCTCAGTTCCCTCATCTGTAAAATGGGGATTAAGACTGTGAGCCCCACAATGGGGCAACCTGATCACCTTGTATCCCCCCAGTGCTTAGAACAGTGCTTTGCACATAGTAAGCACTTAACAAATACCATTATTATTATTATTTTATCTGCCTCCTTGCTGACCTTCTTGTCTCCTGTTGCTCCCGACTCCACGTTTCACTCTGCTGCCAATAACATTTTTCTAGAAAAATAATTAAAAATAAAATTCCATCCAGGTCTCTCCATATCTCAAGAAACTCTAGTGGTTGTCCATCCACCTGTCCATCTATTTCAGCACAGGTCACACACACACACACACACACACCCACCCCACTTCCTTTCCTCCATCTTCCCCCCTGGCCTGGGACTCCTTTCCCCTCCGCAAATCACATATCACCACTCTCCACCTTCACAACCTTATTATGAGAAACAACAAGGCCCAGTGCACAGAGAACAGGTCTGTGAATCAGAAAGTCCTGGGTTCCAATCCTAGCTCTGCCACTTATCTGCTGTGTGACCCTGGCCAAGTCACTTCCCTTTTCATCATCTCAGTTCTCTCATCTGTAAAATGTGTTTTGTTTTGTTGTCTATCTCCCCCTTCTAGACTGTGAGCCTGTTGTGGGGTTGGGACCATCTCTATATGTTGCCGACTTGTACTTCCCAAACGCTTAGTACAGTGGTCTGCACACAGTAAGCTCTCAATCAATACAATTGAATGAATGAATAAAGATTAAGATAGTAAGCCCCATATGGGACAGGGACTGTGTCCAATCCAATTTGCTTGATTTCACCCCAGCTCTTAGTACAGTGCCTGACATATAGTAAGCACTTAGCAAATAACACAATTATTATTATCATTATTAGGGTCACATCTCCTTCAAGAGGTCTTCCTATAATAATAATAATAATAATGATGGTATTTGTTAAGCACTTACTATGGGTGAAACACTGTTCTAAGCACTGAAGAGGATACAATGGGATCAGGTTGTAAAATAAGGATTAAGATAGTAAACCCCATGTGGGACAGGGACTGTGTCCAATCCAAATTTGCTTGATTTCACCCCAGCGCTTAGTAAAGTGCCTGACATAGAGTAAGCACTTAGCAAATACCACAATTATTATTATTATTGTTAAGGTCACATCTCCTTCAAGAGATCTTCCTATAATAATAATAATGATGATGATAGTATTTGTTAAGCACTTATGTGCAAAGCACTGTTGTAAGCACTGGGGAGGAGACAAGAGGATCAGGTTGTCCCATGTGGGGCTCGCGGTCTTAGACCCCATTTTCCAGATGAGGTAACTGAGTCCCGGAGAAGAAGATAAGTGACTTGTTAAGGTCACACAGCAGACAAGCGGAGCCACACTGAACCACACTGCTTCTCACTATCTGAAGATAGCGAGCCCTACATGGGACAGGGACCTGTCCAATCCAATTTGCTCGAGTTCACCCCAGCACTTAGTACAGTGCCTGACATATAGTAAGCACTTAGCAAATACCACAATTATTATTAAGGTCACATCTCCTTCAGGAGGTCTTCCTGATTAAACCTTCTCTGTCTCTCTTGACTCTATGCCCCAAATCCCTCTCCATCTTAATGCATAGATGTATCTACTGGGCACTTGGTATTCACCCTATCCTCAGCACTTAAGTGCATATATTTTATTTATATTAATCTCCATCTGCCCCTCTACCAACTCTGTTGTATTTCCCCAGCATATAGAACAATAGTCTGTACAAAGGAAACACTTAATAAATGCCACTGATCGACTGAAAAATAGAACCGCACCTAATCCAAAATTATCTGAGACAAGACAAAGGCACCGATTGACTTCACTTTTTTTCATAAAGGATCAAAGGCATTAGGGAGAACAACCTATTTGCATTTTAAGTCCCAGCTCAGGTTGAAAGCAATAGATTTCATCATTTGGTATTTTTCAGATTTAAAACTCAATAACATTAAAACACAGAAAACAAAAACGGCATACTCTAAATAGGAAACTGATTTCCAAACTATAAACAGTAACATCCGGATACTTTTACAGCTTCCATCCATACACAGCCATATGTCTCAGCTTTTCTGTTTCAAATGATTGGCTTTACCCATTTTCCTGACCTTTTATATGAAAGACAAGTACCCAGCTCTTGACTGTAGCTAGGGCTAAATTAAATAAGGTGCAACATCTGTGCTGGGCAGAATCTTCCAATTTCCTCAACAGGGAAAAGAAAAAGGAAAATAAGAACTTACTGGCCACTGTTGGGAATTGACAGTTCCTCTTCTAAATTACATTTCCTTGTCGATTCCCATCTATTTTATTTATGCACTTTGAAAGAATGGTGTTGTTAGCTCAAGAGAAGTAGAATCCTGGGAATGAATTCTCTCCTGGGCACTCCTTAGCACAGATTGTATTCATTAACCTTCTCCATTGGAGTGAGAAGAGGTAATTTTCCTTAACTGGGCAAACATGTTCCTGGATCCAACCACTAATTACAATGTTTTTTCTTTCTGGAAATTGATGAGTGGTTTTTTCTCCTAGCGGGACTTTTCCTCAAAATAGGATGGAGCATCATTGTCTATTAATTCATTCTTTTAGTGCTAATAATTAATCCTTCCTTTCATTTTAGTTCTCTTTATTCTCCAAAGTGGACAATCCTGAAGAATCACCTGCATTTTCCCGATTTATGAAGCCGCTGCTTCTGTGGTTCTATCTGTGCTTAGAGACAATAATAATAATAACTATGGCATTTATTAAGCGCTTACCATTTGTCAAACACTGTCCTAATCGCTGTACATACAAGGTCATCAGGTTGTCCCATGTGGGGCTCACAATCTTAATCCCCATTTTACAGATGAGGTAACTGAGGCCCAGAGAAGTGAAGTAACTTGCCCAGAGTCACACAGCTGACAACTGGGAGAGCCGGGATTTGAACTCACGATCTCTGACTCCAAAGCCCGGGCTCTTTCCACTGAGCCACGCTGCTTCTAGAGACAGAGAAGCCGGCAACTTTATCATTCGTCTGATGGTTACACGCAGTCACCCTACGGAATGCTAAGCAGGAAAGGAAAATACGAATGAATACTTATGAAGAAAATTCAAAATACTAATTGTAAATTCATCCAGGGAATTCCTCGATTCCAATTCTACCTGGGCACAGACCAATCTGGTACTGCCCCTACTAATGGTGTCTGTGCCTTGCAAAAAGGGAGCCACCAGTGACTGCCAGTAGAATACCAGTCTACTAACTGGGTCAGCTACGGTAGGCTTGCAGATTAATAATAATAATAATAATAATGATGATGATGGCATTTGTTAAGCGCTTACTATGTGCAAAGCACTGTTCTAAGCACTGGGGGGGATGCAAAGTGATCAGGTTGTACCACATGGAGCTCACAGTCTTAATCCCCGTTTAACAGATGAGGTAACTGAGGCACAGAGCAGTTAAGTGACTTGCCCAGTTTAGGTCCTGTCAGACCAACTGCAAAAAGCAAACTTTAATTCAAGGCTGTGGATTTTGAATTCTCCGAATCCTCTGGCCACGACAACCAATAATAGTAATAATTACTGCATATGTGACGTGTTGACTGTGTGCCAAGGGGATAATCATGTCAGGCACAGTCTCTGGCCCACATAGGTCTAAGTAGGGGAGGGCAAAATTATTGACTCCCCATTTTCCAGATGAGGTAACTGAGGCACAGAGAAGTTGGGTGACTCGCCCAAAGTCACACAGCAGGCATCTGGCAGATCTAGGGTAAGAAACCAGGTCCTCTAACTAAAAGACTTGTGCTCTTTCCTCTAGATAATAATAATAATGATGATGATGGTATTTGTTAAGCACTTACTATGTGCAAAGTGCTGTTCTAAGCACTGGGGTGGTTACAAGGTGATCAGGTTGTCCCACCGGGGGCTCACAGTTTTAATCCCGATTTTCCAGAGGAGGTAACTGAGGCACAGAGATGTTAAGTGACTTGCCCAAAGTCACCCAGCTGACAGCTGGCGGAGCCGGGATTTGACCCCATGACCTCTGACTCCAAAGCCCGGGCTCTTTCCACTGAGCCACGCTGCTCCTCACCCTCACACCCAAATCATCTTCCTAAGCACATCACTCACTTCACCAAAAACATCTAATTGCTCCTCATTTCCGTCCACATGAAACTGATACTGCTGTTAATTGGAATCAAGACACTCCGCAGGTTGTTTTCCGGTGAAGCACCATGGCCTAGTGGCAAGTCACTTCACTTCTCTGGGCCTCAGTTTCCTCATCTATAAAACGGCGGTCAAGACGGTAAACCCCACGTGGGACGGGGACTGTGTCCAATCTCATCACCTTGGGTTTTCCCCAGTGCTTAGAACAATCAATCAATCAATCAATTGTATTTATTGAGTGCTTACTGTGTGCAGAGCACTGTACTAAGCGCTTGGGAAGCACAAGTTGGCAACATATAGAGACAGTCCCTACCCAACAGTGGGCTCACAGTCTAAAAGTACAGAACAGCACTTGAAGGGCCCCATGGAGTAGTGGATAAGCAGAGAAGCAGCGTGGCTCGGTGGAAAGAGCCCGGGCTTTGGAGTCAGAGGTCATGGGTTCAAATCCTGACTCTGCCAATTGTCAGCTGTGTGACTTTGGGCAAGTCACTTCACTTCTCTGGGCCTCAGTTGCCTCATCTGTAAAATGAGGATTAAGGCTGCGAGCCCCACGTGGGACAACCTGATCACCTTGTATCCCCCCAGCACTTAGAACAGTGCTTTGCACATAGTAAGTGCTTAACAAATACCATTATTATCATTATTATTATAAAGCACCAGTCTGGGAGTCAGAAGGTCATGGGTTCAAATTCCATCTCTACTAATTGTCAGCTGTGTGAATTTGAGCAAGTCACTTAACATCTCTGTGCCTCAGTTCCCTCATCTATAAAATAGGGATTAAGACTGCGAGCCCCACATGGGACAACCTGATCACCTTGAATTCCCCCCAGCACTTAGAATGGTGCTTTGCACATAGTAAGTGCTTATTATTATTATTATTATAAAGCACCAGTCTGGGAGTCAGAAGGTCATGGGTTCTAATCCCAGCTCTGCCACTTGTCTGCTGTGTGACCTTGGGCAAGTCACTTAATTCCTCTGTTTCTCAGTTCCCTCATCTATAAAGCGGCGATTGAGGTGGTGAGCTCCACATGGGACAGGGACTGCATCCAACCCGATTTGCTTGTATCCACCCCAGCGCTTAGTATGTTATCTGGCACATAGTATGTGGCTAACAAATACCATAATAATAATAATTATTATTATTTAAATGTGATATTTGTTTATTATTATTTTTTTACTTTCCTGATCTGTTCTCCAGCTTTCTACCAAATTGTATTCTTGGCTCCTCCCAATCTGGCCTCCCAATTACACTTTCCTCTCGACTCTCCCTGACCTGATCCAAGCACACAATCTCTCCCCACTATGGACCACTCTCCTCACTCAATCTGCCGAAACAAGGCCTTCCCCCTTTCAAAACCTTCCTATAAAATCAAATCCTTCAGGTATAAATCCCCTCCCGTCCTGATTGTCATCCCATTATTCATCCTTAACCTTAAGAGGATAATGACTCTAGTCACTTTTTCAAATATTTTTTGCTCAGTTTTGTCATTACCTATTGTACCCAGAGCACGAGTTGGGGAGTCGGAGGTCATGGGTTCTAATCCCGGCTCCACCACTTATCACTTACGTGACTTTGGACAAGTCACTTCACTTCTCTGTACCTCAGTTACCTCATCTGTAAAATGGGGATTAAGTCTGTGAGCCCCACGTGGGACAGCCTGATTACCTTGTATCTACCCCAGCACATAGAATAGTGCTAGGCACATTAAGCACTTAACAAATGTCATAATTATTGTTATTACTATCTACGTTTTCTCTTTTGTTCCCTCTGAATGATTACTACCTGTGTCTGCTGTTCTGCCACATCTCTAGACTGTAAGCTCGTTGTGGCCAGTGTTGGTGTAATTGGTACTACGTACCCTTTGTAGCATTTAGCACAGTGCTCTACACACGCTAAGTGCTCATTGAATACCATTAACGGATTGATTGATTAAAGCCCTCAAAGTAGGAACCAGATCTTAAATAACTATTGTATTCTTCCAAAGCACTCAGGGAAGGGCCCTACACCATAGAAGGAGTCAGTTAAATCAATATTGTCGATGGTGACAGTGATGGTGATGACTCCCTGAGGCTGTTCTGGAGTGTCCCAAAGCTGCCCCAGGGTTTCGGGGTAGGATGAGGCGGCCTGGTGGTCCGGGATGCCCAGTCACCCTTGTGCTGTGGAGACAAATCCAAGATTGTTCAATACTGAGCCCTCCTTTGGTACGAGGAGGTTCCCAACATGAGCCAAACTAGCGGGATTTTTTTTTTTTTAATCTAGGGCAATCAGAAATGATGCAATCGGAAATGTTTTTGTTTTCATCAGGGAACACCGAAAGGCACAATGAGGGGGATGCTTGGGCCAGAAATTTTTCATTTTAATGAAAGGAAGCAAAAATTGGTGGAGAGGAAGTGTAGCTTTAGAATATCTCGAAGGCTGGGAGATCTGAAATCACACCAAAGGATTGTCCCTTGTCTCTTAGGAGGGCTAGCTGAAAGTAGTCTTTGTGGAGGATGAATATGAAAATGGAGGGTCTGGCAGGATTCCCGTATACTCTTACATGTAAAGAACAAGAAAACCTAGAGGGCTCTAGAGGGAAGCAGTGTAACCTAGTAGAAAGAGCATGGACCTTGGGGTCAGAAGTCCTGGGTTCCAATCCCGCCTCCACCACTTGACTACTATGTGTTAAGCACAAATCCCTTAACTTCCCTGTGCCTCAGTTCCCTATCTGCCAAATATGGATTCAATACCTGTTATCCCTGCTACTTAGACTTTGAGCCTGATGTAGGACCAGATCAATTGTATCTATCCCAGTGCTTAATGCAGTGCTTGACACACAGTTAGTGCTTAACAATTATTTTCTAAAGACTCCTAACTCCCAGTTTAATTGGTATTTTACCTGTTCTGGCCCATTACAGAATGTGAAGATGGGCTCTACAATCAAAACATTGGAAACCAATTCTATTTGTTCTGATGATTTTGACGCCTGTCTACATGTTTTGTTTTGTTGTCTGTCTCCCCCTTCTAGACTGTGAGTCCGTTGTTGGGTGGGGACCGTCTCTATATGTTGTCGACTTGTACTCCCCAAGCGCTTAGTACAGTGCTCTGCACACAATAAGCGCTCAATAAATATGATTGAATGAATGAATTAATAAATGGGACCAGACAAATACATGAATATTCCCTTCTGGGAGTTCACATCATAGGGCTGCGGTTCAATCAATCATTCGTATGTATTGAGCACTTACTGTGTGCAGAGCACTGTACTAAGCGCTTGGGAAGTACAGGGATTGAGTTGTAGTCTCAGCTCCATATTTGCATGCTCCATGACCTTGGGCAAGTCACTTAACTTCTTTAGACCTTCGTTTCCTCATCTGTAAAAAAGAAATTAAATAACTATTCTCCATCATCTTCAGAGAATGAGACCAATACGGGGCAGGGACTGTATCCGACCTGACAATTTTGTTGCTACACAAGCGCTAAGCACAGTTCTTGGTTCATAGTAAGGACTTTACAAAGATCACAATTTTCATTAGTCGTAGTACTATTAATACTTAACCATTCAGTCAATCCAATTCAGTGCTTCCTGTGTGCAGAGCACTGTACTCAATGTTTGGGAGAGTACAATATAACAGAGTTAGCAGATTTGTTCCCTGTCCACAAGGAGTTTACAGTCTAGAGGGGAAGACAGACACTAATGTAAATAAATAAATTAATTAGGTATATAATAGCTGTGGGACGGAGGGTGGTGTGAATATCCAAAGTTCAGATCTAATTGCAAGGGTGACCCAGAAGGGAGTGGGAAGAGAGGACACAGTTGGGGAAGACCTCTTGGAGGAGATGTGATTTTAATAAGGTTAGAAGCTGGGAGAACGATCATCTCTCAGATATGAAGGGGGAGGGAGTTCCAGGCTAGGGGCAGGACGTGGGTAAGGGTTTGATGGGGAGATAGATGTGACTGAGATACCGTGAGTAGGTTTGCATTAGAAGAATGAAGTGTGCGGGCTGGGGTGAAGTGGGACTTCAGAACTGTAAAATGGGAAGGGGCAAGATGATTGAGTGCTTTAAAGACAATTGTGAGGAGTTTCCCTTTGACACGGAGGTGGACAACCACTGGAGGAGGGAGAAAATGTGGCCTGAACAGTTCTGTAGACCAATGATCCGGGCAGCAAAGCAAAGTATGGACTTAAATGGGAAATAATAGTAGTAATGGCATTTATTAAGCACTTACTATATGCAAAGCACTGTTCTAAGAGCTGGGGAGGTTACAGGGTGATCAGGTTGTCCTACAGGGGGCTTACAGTCTTAATTCCCATTTTACAGAGGAGGTAACTGAGGCACAGAGCAGTTAAGTGACTTGCCCAGTTTAGGTCCTGTCAAGACCACCTACAAAAAGCAAACTTTAATCCAAGGCTGTGGACTTTGAATTCTCTGAATCCTCCAGCCACGATGACCAATAATAGTAATAAAATCCCCATTTTCCAGATGAGGGAACTGAGGCCCAGCGAAGTGAAGTGACTTGCCCAAAGTCACACAGCTGGCAATTGGCAGGGCAGAGATGAAATAGTCAAGGAAGTCAAGAAGGAAGCTGATACAGTAATCACGGTGGGAACATGGTAACAATTCGGATGGAGAGGAAAGGGCATATGATAATAATGATGGCATTTGTTAAGCGCTTACTATGTGTGAAGCACTGTTCTAAGCGCTGCGAGGGATACAAGGTGATCAGGTCGTCCCACGTGGGAATTGCAGTCTTAATCCCCATTTACAGATGAGGCAACTGAGGCCCAGAGAAGTTAAGTGACTTGCCCAAGTTTGCACTACAGACGTGTGGCGGAGCCGGAATTAGAACTCACGATCTCTGACTCCCAAGCCCAGGCTCTTTCCACTGAGCCACGCTGCTTCTCGTGACTATTATAGTGATGCGAAGGTTGATCCGGCATTATGGGGAGACAGATTGAATATGGAGAGTCAATTTCCTCAATGAAGTACATGGCTAGGTCACTAGGAACGAGAGAAAGAGGGGCAGGGGGACAGATGGAGGGCATTAAGCAGCTGAAAAAATTGGTGACAGCAATGAGCATGGGAGTAATAATAATAATGATGGCATTTATTAAGTGCTTACTTTGTGCAAAGTACTTTTCCAAGCGCTGGGGAGGTTACAAGGTGATCAAGTTGTCCCACAAGGGGCTTACAGTCTTAATCCCCATTTTACAGATGAAGTAACTGAATCACAGAGAAGTGGTGACTTGCCCAAAGTCACACAGCTGACAATTGGTGGAGCCGGGATTTGAAGCCCTGACCTCTGACTCCAAAGCCCGGGCTCTTTCTACTGAGCCACGCTGCTTCTCAAATATCCAATCGTATTTATTGAGCGCTTACTGTGTGCAGAGCACTGTACTAAGCGCTTGGGAAGTCCAAGTTGGCAACATATAGAGACGGTCCCTACCCAACAGTGGGTTCACAGTCTAGAAGGGGGAGACAGACAACAAAACCAAACATATTAACAAAATAAAATAAATAGAATAAATGTGTACAAATGAAATAAATAGAGTAATAAATATGTACAAACATATATACAGGTGCTGTGGGGAGGGGAAGGAGGTAAGGCGGGGGGATGGGGAAGAGGGGGAGAGGAAGGAGGGGGCTCAGTCTGGGAGGCTGATGTGTGTCTTTCCTCAATATGTGAGGAAAGAAGGCCGTTGAAGAGCTTGTGGTCAGATAGAAGGATTTTAGAGTTGGTGAGGGTAGCAATTGTACAGTGAGCAGAGATGATGAGATTGTTTGCGTCTAAGTTGGTGAATAGGTGAGGTGGGGGGGGAGCGGGAGGTCAGTGGAGTCGAGGGGGGATAGGAAAAGGGCAGTGGAAGGGTCATCAGGAACATTCATGGGCATACCGAAGTCCTCAATGATCGGATGGAGAGAGAAGAAATGCGAGAAAGGGCGCAAAATGGTTTAAACAGTTGGATGTGGAGTCTGGAGGATGGCGTGTGACCGTGACCAGTAATTAGAGTGGTTGGTAGAGGTGGATTTCCCTTCACAGGAAATAGAAACAGAAATAGAGGGATGGGGGAGTGGAATGGGCTCCGGACATCACTCTGTAACCTCCCCAGAGCTTAGAACAGTGCTTGGCACATAGTAAGTGCTTAATAAATAAAGCGCTTTTCCTCCACAGCTTTCTCATTCAATTCACATATTCAGTTTGAAATCAAATCCCATGGGTTCTACCTCCACACCATTGTTAAAATCCAATCTTTTCTCTCCCCCAAACTTCTACTACATTTGGAGTCAGAGGTCATGGGTTCAAATCCCAGCTCTGCCAATTCAACCAATCAATCGTATTTATTGAGCGCTTACTGTGTGCAGAGCACTGTACTAAGCGCTTGGGAAGTACAAGTTGGCAACAGCCAATTGTCAGCTGTGTGACTTTGGGCAAGTCACTTCACTTCTCTGGGCCTCTGTTCCCTCATCTGTAAATAAATGCCATCATTATCATTATTATGTGTGTATCTATAATTCTATTTATTTATATTGATGCCTGTTTCCTTGTTTTGATGTCTGTCTCCCCCCTTCTAGACTGCAAGCATGGTGTGGGCAGGGATTGTCTCTTTTTATTGTTGAATTGTAATTTCCAAACGCTTAGTACAGTGCCATGCACATAGTAATAATAATGATAATAATAATAATGGCATGTATTAAGTGCTTACTATGTGCAAAGCACTGTTCTAAACGCTGGGGAGGTTACAAGGTGATCAGGTTACCCCACGTGGGGCTCACAGTCTTCGTCCCCATTTTACAGATGAGGGAACTGAGGCCCAGAGAAGTGAAGTGACTTGCCCAAAGTCACCCAACTGACAATTGGCGGAGCTGGGATTTGAACCCATGACCTCTGACGCCAAAGCCCGTGCTCTTTCCACTGAGCCACATTGCTTCTCTATTGCAGTAAGAGCACAATATATAAGCGCTTTGTACAGTGCTCTGCACACAGTAAGCGCTCAATAAATACAATTGAATGAATGAATGAATGAATGAATGGACTGTGTCTAATTTGATTAGCTTGTATCTACCCAGTGCGTAACACACTGCCTAAAGCATAGTAAGCGCTTAAGAAGTACCATAAACAAACAAATCCTTGGTGTTATCCTCCACAGCTTTCTCATTTAATTCACATATTCAATTTGAAACCAAATCCCATGGGTTCTACCTCCACACCGTTGTTAAAATCCAATCTTTTCTCTCCCCCAAACTGCTACTACCCTCCTCGACTATCACATCAACCTTCCTGCTGACCTCCCTGCCTCCTGTCTCTCCCTACTCCAATCCATTCTTCACTCACCTGCCCAGATCACGTTTCTAAATAAAACGTTCAGTCCATGTTTCCCCATTCCTAAAAAAATCATCCATCTCCCATCCACTGAACAGCGAACAGAAACACCTTATCCTTGGCTTTCAAACGCTGTCACCTTTTCCTTTGTAGTTCATGTCACTGATTTCCTTCTACAACCCAAATTTGCTCCTCCGACACTGGCTTTCCCACTACCTCACTATTTCACCAATTACCCCTAATCATTCTTTCATTCATTCAATTGGATTTATTGAGCACTTACTGTGTGCAGAGCACTGTACTAAGCGCTTGGGAAGTACAAGTTGGCAACAATCCACATCCTGCCTCTCTCCTGGAACTTCCTCCCAACTTTTTATAATAATATTAATAATAATAATAATAATCATGGTATTTGTTAAGAGCTTACTATGTGCCAAGCACTGTTCTAAGCGCTGGGGGAGATACGAGGTAATCAGGTTGTCCCACATGGGGCTCACAGTATCAATCCCCACTTTAAGAATAATAATGGCATTTTGCTAAGCTCTTACTATGTGCCAAGCACTTTTCCAAGCACTGGGGGAGATACAAGGTAATCAGGTTGTCCCACATGGGGCTTGCACTTTGAATCCCCATTTTACAGATGAGGTCACCGAGGCACAGAGAAGTTAAGTGACTTGTCCAGAGTCACACAGCAGACAAGTGGCGGAGCCGGGTTTATGTGATAGAGCATCACTTTCTCCACCTTCAGCGCCTTGTTAAAATCACATTTCCCTTGCTCCCTCTCCCTATGTTACCCTTGAACTTGGATTCATATCCTTTATTCATCCTACCTCCTGGCTCACAGAACATGACGTTCATATCTGTAATTAATTTTGTCTGTCTTCCCCTGCTGACCATGTCTACCAAATCTGTTATATAGTACCTTCTCGAATGCTTAGTATAGTGCTCTGAACACATTAAGCACTCAATAAATACAAATGATTGATTGGACCTGACTAGAAAGAAGATAAACTTATATTAATCTTTCAAGTGATAAATCAGTACTAGGATTTGTTGGGCACCTACTCCGTGCACAGCACTTGGGAGAGCACGATAGATGTAGGAAACATCATCTTTGCTCTCAGCTTGTCGTCTAACAGAGGAGAAAGCTCAGAAGTAAGAAAAAGGGGAAGAAATGCTTTGATAGCAGAGTGAATAAATCGCATGCAGTAAGAGCACAATATATAAGCATTTAGTACAGTGCTCTGCACACAGTTGTTATGCACACAGTGCATAAATCCTCAGGTGTGGCAAAATTGCTGAGATGATAGTTTAGAGGCTATGATCTGGGAAGAAAACAATTAATCAAGGACTATCTTCAAAAGGAACTGGGATTGCAGAAGAGTTTTGAAGATAGGGCTCTACCAGCTAAGCCCAACTCAGCCAGTTGCTTGCTTTATGACTTCGGGCAAGTCATTTAATTTCTCTGTGCCTCAGTTTCCTCATCTGCAGAAACAACTGTTGTCTCTCCTGCCTAGACTGGGAGTGACTTATGGGACAGAAACTCTGTCCCGTCTGCTTATATTGTATTTAATAATAATAATAATAATAATAATTATGGTACTTGTTAAACACTTACTATGAGCCAAGCACTAGTCTAAACACTACGGTAGATACAAGCTAATCAGGTTGAATACAGTATAGACCCTGCCCCACAAGGGGCTCGCACTCTTAATCCCCATTTTACAGATGAGGTGACTGAGGCCCAGAGAAGTGAAGTGTCTTGCTCAAGGCCACACAGCAGACAAATGGTGGTGCAGGATTAGAAACCAGGTCCTTCTAACTCCCAGGCCCCTGCTCTATCCACTAAACCGCACTGCTTCGCAACCCCAGTGCTTCGTATAATTCTCGCCACATGGAAAGTACTTAGCAAATGCCGATCATCCATTCAATCATATTTATTAAGCACTTACTGTTTGCAGAGCGCTGTATTAAGCGCTCAGGAAAGTATAATGCAATAATAATGGTGACATTCCCTGCCCACAGTGAGCTTATAATCTAGAAGTGGGGCGATAGCCATCAATACTTTAGCCAAGGCACTTCTCTGTACTTCAGTTAACTCATCTGTAAAATGGGGATTAAATACCTGCTCTCATTTCTTGTTAGATTGTGAGCCTCATGCGGAACAGACATGGTGCCTGAATCAACTATCTTGTATCTACCCTAGTGCCTAGTTCAAACTTAGTTCAGTGCTTTGGCACGTAAAAAGTGCCAAACAATACTACTATGATTCTTGATGGAGGGGCGAGTGCAGGACAATTATTGAATAATTTTTGGGGTTGTGAGGGAGGCTACTCACACTACCAGCCCTTTCTGTGATCTCACACAGCATCACGTGTCCAGGAGATCTTGTTTCCAACTCAGGAACAACGGAGACTTTAGGGAGTCCTGGTCTCTGGGCCTTTGGCGAGTGCGGCCACGGCAGATTGTCTGAAACATGATTGACAAACATCAAGGCAAATCTCCTCATCCCTTGGGCACAGAGGCAGGACTGTTTCCCTCTGCACCCTAAGTCCTTGGGCTCTTCCTTAGCTTTGTCCCAAGACCTGGAAAAGCAGGAACTGGCCTCCTGCTGAGGGCCTCCTGCAGCTTTTGGGCTCTGTGAGCCAAGAGGATGAGAATATCCACCAGCAGCTGGGTAAGTTGAAGGAAATCCCCAATAACAGCTCTTTTGGGGGATTAGTGTTAGGCCCAGAGTGAGCACTCAATAAGTACCACTGATTGATTATCGAAAAAAAATACAGAAATCATTTCCTCAAGTGAAAAATAAAAAGGTCTGCCTCTACTCTGAAGAACAAGTTGCGTTACTATATGTTCGAATTCTGGAAAATAGTAAATTCACGTGTACCCCACCATCCTATAATTTTCTCTCCCTGGTTTGAAGCATTTTCACACCCCTCTTAGTTAATAATAATAATAATAATGGTATCTGTTAAGCGCTTAGTTTTTTGCCAAACACTGTTCTAAGGATCGGGGTAGGTCAGGGTAATCACATTGTCCCACGTGGAGCTCACAGTTTTAATCCCCATTTTACAGATGAGGTAACTGAGGCACAGAGAAGTTAAGTGACTTGCCCAGGGTCACACAGCAGAGAAGTGGCGGAGCTGGAATTAGAACCCATGTCCTCTGACTCCCAAGCCCAGGCTCTTTCCACTAAACCACGCTGCTCCTGGTGAAGATGGTTATTCCTTTGACTTCGGGGTTTCCTGTTTGTTACCCCACGAAAACTGCAGATGGTAGAAATACCTCTTGGGTGCAGAATCAAATCCAACTTCAGGCCCATCCAATTTCCCCTGCTTGTGGCTTACTGTTTTTCTGGCTTTCAAAGTAGCTCTTCTATTAATAGTTTGGATCAAAACTGTCCTTGCTCCACAAGTAAATGCCCAGAGACTTCTCAATAAGCGTCTTCTTCTTTGTTGCCAGGAGTGAGCGAGATAAATCTGAAGCACCCTGGGATTTGGGGCAGAAGAGATGGACTCCCACTGGGACCCAAACAGAAGAACGTAGAACTTTCTGTGGTAACACTTCATGAAATGTCTCCATGTCTGCAATGCCTCGACAGTCACCCCTTCCCCTCCCATCAATCCCGAAGACAAAACCGACTCCCGTAGGATTAAAGGAAATGAACAGGTTGTGGCAGTTTAATCAGGGATGATCCAGTGTGTAGTGGCAAGGATACCTTGGACTACATCCTCTATGGAGCAGGTGAATTATTATTTTTACTACTGTTCCCTTATTTGTTGTGTTTACTCTGAGAACGTTTCCTCCATCTTCCTTCCAGAATATAAGTGCCTGTGGGAGAGGGAACCTGCCTAAATCACTGTCCCTGGTCTTTTAATAATAATAATAACGACAACAACAATAATAATAATATTTGTTAAGTGCTTACTAAGTGCCAAGCACCTTACCACGTGCTGGGGTAGAGAAAAGATAATCCGAAGATGCAGTCCCTGTCCCACTTGGGGCTCACAGAGTAAGGGAGAGCAAGAACTGTATCAGGCTTTTCAAGTTGTAAGCGCTTAGTAAAAGCCACCCTTCACCTTTCATTTTTGAGAGTGGGGATGGATTAGAGGGTAGAATGGAGGGGGTGGGATTTGAGGAGGGAAAGGGAGGAAAGGAGAGAGGGGAGAAAGGATGAAGGAGTGGGAGAAAAGAGGAGGGGGGAGATGAGAACGAGGGAGTGGAGAAAAGCAAAAGAGAATCGGAAAGAGAAGGGGGACAGGGAAAAAGAAGGGGCTTGGAAAGTGAAAGGAAGAGAAGGAAAAAGTTATTCATTTATATTACTCCTACTCTTCCTCCTCCATCTTTTTTGTCCTAATAAAGCAAGCAATCAATCACTTATAATTACCGAACACTTACTATGTGCAGAGCAATGTATTAAGCACTGGGGAAAGTACAATACAATGAAGTTGGTAGATGTGATTCCTGCCCACAAGGAGCTTACAGTTTGCAGTTAGGGGAAATAGTAGAGTGTAAGAATACGTACGTAAGTGCCGGGGGGTTAGGTGAGTATCAAAGCACTTAAGGGGGATACAGCCCCTCAGAGGCTGAATTAGCCTAGGCTGCTGATCATGACTGCAGCTGGGATGTCCATGTAAACAACTTGCCACTTTGGCCACAAATTGCATTGGCTCCAGAGCACAGTAGCCACCCTGAAGCCAGGTGATCCTTGACCGGAAGCAATGCTTGTGTGGCCCCGTGAGTTGTTTGTAACCACACCAGAACTTGCAGTCTTGCCCATGGTGGATTCCTCAAGATACCTGGGGGAATCAAGTAGGGAGAGTGAGTGGGGAGAGAAAGCTTCTCCTTATGGCTTTTGGAGGTGAAAATTAGAGGAACTGTTCACACCCAGCCCCAGTTCCTCTTGAGGTCCAGACACGCCTCCTCCTTCCAGGACGGGGCAGAGGTGGAGTCACCATTCTGGTTCCACTCTGGCTCCTTTCTGGCTCAAAAGGGCAGGGCACGGTAACTATGGCCACCCACCCTGTCCCCCGAATCTACAGCAACGAAGCCATTTGCCAATGGCCACCTCATTAGTAGCCCTTTGAGGTGATCAATCCCTTTGACTCCACAGAATTAGATCCTGTGCTATACATCCGGATTCAAGAGTGGTTTCACCAGTTCCTCTCTGAACCTCCCTCTGCATTGAAAGGCAGGTCAGGATGAGAGACACACACTCTCCAACAATGTGACCCAGCAGTTGGCCAACAGACGACGGCTGCAGCGGACACAACAGGCAATCGGAGGAGGGGTTGAGCTTTTAAAAGGTAACTTCCCAAGGATCGGGATCCCGAGAGGCAGACTCAGAAACAGAGACTGATCTCCCCATGCCACACACGCCATATGGGACTCCACATTAACATACTGCAGATTTGTCCTTAGGTGCAAACAATGCAGGGAGGCGTTCTCAAATCTGTCTTTTAAGAACTGCTCATACGCAGGACCAATCATCAGTACTGTCATTTTCAATCAAAGACATCTATGCTAGTGCTGATATTATTCCATTTAATCATCATCACCATCATCATAATAATGGTACTTGTTAAACACTTACTATGCGTCAAGTACTGGTAGATACAAGTTAATTGGATACAGTCCCTGTCCCATGTGGGGCTCACTCTCTTGACCCCCATTTTACAGAAGAGACCCAGAGAAGTGAAATGACTTGCCCAAGGTCACACAGCAGACATGTGGCAGAGCCGGGATTAGAACCCAGGTTCTTCTGACTCTATCCACTTAAAACTCCTCCAGTGGTCTGTAAAATCCTCCTCTAGATTGTGAGCTCCTTGTGTGCAGGGGTCATCTCTCTTTATTGCTGTATTGTACTTTCCCAAGTACTTAATACAGTGCTCTGCACACAGTAAACACTTAATAAATGCTATCAAACGAATGAATGATAGAAAAGACTGAAAGACAGTTGGCGTTGGAGAAGTAAAGTGTGAAGGCTTGAGTGTAGGAAATCAGCAAAGTAAGATAGGAGGGGGCCTGTGATTTAAGATGAGGTTAAATCTAGTGATTTAAAGATGAGATTAAGGAGCTTCTGTTTGAGGAAGAGGCACTTAATAAATGCGATCAAATGAATGAATGAATGATAGAAAAGACAGAAAAACAGTTGGTGTTGGAGGAGTAAAGTGTGAAGGTTTGAGGGTAGGAAATCAGCGAAGTAAGATAGGAGGGGGCCTGTGATTTAAGATGAGGTTAAATCGAGTGATTTAAAGATGAGGTTAAGGAGCTTCTGTTTGAGGCAGAGGCGTATGGTCGACTATGAGAAGTTTTTGAGGTGTGAACACATTTTTAGAAAAATGGTCTGAACAGCAGAGTGAAGTAAGAACTAGAATGGGGGAGATAGGAAATAGGGAGGTCAGCAAAGAGGCTAATGCGGTAATCAAGGTGGAATAGGCTAAGTGCTTGGATTAATGAGACTGAAGTTTGGTTGGAAAGGAGTGGGAATTTTAGCGATGTTGTGAAGGTAGAACCGGCAAGATTTGGTGACGGATTGAATATGTGGGTTGAATGAGAGAGATGGGTCGAGGATAAGGCTAGTCAGTGAGAATTGGGTGTCTGGTTAGCATCCAGTCTCCTCACACGCTGTCCAGCAAATTGCAAGGCAATTAGGATTGCTCCATTGCTGATAGACTGTATTCCAACACCTCCTGGGTTCTAGTCTTGTCTTGCTATCTGATAGTGTGGATCATACACGATGCTAATGGAACTGACCCGTGATTTTCTCAATTACTTTCAGTGACGCTCATAGCCAGATGAGGTGAAAGAATTTCCCAAAAGATACACCATCAAATTCCAACTTCCAAGTTTTGTCTTTTGTCATCTCCTCAAGAACGATGACCTAGTGCATGACTAGACCACCTGCACAGCTCTGCTTTACTATGAGATGATGGGGAAAGAGTCAGATAACCAGATAATGCACCCACAACCCTGACTCCACTGGGTATGCCACCGGTCATTCGATCAGTGGTATTTATTGGAAGGGCAGACGCAGGACAGGGGTCAGGGGTCCGTGGCCAGACAGGAGAGGTCGAGGCACAGTGAGAAGGTTAGCATGAGAGGAGTGAAGTATGCAGACTGGGTGGTAGAAGGAACAAATCTGTCTAGGTGGGGTGTGATGCGCTGAGAGAGATTGGGTGGGGTTGAGAGATTGGACGTCTCTCGGGGGGAATAGCACGGTTCTTCGTGTCCCATCCTTTAATTGTGGGAGACCTTCAAGGCTCCCCTTGTATTCTCCAGCTGCATCCACTCCCTCGGGGAACTCATTCTCTCCCACGGCTTCAGTACCACCTTTATGCGGATGATTCCCAAATCTGCATCTCCAACCCGGACTTCTGTCCTGCTCTGCAGTCCCGCCTTTCCTTCTGACTTCAGGACATTTCTAGAAACACCTGGGTAGGGACCGTCTCTATATATTGCCAACTTGTACTTTCCAAGCGCTTAGTACAGTGCTCTGCACACAGTAAGTGCTCAATAAATACAATCGAAAGAATATTTAACCTGTCAAAACAGAACTCCTTATCTTCCCACCGAAACCCGGTCCTCCCCTTCATTTTCGCATCACTGTAGACAGCACCACCATCTTTCCTGACACATAAGTCCACAACCTTGATGTTATCCAACTCGTACTTCCCAAGCAATTAGTACAGTGCTCTGCACACAGTAAGCGCTAAATAAATATGATTGAAGGAATGAATGAATCCTGGACTAATCTCTCTCATTCAACGCACATATTCAATCTATCACTAAATCCTGTCGGATTGACCTTCACGACATCACTAAAATCCACCTTTTCCTTTCCATTTAAACGGCTACCACTTCAATCCAGGGACTTATCTTATCCAAACTTAATTACCATATCGGCCTCCTTACTGACCTCCCTGCCACCTGACTCTCCCCACTCCAGTCCTTACTTCACTCTGCTGTCCAGATCATTTTTCTGCAAAACCATTCAGTCCATGTTTCCCCTCTCCTCAAAAACCTCCAGTGGCTGCCCATCCACCTTTGCATCAAACAGAAACTCCTTGCCATTGGCTTTGAAGCCCTCAGTTATCTTGCCTCTTTCTGCCTCACCTCACTGCCCACAAACTTTGTTCCTCTAATGCCAACCTACTCACTGTACCTTGATCTCGTCTATCTCGATGCCGACCTCTCGCCTGCATCCTGCTTCTGGCCACGAATGCCCTCCCTCTTCATATCTGATGGACAATTACTCACCCCAGCTTCAAGTCCTTGTTGAAGACACATCTACGAGAGGCCTTCCCGGACTGGGATCTCATTTCCTCTTTTCCCACTCCCTTCTGGTCTCCCTGATTTTCTCCCTATATTCACCCCTTCCTCAGCCCCACAGCAGAACTTATCCATAATTTTTTAAAATTACATTAATTCCTGTTTCCCCTTCTGGACTGTGAGCTCTTGTGGGAAGGAAATATGTCTACTAACTCTGTTGTATTTATTATTATTATTATTAATAATGATAAATATCCATAATTTTTTAAAATTGCATTAATGTCTATCTTCCCTTCTGGACTGTGAGCTCTTGTGGGAAGGAAATATGTCTACTAACTCTGTTGTATTTATTATTAAAATTAATAATAATAATAATAATAATAACATTGGTATTTGTTAAGCTCTTACTATGTGCTGAGCACTGTTCTAAGCACAGGGATAGATGCAAGGTTATCAGGTGGTCCCATGTGGGCTGACAGTCTAAATCCCCATTTTACAGAGGAGGTAACTGAGGCACAGAGAAGTAGCGTGGCTCAGTAGAAAGAGCTCGGGCTTTGGAGTCAGAGGTCATGGGTTCAAATCCCGGCTCCACCAGTTGTCAGCTGTGTGACTTTGGGCATTTCACTTAACTTCTCTGTGCCTCAGTAACCTCATCTGTAAAATGGGGATTAAGACTGTGAGCCTCCTGTGGGACAGCCTGATCACCTTGTAACCTCCCCAGCGTTAGAACAGTGCTTTGCACATAGTGAGGGCTTAATAAATGCCATCATTACTATTATCATTAAGTGACTTTCCCAAAGTCACACAGTGGTGAAGCCCGGATTAGAACCCATGACTTCTGACTCCCAAGCCCAGGTTCTTTCCACTAAACCACGCTGCTTCTCTCCCAAGCGCTTAGGACAGTGCTCCCCACCCAGTAAGTGCTTAATAAATACAGTTGACGGATGGGTTGAATTGATTTTGGATATCATCTCAGAAGATAATGATCTCAACTAATTAGGAATTTGAAATACTAGTAGAATTCACTGAAGTCTCTGAGGGAAGTAACCATCCTGAAAAAGAGGAGTAACATCTCCTTACTAACCTAATCATAAATGAAGTCTGGGAGCAGTGGCTTGATCTGTTCATTTTACTTCTGAAGACAAGGATATAATGATAATAATAATAATTTTGGTATTTGTTAAGCGCTTACTATGTGCAAAGCACTGTTGTAAGTACTGGGGAGGATACAAGGTGATCAGGTTGTCTCACGTGGGGCTCACAATCTTGATCCCCATTTTACAGATGAGGTAACTGAGGCCCAGAGAAGTTAAGTGACTTGCCCAAAGTCACACAGCTGACAAGCAGCAGAGACAGGATTTGAACCCATGACCCATATAGTCTCTCGGAGTGGTGCATGCGTGTATCCTCTGTTGAGGGTATATGTGAATGTTTCCCGTTGGCTGCAGGACCAGGCCTCCTGTGAATTCAGCTCACTCCATTAGTTGAGACTATCCTCCCTCGTGCATGTTTTTCCCTTCCCAAGCGCTTAGTACAGTGCTCTGCACACAGTGAGCGCTCAATACACATGATTGAATGAATGAATAAATAAATAACCAATGTGGAAACCAACAAATAACGGTGATGCCAAAGCCTTTCATCACCCCTGCAGAAGATTATGTAAAATAAAACCATTTTTTACCACTCCTTGCATCATAATACGATGTTGTCTCTTGACTATAAGCCGACCACTTTTGAAAGTTCAAAACAACTTCTCATCTGAGGGTCCCCTGGATTACAGTATTTTTCCTTTGAAAGTTAAACTTTGTCCTTGACTTAAGTATTGTTTTTCAGGTCATTTATTGCACAATCATCCTGCTGATTATGAGTAAGCATGATGTTTGATGAAGAAGCATGAAGCAGAAAAAGGGAAAACAGATCTGAGCGGTTACTTCAATAGATGGTTTCAACATTTTCAAACATATATATGCTCCCATACATAATAATAATAATGATGGCATTTATTAAGCTCTTACTGTGTGCGAAGCACTGTTCTGAGCGCTGGGGAGGACACAAGGTGATCAGGTTGTCCCACGTGGGGCTCATTTTCCAGATGAGGTAACTGAGGCACAGAGAAGTTGAGTGACTTGCCCAAAGTCACACAGCTGACAATTGGCTGCGTCGGGATTTGAACCCATGACCTCTGACTCCAAAGCCACGCTGCTTCTCTGACAGACTAAACTCTAAAAGTCCACAGATTAAAGTTCCAAAGCTGGGGAACAATCAATCAGTGGATCAAGGAGAAGTTTGCAGGCTCTGGTAAGGTTTCACGGAAAACTACAGCCATCAAATCCATGATGATTATTTTAACAATGAAACAATTGTCACAAAAAAGCAAGTAATTTAAAAAATCAAAATACCTCTTTCTATAAAACCACCATTTTAGTTTAAGTGGCAAAAAAAGTATTTCGTCACAACTGGAAATTAGGGAATTCATTGAGCTCCTACAGACATTGTATTAAGGCACTTGTGGACTTGTAGTCATACAATGAAAGTGAAGAGTGTGGTTACTGCCTTTTACAATCTAATGGAAAATGGTAGCTAACAGTGTGTTGTACTCCTGTAAGCAATAATATAGTCAGTCAATCAATCAATCAATCGTATTGAGCGCTTACTGTGTGCAGAGCACTGTAGTCTGGCAATGGGAAAGTCCATTTGGCATTTCTGATTTGATAAACCCAACTCACATAGCATTAAGGTAATAGATTAGGTGTCGTGAGGACTGGTAACAGCAGCCTTTGCCTATCTGGCTGTGTTTATTGTGTCCTTCCAATAATCTGGTTTAATCTAGGCTTTATCTCGTCACCAAGAAAACTTCTGAAGGATCCTGGAAGCAGCCGATCTCTCAGACAATCCTCAGAACAAAGAATAAGAAACCAGGGCTTTCCTGTCTTACCTTGTCTTCCCCCTCCCCGGACCCGTTACCCTCAGAGATATTGCTGATGGAAAAAGGCTCATCTAAGCCAGATAAACCTTGAGGTAGAGAGGATGATGATGATGATGATGATGATGATGAGGACAACTGGCATATCTGCTGGCACTTGGGACTTAAATGCATCAGAAGGAGGTGAGATATTTTTGGAAGACCGATGGACACCATTCCTAGGATGCTCAGGGAAATAATAATGATAATGATGGCATTTGCTAAGTGCTTACTTAGGGAAGCAGCGTGGCTCAGTGGAAAGAGCCCGGCCTTGGGAGTCAGAGGTCATGGGTTCTAATCCTGGTTCCACTGCTTGTCAGCTGTGTGACTTTGGGCAAGTCACTTAACTTCTCTGGTCCTCGGTTACCTCATCTGTAAAATGGGGATTAACTTCTTTGGGCCTTGGTTCCCTCATCTGTAAAATGGGGATTAAGACTGTGAGACACACGTGAGACAACCTGATCACCTTGTATCCTCCCCAGCGCTTAGAACAGTGCTTTGCACACAGTAAGCGCTTAACAAATACCATTATTATTATTATTATTACTACTCTGTGCCAAGCACTGTTCTAAGAGCTGGATGGCATCAGTCAACAGTTTGGGACTGGGAAAGTAAAGAGCAATAAAGATGTGAATATCTAAGAAGCCTCCATACCAATAGAATAATAATAATTGTGGTATTTATTAAGAACTTACTATGTGCCAAGCACTGTGTTAAGCACTAAGGTAGATGCAATCAATGCATCAATCAGTCCATCAGTTGAGCACTTCCCAAGTACAGAGCTCTGTACTAAGTGCTTGGGAGAGTACATTATAATAGAGAAAGTAGATAAGCAGCATGGCTCAGTGGAAAGAGCCCGCGCTTTGAAGTCAGAGGTCATGGGTTCAAATCCCGGCTCTGCCAATTGTCAGCTGTGTGACTTCTCTGTGCCTCGGTTACCTCATCTGTAAAATGGGGATTAAGACTGTGATCCCCCTGTGGGACAACCTCATCACCTTTAAACCTCCCCAGCACTTAGAACAGTGCTCTGCACATAGTAAGCGCTTAATAAATGCCATCATCATTATTATTATTAGATCCCTGCCCACAACGAGTTTAGAAACTAGAGGGAGAGACAGACATTAAAATAAATTGTAGTGAGGGGAAATACTAATGTATCAGGATATGTATATAAGTGCTGAGAGGCCAGGGTGAGGTGAGCATCAAAGTATCCGTGTGCTAAAGGGTGATTTGGGACTGTAATAGGGAGAGTTAAAAATGCTTAAGGGGTACAGACCCAAGTACAAAGATGATGCAGAAGGGAGTGGATGAATTCATAGAAAAAATCTATGCAGCTGGATTTCTACCTTTGGGGCACTTGGTATTCCCCTCACCTTCAGCTCCAAAGCACTTAACTGCATATCTATGGTTTATTTATATTAAAGTCGATCTCCCACTCTTGAATATAAGCTCCTGGAGGGCAGGGAATTTGTCTACCAAGTCTGTTGCATTGTACCCTCCCAAGCAATTAGTACAGTGCAATGCACATAGTTAAATGTTTAATAAATACCACTGATGGATTGATTGATTGATGTGATTTTAGTAAGGCTTTGAAGGTGGGAGGAGTGGCGATTTGTCAGATAGGGAGGGGTGGGAGTTCCAGGCTAGAGGGAGGACACGACCAAGGGATAATATCTATCAGTGAGGTGGATGAGATGGAGGTTCAGTGAGAACATTGACGTTAGTTGGAGCAAAATGTGCAGGTTGGGATGTAGTAGGAGTTTAGCATGGTTAGGCAGGAAAGGGAAAGTTGATTGAGTGGCCTAAAGTCGTTGCTGAAGAGTTTCTGTTTGATGAGGAGAGGGATGAGCTCTCCCTTTGGAAGTTTCTGAGCAGTCGGGGAGATGAGAGCTGAACTTTCTTTAAAAAAAAATTTCCAGGCAGCAGAGCGAAGTGTGAGCTACAGCGGAGAGAGATTGGAGTGGGGAAGTCAACGAGGAGGCTGGTGAAATAGCTGAGGCGGGATATGATAGGAATTTGATTCAGCATGGGAGTAGGAGGGATCTGGGTTCCAATCCAGCTCTGCCACTTTTCTGCCGGGTGACCTTGAGCAAGCCGCGCGACTTCTCTGTGCCTCAGTTACCTCATCTGAAAAATTGGGATTAAAACTGTGAGCCCCATATGGGGGAAGGACTTCATCCAACCTGATTAGCTTGTGTGTACCTCAGCTCTCAGTTCAGTGCCTAGCACATAGTAAGTGCTTAACAAATGCCATTAAAAAACAAACAAACCAGAATCGTAGCAGTTTGGATCCAGTGCAAGCAGATCAAAATAAGAAGAATATCCTGTTGCCCAAACCAAACCATAATGGATAGGAAATTCAGAAACTTGACCAGGAAATTCTTACTCCTAGAACATCATATGGAAGTAAAATTGGGTGAAGGAAATTAGTAAACCAGCAGGTATGGTTTTATCTAGTGGTAATGGAAAACCCACTCAGAGATGTAAGCTCAGGTGGGGATTGGGGATATGGAATATCTTTGGTCCCTAATAGAAGAGATAAGGGAAAGAGTACACAAACCCGCAACTCAGGTTTGTTGTATATCCATAATATTTAATCTAAAAGACAAATCCCATTACTACTTTGTTATTTTGACAGTCAGAAAAGAGTACATTAATATCTTCTTGAGCTTGGTAAATTATTTATTTGGGCTTCTGAGTAGCTTGATAGCTTGAAACAAATAATAAATTTTAGGGAACACAGCTGACAGTCTGGAAACTGTAGATAGTGAAGAGTCAGTGATTGCTAAATTACTGAGTTTGGAATAAAATGGCTTTATATACAGGAAAGAGATTTCTGAGCCATTCAATGATCCTTCAGATAATTTAGTTTTGTCTGTACTAAACCAATCAGATACTTTTCCTGTGTTTAAATAATTAGCAAGGAAAACCTTGGCTTTTGGAAAGGAAGGTTTATAAAGCTCAATTCTCTAGAATATTAAATATTAATGTAAGTGGATAAAAATGAATAGTCAGTTACCCATGGTTGGGGGCGGGGGAGTATCTCTAGCCCTCTACTATACTGGAGAGAACTAAGGAATATTAAAGACTCAAATGGTTTGAATGTATTCACCAATTTAATCTGCATTTTTTTCCAGCCTATTACTAGAGGGAATACTATCACTGGGAAGGAGTTCAACTGCGCTTAAATATCAATATCTGGTTCACTTTGTATAGCAAGATAGATTTACCTGGAAATACGAAAGAATGAAAACGCAGCATGTGTGGGTAAAACTAAGAGAAGAAAACTTAAACCAAGACAACGCCACCATTCTCCCTGTCTCACAAGCCGTAAACTTCACATTAACCGCGACTCATCTCACTCATTCAAAACGTATATTCTATCTATCACCAAATTCTGATGGTTCAGTGTTCACAACGTGGCCCAAAATCTGCTCTTTCCTCTCTGTCCAAATTGCCACCGTGTTAATTCAAGCTTTTATCCTAGACTGCCTTGATTATTGCATCAACCTCCTTGCTGACCTCCCTGCCTCCCGATTCTCATCACTACAGTCCAGGCTTCATTCAGCTTCCTGGACCACGTTTCCCCACAAAACGTCCAGTGGTTGCCCGTCCACCTCTGCATCAAACCAAAACTCCTTACCACTGGTTTTGAAATGCTCAATCAACTGGCCTCCTCCTGCCTTAATTCTCTGCTTTCAAACTAGCCCACATTCTTTGTTCCTCCATTGCCAGCCTATTCACTGAACCTCAGTCTCATCCTCCCTGAAACACTCTCCACTTTCATATCTAACACACCATCACACTTTCCAGCCTCAAAACCTTATGGGGAAGCCGCATCGCATATGTTTGTATGTATTTATTACTCTATTTATTTATTTATTTTACTTGTACATATCTATTCTATTTATTTTATTATGTTAATATGTTTTGTTTTGTTCTCTGTCTCCCCCTTCTAGACTGTGAGCCCACTGTTGGGTAGGGACCGTCTCTATATGTTGCCAACTTGTACTTCCCAAGCGCTTAGTACAGTGCTCTGCATACAGTAAGTGCTCAATAAATACGATTGATTGATTGACTGATTGGATGGAGCATGGGCCTGAGAATCACGGGTTGTAAACCCTGCTCTGCCACCTGTCAGCTGTGCGGCCTTGGGCAAATCACTTCACTTCTCTGTGCCTCAGTTACCCCATCTGTAGAGTGGGGGTTAAGACTGTGAGCCCCAAGTGGGACAGGGGCTGTATCCAACCCATTTGCTTGTATCCACCCCAGTGCTTAGTACAGTGCCTGGCAGACAGCTCTTAACAGAAACCACAATTATTATTATTATTAAAAGCACATCCCCTCCAAGAGGTCTTCCTGACTAAATCTTCATTTCCTCTTCTCCCACTCTCTTTTGCATCCCCCTCGTACTTGAATCTTTACCCTGGATATTCACCCCACCCTCCACCTCACAGCACTTATTTCATTCATTCAAATCCTATTTATTGAGCACTTCCTGCATGCAGAGCACTGTACTAAGCACTTGGGAAGTACAAGTTGGCAACATATAGAGACGGTCCCTACCCAACAACGGGCTCACAGTCTAGAAATGACGTACCTTTCCGTAATTTGTTTTAATTCTCTCTCCCCCTCGAGACAATAAGGTCCTTTTGGGAAGGGAACATTTCTACCCCATCTGCAAAGTGGGGATTAAGACTGTGAGCCCCAGGGACTGCATCCAACCCATTTGCTTGTATCCACCCCAGCGCATACAGTAAGCGCTTAACAAATACCACAATTATTATTATTATTAAAAGCACAAAACCCCATCTGAGAAGCAGCGTGGCTCAGTGGAAAGAGCCTGGGCTTTGGAGTCAGAGGTCATGGGTTGAAATCCTGGATCCACCAATTGTCAGCCATGTGACTTTGGGCAAGTCACTTAACTTCTCTGTGTCTCAGTTCCCTCCTCTGTAAAATGGAGATTAAGACTGTGAGCCCCCCGTGGGAAAATCTGAGCACCTTGTAATCTCTCCAGTGCTTAGAACAGTGCTTTGTTTAATAAATGCCATTATCATTATTATTATTATTCTGCAAGCTCTGCTGTACTGTACTCCCTGCTTTGGTATATGACTATCATAGAATAAGGACAAGTGAAAATCAGAGGAATGTATGATCATTATTTCTGGTCTTCTTAAATTAGGACCAAACTTGGTTAAGAAAAGTAAACCACAGGGAGTAAACCAATCACCCTAAGAACATCTTTTCTCTCTCTCTCTCTCTCTCTCTGTTAGCCCACACTCTTTTCTACTTTCTCCTTCCCATGAGGTAATTGGAGAAAGTTAATTCCCCCTCCCAATCAGAAAACATCTTAATGTTGCCTCATTAAGCCCTAGAGTAAGAAGCTTCAAAACCCTCTTTAAAATGAAGTTTGGATTTAGATCTGTAAATTGCATTTACAATTTGTTAACATTTATAGGAACATTACCTTGTTCTTTTTTCCCTACATGGAATTTTTCACACATTTTTATCCACTTTAGATTGCCTTGGTAGGACACTAAGAAGTGGTTGGGTTTCTTAGCTTTTAAATTTAAAATTTTTGTTCTTAATCTCATTACTTAAGTACATTTCATTGTGTGCCTAAATGGAACATTGATTTTGCAATGGCTCTGTGTTAATTCACAGAACTATGAGCAATCCAAATTTTAATTAAACTCTTCAAACGTCTTAATTGTATTCAAAAACCAATTTCATTTGCGGTGCTTGAGATGAGAGCAATCAACATGGCTAACTACTTTAATTGCACCAAGCTGACAGCAGTAAAACGTCAATGGGTTAGTCAATAGAACAATCCCTTGTGAAAAAAGCAAACAAACATGGTCAATATATCACGGTACAAAACACAAATCTATATTGCTTCCGGTATGGTCACTGCACATACTAATTTGGGGTAGGATGACAGATAAGTAAAGATAAAGCAAGTAAAATCGAATAAGTGAAATTAAAATATTAAATAGCCAAAGTGTTCAAACTTCCTGGGAAAGAAAGCAAAACAACACATTTTGCCATGTTCTCCTTGACTTTTTGGATTAAGAATGGCTTTTTAGGTATTCTCGTTCTAACAGAGTCTTCAAATATTTCAGTTTTGGATAGTGTGATGTGGATAGCCAAAGCCTCAGAGACCACAAACCCAGAGCCACAAAAATATAATAAGGCCACGAGAAAAAATCATTCCTGTGAACAGGAACTGAATACAGGAATTTAGTAGTGTGGAGGAGAAGGTTTTGTGTGTGTGTGTGTGTGTGTGAGAAACAATCTTTTCCCTTCTCAGAGGGAGGGGGGGAATAGTAGCCAGGGAGCAGCAGACATTAGATGTTCCAGGTGTTGGGGAATTGTTGGTAAGGTCCAGAGAACATGCCCTTTTTGGAGGGCGGGGGTGACAGTAAGAGGAAATAATAATTGATAATTGTGGTATTTGTTAATAATAATAATTCTGGTATTTGTTAAGCGCTTACTGTGTGTCAGGCACTGTTCTAAGAGCTGGGGCAGATACCAGCAAACAGCATTGGACATAGTCCCTGTTCCACTTGAAATCACAGTCTCAATCCCCATTTTACAGATGAGGAAACTAACGCACAGGGAAGTGAAATGATTTACCCGATGTCACACAGCAGACAAGTGGAAAAACCGGAATTAGAACCCACAACCTTCTGATTCCCAAGCCCGGGCTGTATCCACTATACCACACGGCTTTCCAGAAGTTAAGCACTGGAGTAAATAAAATGTAAGTGGATCAGACTCCAGTCTGTATCCCACTGCAGCTCAGTTGAAGCAGGAGGCAGAATGGGTAATTTAGTTCCCATTTTACAGGTGAGGAAACCGAGGCTCAGAGAAGTTAAGTGACTTGTCCGAAGTCACACAGCAGTCAAGTGATGGAGCTGGGATTAGGACTCCCTGAATCCCAGGCCCATCCTCTTTCATCATCAATCATCATCAATCGTATTTATTGAGCACTTACTATGTGCAGAGCACTGTACTAAGCGCTTGGGAAGTACAAATTGGCAACATATAGAGACAGTCCCTACCCAACAGTGGGCTCGCAGTCTAAAAGGGGGACAGTCTAAAAGGGGGTACACTTTAGTACAGTGCTCTGCACACAGTAAGCGCTCAATGAATATGATTGAATGAATGAACAAATGAACCAGAGTCACATGTAAATCACATGCTGCAGCTTGGATACCCCCTGAACATGACTTCACTTGTTTGGAAACAGATTTAAAATAAACCAGGGATATTACTCATATGCTTCTTCCCTCATTTTGCCAGTGGGACATAATAATAATAATGATGATGGTATTTATAAAGCACTTACTATGTGCAAAGCACTGTTCTAAGTGCTGGGGAGGTTCCAAGGTGATCAGGTTGTCCCACAGGGGCTCACAGTCTTAATCCCCATTTTACAGATGAGGTAACTGAGGCCCAGAGAAGTGAAGCAAGTTGCCCAAAGTCACCCAGCTGACAATTGGCGGGATTTGAACCCCTGACCTCTGACTCCAAACCTGGGCTCTTTCCACTGAGCCACGCTGACGTGTAAAGGTAATGGTTTAAATGGGATTACTAAACAACATTTACATGATGAGCTGATTTGGGGGAGACCCAGACTTCAGCCCAGCAAAGGGATTTAAGAGCCCCTCAAACACAGCCTTTGATGGGACAACACAACTGGAAGACAACTGTGGCAAGCAGAACTGTTTGACACATTAAAATCAAGAATGCAGGGGCTATTTTAAATCAGATTCATGCATTCATGCAATCGTATTTATTGAGTGCTTACTTTGTGCAGAGCACTGAACTAAGCACTTGGGAAGTTGGCAACAGATGCTTCAAGGGTATTGGAAGACGAAGAAGCACCACTAAAACAGTGTATTAGCACCACCAGTCGCAATCATTATAGGTACTTGGAGCTGTTAAGACTGTCTTTGTGAATCAGACGGGCCTGGGAATCAGAGGACCTGGGTTCTAGTCCCGCCTCCCCCACTTGTCGGCTGTGTGGCCAGGGGCAAGTCACTTAACCTTTCTGTGCCTCAGTTCTCTCATTTTGCAAAATGTGGATTCAATACTCGTTCTCCTTCCTACTTATGTGGGACCCAACTGTCTTGCCTCTCCACCAGTGGTTAATACAGTGCTTGACACATAGTTAGTGCTTAACACATGTCACCATTATTACTATTATTGTAGCACAACACAAACAAATGCCCAAAATCAAAACTTCACACCGTGGGTGTTGTTCTCTTTCCCTCTGGGACGGTGGAAGGCTGGATGGGATGGAGTCTCCTCCGTGGTGAAAGGAGAACTGGTGCCAGTTTGGTGGTGGGAGGAAAGGAGGCGGCTATTGCGAATGCTTTTCGTGGCTGCGGACAAACTGTAGAACCCACAGGACACCTCTGTGTTGGAATTAAATGCACCATAGCTTTGAGTGGCATCGTGGGTGTTAAAAGTGAAACTCAGAGGGCACCCACGACTTCGTCCTACTAAATTTCAGTGCTGCAAAAAGGGCAGATATCAATGACGCTGTATGTGACTTTTCATTTATATACCCATATATGCTTTCTTTGGATCTTGCTGCTATTTCTCCAATCATATTTTCATTTCAGTAGTTCCAATATAATAAATGTGGAACAGTCCATTTTCTGCCTTTAAAGAATATATCATGCTATATTTTTGTAATTGAAAACAAGTGACTTGTAAGAACAGATGTTACATTAAACCAATGCTAATTTTATTATTCCTGCCTTCGTTTTCATTTATTCATTCATTCCTTCGTATTTATTGAGCGCAAACTGCGTGCAGAGCACTGTACTAAGCGCTTGGGAGAGTACAATAATCTGTCATACTAGTAACAAATAACTGCAGAAGGAGAGAGAGGTCATGCATTATGTACTAATTCTATTCATTCAATTGCATTTATTGAGCGCAAACTGCATGCAGAGCACTGTACTAAGCACTTGGGAAAGTACAGTAATCTCTCATACTAATAACAAATAACTGCAGAAGGAGAGAGAGGTCATGCATTATGTTCTAATTCTATTCCTTCATTCATTCAATCGTATTTACCGAGCGCTTACCGTGCGCAGAGCACTGTACTAAGCGCTTGAAAGCTCCATTGGCTCATTTGGTAGAAAATAGATAGGAAGTTACTCTGAGCTCATGCCTTGCTCCCAGTCAAACCAGGACAAAAAACTCCAGGCCTCGGTTTATCCAGATTAGCTGGGAGTTCACCTAAAATTCACTGGCCAGGTCCCCAGTTTCTTAGGCCATCTCTAAATCATTTAAACTATGTAGACTTAGCCAAATTGTCCCAGTTATGGAACAACCAGGCCTGAATCCTGTGTTTATCTACAAAATAAGCCCACAGATGAGCAGGGAATTTATCTGTTCCCCATCATCTGACCTTTCCTGCTTTTCCTCTGTCACTATCAGTGCAGCCACCAGAGCAAGGGCCTACTCACCGGGAGGGTGGTTAAGTTGTTCGAACGTCCCTGAAACTGGCCGATGAAAATGGACCGATGACCTGGTGATCTATCCCACTTGAGTCCATGTGGCTGGAAAGCAGGGCGGTGCCTTGCATACAGTAAGCGCTTAATAAATGCCAACATTATTATCGTTATTTACCACATCTCGTAGAAAGAAACGGGCCTTTATGGGATGGACAGGGAAAACTTGAAATTTAATCAACTCAGATCGTCTCTAGTTTCTCAGGAAACTAGAGAAACTAGAGGAGATCTGAGTTCATTAAATTTCAAGTTTTTACTGTTCCTCCCCTAAAGGAGTTTCCTGAGAACAGTTAACATGTGGCTGAAGGTTACCTCCAAGTGACCTTTGTCCTAGGACTTCGCCATCTTTCCGGAGCTGTTGTAGCTTCCCCAACCAGTCTCACCTGCTGTGAACTTTATGGCTAGCGTCATCTCGAACCTGGAGATGTGTGCAGAGCACTGTACTAAGCGCTTGAAAGCTCCATTGGCTCATTTGGTAAAAAATAGATAGGAAGTTACTCTGAGCTCATGCTATGCTCCCAATCAAACTGGATGGACCAGGACAAAAAACTCCAGGCCTCGGTTTATCCAGATTAGCTGGGAGTTCACCTAAAAATTCACTGGCCAGAACTCCAGTTTCTTAGGCCATCTCTAAATCATTTAAACTATTTAGACTTGGTCAAATTGTCCTAGTTATGGAACAACCAGGCCTGAATCCTACGTTTATCTATAAAATAAGCCCACAGATGAGCAGGGCATTTATTCATTCATTCATTCAATCGTATTTATTGAGTGCTTACTGTGTGCACAGCACTGTACTAAGCGCTTGGGCAGTACAAATTGGCAACAGATAGAGACGATCTCTACCCAACAACGGGCTCACAGTCTAGAACGGGGAGACAGACAACAAAACAGAACAGGCAAATGAAAAAAACATTGTGGCTCAGTGACAAGAGCCCGGGCTTGGGAGTCAGAGGTCATGGGTTTGAATCCCGGCTCTGCCACTTGTCGGCTGTGCGACCCTGGGCAAGTCACTTCACCTCTCTGGGCCTCAGTTATCTGTTCCCCATCATCTGACCTTTCCTGCTTTTCCTCTACCATTATCAGTGCGGCCACCAGATCAAGGGCCTACTCACTGGGAGGGTGGTTAAGTTGTTCGAGCGTCCCCGAAACTGGCCGATGAAAATGGACCGGTGACCTGGTGATCTATCCCACTTGTGTCCATGTGGCTGGAAGGCAGGGCTGTGCTTTGCATATAGTAAGCACTTAATAAATGCCAACATTATTATCATTATTTACCGCCTCTCATAGAAAGAAATGGTCCTTTATGGGAGGGACAGTGAAAACTTGAAATTTAATGAACTCAGATCTGCTCTAGTTTCTCAGGAAACTCTTCTCAGGAAACTAGGGAAACTAGAGGAGATCTGAGTTCATTACCTCCTTCCCCTCCCCACAGCGCCTGTATATATGTATATATGTTTGTACGTATTTATTACTCTACTTATTTATTTTATTTGTACATATTTATTCTATTTATTTTGTTTTGTTAATATGTTTTGTTTTGGTCTCTGTCTCCCCCTTCTAGACTGTGAGCCCGCTGTTGGGTAGGGACCGTCTCTGTATGTTGCCAACTTGTACTTCCCAAGCGCTTAGTACAGGGCTCTGCACACAGTAAGCGCTCAATAAATATGACAATGAATGAATGAATGAATGAAATTTCAAGTTTTTACTGTCCCTCCCCTAAAGGAGTTTCCTGAGAACAGTTAACATGTGGCTGAAGGTTACCTCCAAGTGACCTTTGTCCTAGGACTTCACCATCTTCCTGGAACTGTTGTAGCTTCCCCAACCAGTCTCACCGGCTGTGAACTTTATGGCTAGCATCATCTCGAACCTGGAGATGTTCATGACTCTATGAGGTGAGAATTTGGAAGAGAGATGTAAAACTTTGAGAAGCTCAGCTTGCCAAATTTCATTCTGGTAATGACCAGCACTCAGCCCCCAGTTGAGAAGCAGCGTGGCTCAGTGGAAAGAGCCCGGGCTTTGGAGTCGGAGGTCATGGGTTCAAATCCCGGCTCCGCCTACTGTCAGCTGTGTGACTTTGGGCAAGTCACTTAACTTCTCTGGACCTCAGTTACCTCATCTGTAAAATGGGGATTAAAACTGTGAGCTCCCCATGGGACAATCTCATCACCGTTTAACCCCCCCAGAGCTTAGAACAGTGCTTTGTACATAGTAAGCGCTTAACAAATACCATCATCATCATCATCAGTTGATAGGAGTTGGAGAGCACTGTAGACCAAACTACCACAGGCAGACAGTTGTGAGGAGCAGTATTGCCTAGTGGGTAGAGCTTGGGACTGGGAATCAAAAGGATCTGGGTTCTAGTCCCAGCTATCCCACTTGCCTGCTGTATGACCTTGGGCAAATCATTGTATTTGGGCAAGTCATAAGTATTTGTGCCTCGGTTCCCTCATCTTTAGAATGGGGATTAAGACTGTGAGTCCTGTGTGGGACGGAGGCTGTGTCCAACCCACTTATCTTGCATCTACCCCAGCACTTAGAAGAGTGCCTGGCACATAGTAAGAACTTAACAAATACCATAATTATTGTTATCATCATTATTATTATTAATAATAATCCTACTTCCGCCTCGCAGCTCAACCTGGTAAACGTGGGGTCACCTCATCCCTTTCACTCATTCATTCAGTCATATTTACTAATGATAATATTTGTTAAGCACTTACTATGTGCAAAGCACTGTTCTAAGCGCTGAATTTGTTGAGTGCTTATTGGGTGCAAAGCACTGTACTAAGTGCTTGGGAGAGAACAACATAATAGTAAATGGGCACATTCCCTGCCCAAAATGAGCTTACAGTCTACAGGGGAGACAGACATTACTATAAATAAATAAATTATAGATAAGTACATAAGCGTTGTGGGGCTGGCGGGGAGATGAATAAAAGGTGTAAGTCAGGTAACGCAGAAGGGAGAGGGAGAAGAAGAAAGGAGTGTTTATTCAATAAAGTTTTGAAGTGGGAGAGAGTAACTGTCTGTGGGATCTGAGGAAGGAGGCAATCCAGGTCAGAGGCAGGACTTGAGCGGGAGGTTGGTGGTGAAGAGTGTGGGCTTAGTTTTAGTAGGAGAAAAGTGAAGTGAAGTAGAAGGAGGTAAATGAGGCTGATGAATAAACTCCTCTACCCACCACCAGACATTTTCCTGGTAGTTGAGGGAAGGATCCTGTGAAGAGAAGAGAAGGTTAACGTGGTTCAAATCTCTCAACCAGGGAATGCTATTTGATGATGGTATTTGTGACTGAGGGATAAACCCACAAGGGCTAAAATCATGTACCATCTCTAGTCTAGTTCAAAATCTGATAGAGATGTTTTCCTTTCCCTGATAGCTTTTATGTCTGGAAACAGTAGAAACCAAGTCACAAAGGGAACCACACTAATGTTCCTCACGTCTAAACTCAAAACAAGACAACCGGGCTTCACATGTGGCTCCTCAATAGTCAATTCGGAGAAGGCAGTTTGGGTTTGGATGGCCAGACGTTTCCCCCCAGACCTCGGTAAATATCACCTCCAAATCAGTTTTACTGTCTTACAGTGAAACCTGTTTGTCTAATCCTCTGCCAAGGACAGGGTGGGTGTTAGAGAATTTATCGAACAGCACTCTCAGATCTGCATCGGGATTAAAATGATCCTAGATCCTTGAATTTTAGCTAATGAAACTTCAGATGCAAATGTAACAACTACACAATAGTAGGGATGGTGCAGCTTTAGTTATCACCATAAAAGCTAAGTGTTTGGAGACAAAGAAAAACACAACTTTCATTCTTATTTGTAGTTTAAGATTTTCTTATTTTACGATAATCATTTCAAAACGGAGCTACAAAACAACTTCCGTGTGTTGTCGGAATTTACCAACCCCGCTTTCTTTGTTTTATCTCTTTTTGCACGTACACAAAGGGCAGGACAACAGCATATCGATTGATTTCTAAAGCGTTTCCATCGCCCGGACACGTAGATCACTAAATCAAACAAGCAATAATACGAGCATGTGCCTTCCCGAATTCACGACCCTCACAATTCCAATGGTCAAACAAAGGTGGCTTGCATCATATCCTGAAGGGCAATAGGGTCAGCCATGGACAACTTAAAAGAGTATTCAGGCTCTGGGGGGGAAGGGGAAAGCAGCCGCCTCTGGCATCCCCAAATTCAAACTTCAGGATGAATAACAAAGTATTTCCACATAGGGGCAAACTTTATGGTAAGTTGTATTCAAGTTGTATAAATTAAAATTGTACTAAATCACTAATCAGCTGACCCCTCCGCCTCTCTCTTCAGCAACAAGGATCCTTCCAAAGTGTCCCAAAGATTTCTAAAGTTTACTGAGCCAGAATTCCAGGTGATCCAAATGTACCCTGATCCCACTGGCTATCCAAGGTCTCCAGGTTCCGAGAGAGCTTGTCGATTTTGCTGCCAAAGAGGAAGAGGAACTTGGTTTTTTTAAAATATATAGGTAGATTCCCCCTTCAAAATGACTCAGTATTTTCTCAGAATGCCTGTGAGGCAGTCATTGAGTATTTATTAACTGTTAATAGGCTGGCCTGCTATGAGCAGGGCAAGGTCCTCAGTCTTCGGAGATTATCAAAAACAATTAATCAAAGGTATTTACTGAGCACTTCATGTGTACAAGGCACTGTACTAAATGCTTGGGATATTGCCATATAACAGAAGTGGTGGACTCGTTCCCTGCCAACATAACACTTACCGGTCTGTGGGCGGAACAAAAGAAGTAAAAGACGGGATCTCTGCTCTGATGGGGAGAGGCAGGACTTAAGCTGAAAGAGTTCTTTGAAAGTCAGAAACTTTCACTGCTGTCAGAGCTCCTGGGGTAGGGTAAGAAGAGAACTGCTTAAAGGTGGTTCTAAAAATAAAGGGCCTGTTGGGGCAATTCCCTCTAAAGTTGTTACATTCAGGTTTTCCCAGTGAAGATTTTTTAGTAAGAAAAGCATATGCCATTCTCACTGACTCACCATCTATAATATACAAATGTGAAAACATATATATGCACACATATATTTCTAAATATCGCCTTGATCCTTAATCATTTTCGAATTCATCAACGCTGTTGAACTTACAGTCCGCATCGCACCAAAAACCACAGGCTACACTGAATAAAAAATATTTTGGCATTACCCCCGTGCTTAAATTGCTTACGTTCTAAAGGGAAAGAAACTTAAAACAACTGACACCTCAAAGTGGTAAATTCATATTTTAACAATTAAACAAATATTGATGAAGCCCGTAGTTACTTCAGAGCCTTACCGATCCTAAAGCGTTCTGAGCAGAGCCTTATGCAAACCGATGTATCCCTAGATGGAGTTAAAGGACTCTGGTATTGGATTGGCACTGGCCTGCAATTATTTCAGTCCCTGGCATATCATACGGAGAGAAGTCAATCTCTGCTGTTGACTCCATCGTTTTGCTGAACAGCAGCCTGTCTGAAGTCTGGTTTCAGGTAGCCAAAGTAGCACAGTTTACAGAACTTCCAGTGAGTCTCCCATTCAAATATTAGCCAAGCCTAGGCTGTGGGCTCAAAGACTTGACAAGGGCAGTGTGACACAGGCGTTAGGAGCTTCATTTAGACTGCACCTTTGCCTCCAATATCGTGAGTAGATAGTGTCTGATCCAGGCTCAATTGAAAGAGCCAGATCCATGTTTCACCAGCATTCTGGAGCCCAGGGATGAGTGATAAAATAATCAGGAAGCCAGCAGTTCTTCACATCATTCAGACCTTATCTCTAAGCAGAACACTTGGCTATTCCTGCAGGGGCTTGTCAAATTTTACTCTTTGATAATTGTTGGCTACCAACTAACAGGGAGACGGAGAACTGGGGGAGGAGACACCCTCTTTCCCTCAGGGATCAATGAACCAATCAATGATATTTATTGAGCCCTTGCATCTGCAGAGCCCAGAACTAAGCATCTGGGAGAGGCCAATACAACAAAATTGGTAGATGTGGATCTTTTCTCACAAGGAGCTTCACTGGAAATGATGAGCTGAATGTTTCCAAATCTCAGGTTCGGGATTCTGTAGAAGAGTGACCTAGGGTTGCAACTTTAGGTCCAGATAGCATCCTTAACTCACCACCAATCTGTCCTTGCCTCTCCCTGAGTAGAAAAAGGGCATATCGTTGCCACGGACCTTCTCTTCTTCTCTGGCCACTTACAATCCGTCATGTTTGTTTTTCCCTTGGCCCCGGGAAGGGGAGCCGAAACCGGACCGTCCCGATTTCAAGGTAGAGAATGACTACCCATGACTAGAAAGAGAATGGAGTCGGATTGAGAGAGAGGAGTCCATGCTTATTGGTTTTGACCAAACAATATTTAGAAACTGACAGGTGGTGAAATCTGCAGTTCAATGAACTGTAATGAAATTAATTTAAAACCAAACTAGAAAAAAAACCCTCCGGAATCCCAGCATAGGCTGGGTTAGCATTCAGCTCTAAAATCTGGTAGGGAACATTTCAGCAGGAGCGGCCTTATGAAGTATTCAGAATTGACCGGTTTTTAACGGCTTAATAAACCTCTGGGAGCGTTAAGTACCCTCAAAGCCAGGGACTGGTCACCTCAAGCAAACCAGGGCCAGAAACAATGAATCCCTGTAGAAGGAGGAAGGCTATTTCCTCCTCCAAGTATGTCAATGAAATTTATTCATTTCTAGGCCAGGAGAATTTCAAGGGAGGGAAAAAAAACAAGCCAAGGAGGAAAAGTCGAGACCAATCTTATAAACCACCTCCAGTTTGCTCAGGCAGCTTGGGAGGGTGGGAAAAACAAAAGTATTTTGTACCATTGACTGAGGAGGGAGAAGAGAGAGAAAAAACAGAGGGGAGGGCCCATCCAATCTGCCAATGAAACCTGATGTTACCCATCTCCTTGCTCAGCTAATAGTTAACAGGAAGTTAAAGATTGACAGCTCAAATTCTGTATAAATCGCTCAACTCGGCATCCCAGACCCAGTTATCTTCTCTGTTTAGCTTTTGAACCGAAGAAGATCCGCCTAGATTGGGCCTGCTCGTCTCTGTAATGCCCGCAGTGCCGACTCTCTGCTGCTCTCCGCGCTGCTGTTCCGCTGGCCGGCACTTCCTGCTGCTGCTGTTGCTCGGCGCCTTCCTCGCCAGCTCCGTCTCCAAGCCGATCAGATGTGCCCCTTGCACAGCGGAGAAGACGGCCCTGTGCCCGCCTGTGACAGCTAGCTGCCCAGAGACGGCCCGCCAGCCCGGCTGTAGCTGCTGCCAGGCCTGCGCGTTGAAACTGGGAAGCTTGTGTGGCGTCTACACGGCGCGGTGTGGCAAGGGTCTGAAATGCCAGGCACGTCAGGAGGATGCCCAACCTATTGCTGCCCTCCTCCAGGGGAAAGGAACCTGCGTACAAGCCCAAGGAGACGAGTCGTGGAGCACGGAAGCTTTCGGTAAACCTCGGCCCCCTCCCCTGAATTCTCCCTGTAGTGTCGTTCTGGATGCCGTAGGGGAAGGATTCTGAAGGGACACTGCGGTTTGGATTGGGGATGCCCATCAGTCAGTGGTATCTGTTGAGCACTGTACTAAGCGTTCGGGAGAGTTCAGTGCAATAGAGTTGGTAGACGCGATCCCGGCCCTCGAGGAACTTCGGTAGTGCAGCAATCAGGGAAGCCGTGCTGTGAACCATGACCCAGGGTGGAAAATGGGGAAAATGGAGAGTGAAAACTGGATGGGAGCTAAAGGGTAGGACTCTGGCTTGGGACGGGACTCCAGACTGCCGGATACGTGTTCGGAATTTGCTTTGTAACATACGTTTCGTAGTTACACTCTGTGCTCAACCGATGTTTATAGAACATAATGTTAGAGTTTAGGCTAAAAATCCTTCTTCCATTCATGTACTATATAAAAACAATGATTGGTATTTATGTTGTACCTTTCTTTCAAAGAACTTCACCATTGTTGCTTCACGTGTTCACGCGGTCATTTATTTGTAGTGGGAAGCTAAGGAAGTACCACTTCCTCTCCCCTCACTTAGTAGCGCCCTGTCCTGGGCTGATTCACATCCTGTGTAATTCTTAGAGAAAATCTTTAGTTACCTCGGAGGGGAATCTGATCCCTGGAATTCAGGACATGCTTCCAGGGACGGGACCGGTGTTTCAATCGAGCCTGGGAACATATTCTATGATTTCCGGAGTGAGTAAAATGTTCTCTGGATTTTAAGTCCTCAACTAACCAAACCAAATTAACTCACTCTCAATCTGATGAGAAAGAAAAATGCACTAAATTGTAGTCTGAGTGTTTTGCTCTAGGGATTCTACTATTGACCCCTGGCCAGTAAAGGTCATCTTTTGCTGCTTAGGGTTTCTGCTTCAAAATCCCTTCCTTGCCCCCTTCTCTCTTCCCTGGAATTTCACAGATAAATCACTGATTTAAGGAAAGCAGGTATTGGTTAGCCCCGACTAAACTTAGTTGCCATTTAATTTGCTAAACTGCCAGTTCATATTCAAAACCATTTCTCCTTAATCCCAAGGGCCTATTCCTGATTTCTTTTCACTGTCTTAATTTTCAGAATTGCCACTAAAGAGTTACAGAGCTGGTAGAATGAAAACTCACCATTGAAGTAGAAAGCCACAATTTCAAGAATGAACTGAGTTTCAAATTTGTTCCAGTTCCTATTTGTTAAAATCCCTTCCCTTTCAATTAAATGCCATTTTTCAGATTCTGGCATCTATTGCTGATTACATCTAAATGATGGGAAACATCATTAAAATCTAATGTATATTTTTGTTCTTTACCTCCCCACATTGGCATTTTCAGCGTGTAAATAACCTAGCCAGCCCAATAATACCCATTATCACAATGATAAGGACATCCACAAAGAATAGCGATGGCTGATCAGTTACCACACCATAGCTAGATTTAAAGATTCAGTAAATAATAATGTTACTAATGGAATTTCTCTAAAACTTTTATTTCTCCAAAGAACTTTTGGAACATTTTATCCTCAAACTACCCCTGTGAAGTAAGAAGTGGATGTTATTATCCCGACTTTCCAGATGAGAAAACCGTGTGCCACGTGGTGGATTAGTGGCAGAACTAGGACTAGAATTCACGTTTGCGGACTCTCAGACACACACACATGTCCAAAATCTAACATCCGTGGAATCCGCTATGCTTACAGCAGAGACCTCTTTTTCTAGGTCTCAAGCAAGATAGAACCTGAGAGGGCAGCTAGAGCCTGAATACCCAGTCAATATATATTCAGGGAGTTATTCTTTAAATCCTTTCTTTTTAGATGGTCTTTCAATTTCACATTTGCATTTGCGTTTGTTGTCGAATTGTACTTTCCAAGTGCTTAGTACAGTGCTCTGCACACAGTAGGTGCCCAGTAAATAGGATCGAATGAATGAACGAATAAATTTGCTATGCCCGGAAGGTCATATATGAGAAAGAAATCATTCAGAACATTAATATTTGTCTAAACACACTATAAAGGAAAATAAAATGAGAGTCCAAATCCCCTTCTTTGCTTTGTAAGTGATTGAAATTGTTCCTTTTACTTGGTTGTTTCAATTTACATTAGTACACTTTAAATTGGCTATTAGGTTTTTCAGAATATTTAACATTCGACATATTCAATAAATCTCCAAGGGAGACGAGGAATAAAGACACTTTCTTGAGAAACTTTTTCTTCTGCCTTAATGAATGACCTACTTTTCTTAATGCTTTCTTGAATTCAAAAAAAGTTGACTTTGCAAAATAAAATTCCCCAAAAGCATAGTTCTATTCAGCTAGCCACATTTTTGGTGGGTCCTAAAAATGATGTTTCCAAATAGGAGTTTAAGCTTTCTGGCCAATTATTTGAATAGGTCAAACAAGTTCTGAACTGTTGGTTTGCCCTTTCTGTGCATTTCTTTATAAACAAATCTTATCAGCAAAGAGTAAACTTGCTTTTGATGTCCTGCTACCTCAGCCTTAAGGAACTGTTAGGAGTTTCTGTTCTTTTTGTTTTATTTTTGGTCAGAAATGTTTTATTGATTCTATGTATTGCCCTTCATTGTGTTTGTCAAAGTCCACTCAATGAAATGAAAAATTAAATATGCATTTTTTCACAATCATATTATGATATAGCTTTGGAGATAGTGGTTTCTCATTTCATCATAAATTACTTTGCATGCTACACTGGCATAGTCTTGTCTTTGCCTCCCAAAGATAGCCACTAAATGTAGCTCTCTCTTCCAGAGCAGAGCCTGAATAGAATGAACAGAAAGAACAGATATCTCAAACATATCCTTAGGCCCAGGAAAGTCTTGGTTACTCATTTTTCTATTTCGTCCCTCATAAATTCTCCACCCCAGCCGGGATATACCCCAAGCTTCCGCCTGGAACTGTTATGGCTTTTGGATGATTGGGTCAAAGAGGTCTTTCTGCTCATTCAGATATTATCCTCCAGAAGCTGCTGGTCCCCACCTGCTAGGTGCCAGTGACAATGCCTGGAGGGAAGAGGTGATTCTCTCCTCCAGGCCTGTGTATCTTCTCCTCAGGTAGACTGGTAAAGAGGTGGACGTGTTCTCGCGATCCATTGATTTTCTCCTTTTGACCTCAATGAGCTTTATAGTGTTCCCATCTGGAACCAAAATAACTTAGCGACTAGCACTCAGAATGGCAGGGAGGACCAAATCCAATCGTAACCGTGGATGCATCTCCACAGAGCCAACCTCTTTGAAAGCAAATGGAAAAGCTCCAAGCATTTTCAATCCACTCCTTTAGAGAAATGGCTAGCGTGAATGTTTTTTCTTTAGCTAGCAGCTCTGAACATTGATGCGTCAATCATCACAACCCAAATGATTCTACTTTCTTCTGCAGAGGCAAGTGATTTTGAGGATCCTGAAAACGTAACACCTGAAAGTGCTGAAATGACACAGGAGCAACTGCTGGCTAATTATCACCTGGCTTTTGCCAGTGGACATGACAAACCGGCTCTCTGGAATGCCATCAGTTTTTATGAAAGCATGAGAGCAGAGAGAAATAGCGGTCTAAACAAAAAAGAGGTAAAGTCCTAATAACCCTATAGAAAATGCATGTATGTTTGATTTTCCTATTAAGATGGAGTTTTTCCTGCCTACAGGTTTTGTTCAAAGTTCAAAAGGTACATTTCCCGTCACTTGTAAAAAAATTAAGTTCATTCTTTCATTCGATCGTATTTATTGAGCACTTACTGTGTGCAGAGCACTGTACTAAGCGCTTGGGAAGTACAAGTTGGCAACATATAGAGACGGTCCCTACCCAACAGCGGGCTCACAGTCTAGAAGACAGCGGGCCCAAGTTGGCTCTATGAGTATGATAAAACAAGGCAGAGAAGTAGCACCTTGTTTTGAATCTATCCTCTTATAATAATAATAATGATAGCGTTTATTAAGCACTTACTATGTGCAAAGCACTGTTCTAAGCACTGGAGAGGTTACAAGGTGATCTGGTTGTCCCACGTGGAGCTCACAGTCTTAATCCCCATTGTACAGATGAGGTAACTGAGGCACAGACAAGTTAAGTGCCTTGCCCAAAGTCACACAGCTGACAGTTGGCGGAGCCAGGATTTGAACCCGTGACATCTGTCTCCAAAGCCCGGGATCATTATTATTATTTCCACTGAGTCATGCTGCCTCTTATACGATGGGACAAGAATTTCTAGAATAAAGGGTTATGGAAGCAGTTTTTTTTTTCTAAATTCTCTCGAAACCAGGATGGAAAGATTTAGATCAATGTAGAAAAATGAGGTTGTCTGAAAAAAATGCAATAAAATCAACTCTTTGACTAGGCTGCACTATTCTGTAAATATCCCAGGGCATTTTTAGAATAAAATCTCCACTTGAGGGCACCAAAGATTAGAAATTGGAATCATTTATCCGGAGCAGTTTCACAAAAGTAAATTCCACGTTTTATGTTAGGAGATTTCCTTAATGAAATCCCATTTTTGGAATATTTTTTTTAAGTAGCGTGGCTTAGTGGCAAGAAGAGCACGGGCTTGGGAGTCAGAGGATGTGGGTTCTAATCCTGCCTCCGGCACTTGTCTGCTGTGTGACCTTGGGCAAGCCACTTAACTTCTCTGTGCCTCAGTGACCTCATCTGGAAAATGGGGATGAAGACTGTGAGCCTCACGTGGGGCAGCCTGATTACCTTGTTTCTACCCCAGTGCTTAGAGCAGCGCTTAAGTAAGCGCTTAACAAATAACTTAAGTATTATTATTATTTTTTTTTTATTTTGAATTGTAGATTCTCCAGTTATATAGCTGGGCGGTTGGTTTTTCAGCCAGTCAGTCAAAAAGTATTCGTTGTTTTTCTGCCTTTTAATACGCAACAGGGACATGTCACTACTTGGGGTAAAGAAGGAGGGAATTTTTTTTTTTTGAAAAAGTATCTGTAGTAGGGGAAGGAAATCCTGTTAACACTACTCAAATAGAATATAGTAGAAAGATAAAATGGGTTGAAAGGAACAACTTCTCTTGCTTAGGAACATGATTATATTTCTAAAACTGAAATACAAAATTAATTCAATCGTATTTATGGAGAGTTTACTGTATGCAGAGTGCTGTACTAATTTAAAATCTTTAGTTAATGACTTTGATGATTTACTTGTGATAAGACTTGTTGATGCATCCTGGTTCTTCATTTACTTGCTTGTTTCTCCTGCTTTGCTGTTCTTTTAGAATCCATGTCAAACGGAACTCCAGAAAACCCTTGACAGATTAAGTGCAATTTATCAGAGCCCCGAAGGGGAGATCTCCAAGTTTTATTTGCCCAACTGCAGCAAGAATGGGTTTTATCATAGCAAACAGGTAGGTTTTTTTCTTCTAAGCATTATCTTTGGGACTGGTGGTCCAGCCCATTAAAACGACCCCATCTTTGTGTGAAATTGGATGCAGTTGAAATACATGCTGTAAATACATGCTTTCAGATGACATACCTCTGAAAGTAAAACCCAGAATTCACCGACACTACCCACTTTCTGGAATTTAATAACAATAATAATAATAATAATGGCATTTATTAAGTGCTTACTATGTGCAAAGCACTGTTCTAAGAACTGGGGAGGTTACAAGGTGATCAGGCTGTCCCACGAGAGGCACACAGTCTTAATCCCCATTTTACAGATGAGGGAACTGAGGCCCAGAGAAGTGAAGTGACTTGCCCAGAATCACACAGCTGACAGTTGGCAGAGCCGGCGTTTGAACCCATGACCTCTGACTCCAGAGCCCGGGCTCTTTCCTCTGAGCCATGCTGAATTTGTTACACATTAACAGATAATTATATTTCATTTTAAGCACACGTAAGCACGGCCTCTGGTACCTGTAGGTAGCAACACGCTAGCCTGTTGTTTGGTAGGGACCGTCTCTATAGGTTGCCGATTTGTACTTTCCAAGTGCTTAGTACAGTGCTCTGCACACAGTAAGCGCTCAATAAATTCGATTGAATGAATGAATGAATTCCATTCTCCATTCTTCTCTTCAGAAGCCATTAATTCATCACCTACTTGCCCCCCCCCCCCTTCCTATGGCCTTTGATCTCTCTGACGACTCACCACGCCTTACCTTCAGACTGTCTTCACCCCCTATTCCCCAGCTCTTTCTCTTCTCCCTCTTAAGCTAATCTAACTGTATCCTGCTCTCCATTTTTCCCACCTCCAGGTTCCTGCTCATCCTGTTCCCCTGGTTCAACTCCCCTTCTTCCCCATACCTGACAGACCACCGTTCTGTCTATAAAGACCTCCTAAAAACATGACTGCAATTTATTTATTAATGATATTAGTCAAGCACTTGTTAAGCCGTAAGTACTAAGCACTGGGGATAGTTAAAAGCTAATCAGATCAGACCCAATCCCTGTCCCATAAGAGGTTCACAGCCTTGATCCCCATTTTTACAAATGAGGTGACTGAGGCACAGAGAAGTGAAGTCATTCATTCAATCGTATTTATTGAGCGCTTACTGGGTGCAGAGCACTGTACTAAGCGCTTGGGAAGTACAACTTGGCAAAATATAGAGCCGGTCTCTCGCCAACAATGGGCTTACAGTCTAGAAGGGGGAGACAGGCAACAAAACAAAACATGTGGACAGGTGTCAGGTCATCAGAATAAATAAAAATAATGTTAGATGCACATTATTAACAAAATAAGGTCACACAGCAGACATGTCATGGAGCCAGGATTAAAATCCAGGTCCCCTATATCCCAGGCCTGCTGTTTCTACTATGGCATGAAGGTTTGTTGTCCTGTCCAGTCCTTGTGGTCAGGGAATATATCTACCAACTCTCATATGGTGCTCTCCCAAGCACTCAGTATAGTGTTCTGCACACAGTAAGTGCTCACTAAATACCACCGGTTGATTAATGGGTTGATAATTGACAATTGACGTGGGATATCACATTCTGACACGACAATGAGTGAGGTGATAAACTGGAAATTAATATTTACCATGAGCAAAGTATTCGGTGGTTTAGCCTCTATTTCTATTTATCAGAAGAAATATGTGGCTATCTCCTTGGCGTGATCAGAAATGACATAAGAGCAGCAATCTATTAAAAAAATTCCATGTGTCAGGAGGTTGAAGATGAAGATTATAGGGAAAAAGCCCCCAGTGGATTCACAGCTAAACTTGTGCAGTTCAGGGACCGTGAATACACTCTCAAAGGAGGCTGTGAGGATATGGTGGTCTCCTGAATTCTCTGCTTGAACTGGACTTAGGTCTGGTGAGAGAAGCAAATGCTCCCTTAGGTCTTCAAATATCAAGTGGTCCATTTTGTCTAATTATTAGTGTTTGGTCAGAGCAGGGTCTGTAATGAACACCGATAAACCATGGAAACTCAAATGTGAGTTCAAAACATCAAGTAAAAATGAGGACAGACCGGAGGCGAACCTAGACTCCCAGACAAATCCAAATAAATCTTCCCCTTCCCAGAATCTCCAGCATCTATGCTCTAATCCCAGAGGGAGGAACTGATGCGATAGCAGGGCCGGGCAAGATTTCAACAATTTATTTCTGAAAATGCAGCCATGAAAATCAAATGACCTAATCTCTCAAAGCCCCTGACAAGAAAGATGAAGAAGTCACAGAACATGTTTTGCGGTTTTGACGATACCTGACTTTTTAGCTAGGCTGATTTAGAATTCTTTCTGTTTTTTAGAAGGCTTTCTGTTTTTAGATGACTACTCTTCAGTTACTTTAAACTTCTCTGATAGTCACTGGACCCTAGGGGTACCTCTCAGTGTTGTGCAGCAAAGAGCTAAAATGTCCAAGTTGCTAAATTCCTCATCTGAACTATCATTTATTTATATGGGCAGCCTGGAAATACCAGTAAATCCAATAAGGGTTAGGAGAAATTCAAGGAGGGAATGCATCACATGCTTCCTCCAAGCCACTGTTGGGGTCAGGATACTGAGCTGACCCTGGATGGGACACAGGAATGCTGCTGACTATGTGTTTGCATTGAGTTTTTCCAATTCTTTCTCTTCTCATTTAGTGTGAAACTTCACTGGACGGGGAACCTGTTCTATGCTGGTGTGTCCATCCGTTAAATGGCAAGAGGATTTCTGGATCACCAGAGGTTATAGGAGATCCTAAATGTCATCAGTATTTCAGTGTGCAAAACTGAAAGCAGAAACCCTGTAAAATATTTACTGTCATATAGGTCTTTTGATTATACAAACACTATTTATATATTCCATTCATATATTATATATATATATATATATGTATAGAAACTCTTTTTGTACTCCTGTTATGATATACTATTCATTTATTTATTTCTCAGTAAATTTATTTTTTCTACACAGTTACTTGTGTATTGTTAATTTATGTACCACGGAACACTTCGCAACACTGCAAATACTTGCATTGTGGATCTGGAAGATACTGGCCTGCTTCTGTTTTGAAAGAACTAAGATTTAAAGCATCATCCAGAACAACACAAAATCCCACTGGCTGTTAAAATGACATTTCTCCCATTCTCGTCTTCAAGGTTTCTTTCACTTCCTCCACCCCTTCGGTATCCTGGCAATGGTCAAGAATCTGCCAGTTTCTGCTTGCCGGCTTCTAAGCTCTCGTCTGACTTAGTTGGGGGCGGAATAGCCGCTTGCAAAGACGTGGGCAAGTCTCTGGCTAGAAGAGGGGCCAGTGGGGCCCATTTTCTCCCATTTGCGCATGGGTGCTGCTAGAACCATTCCCAATACCTTTACCCTGTTGAGAGGGAAGGAAGGGAAGAATCCTCGCCCCACCCCACCTCCACATCCATCAGGAACACAGACTTCTCTGGCTCCGTAGGTGAGGTGTTCAATTATTTTATGTCTTAATCGATAGGCATGCAAGTAAATGTGATGTCTTTTAGATTTTTGATCATGTGAATACCCTGTCATTTATATTTGAAATTAAAGCAGTATAGTCATCATCATGATCATCAACAGCAATTTTGAGCACATACTGAATTGCATAGCACTGTCCTAGACCCTTGGAAAAATAGAAATCAAGGGCTTGGTCCCTGCCCTCAAAGAGATCACCGGCACGATATATTTGTATGGAGATTTGATGCTGAGTGAAAATTCTCAACTTGGATTGAATGGGAAAACTTTGACAAGAGAATGTAGGCAAATGCATGCACTGGACATATTGTTCAAACCGTCATTTGTACTAAACAGCCTTATTTGGAATAAACCATTTATATTTAAATAGTGTTGGACTCTTTACTGTAAGATTTTTTAAACTTTTCATTGTTTTTTTTCCAAGCACATCTTCCCTCTCGCATATCTTCCCTCCCGACTGCATTTTCCTCCGTCCTGCTATTGTTTCCCAGAATGTCTCAGAATAATGGGTGGATTGGAGACTGCTTCTAATAGTAATTATGACATTTATTATGTGCTCACTATGAGTCAGTCACTCTGGGTCAATCTAACAATCACGATTAAACAAAAAGATAGGGCACATTCCTTGTCCCACATAGGTCTCACAGTCTGAGGGAAGTAGATGAGTCATTTTACCCCCATTTTATAATAATAATAATAATGGCATTTATTAAGCACTTACTATGTGCAAAGCACTGTTCTAAGTGCTGGGGAGGTTACAAGGTGATCAGGTTGTCCCACGGGGGGGCTCACTGTCTTCATCACCATTTTACAGATGAGGGAACTGAGGCACAGAGAAGTTAAGTGACTTGCCCAAAGTCACACAGCTGACCATTGGTGGAGTTGGGATTTGATTCCAAAGCCCGGGCTCTTTCCACTGAGCCACGCTGCTTTTCCAGATAATTTTACAGATAATATTAAATGTGATAATTTTAAACCACTTACTAGGTGCCAAGCTCTAGGGTAGATACAAAATAATCATATCGGACACAGTCCCTGTCCCTTATGGGGACCACGTACTCTTAGGGGGAGGGAGAACACGTATATAATCCCTATTTCTCAGATAAGAAAACTGAGGCACAGAGAAGTTAATTGACTTGCCCAAGGTTACACAGTAGTTGGACTAAAACTCGGGTATCCTGACTAACAAACCTGTGCCCTTTTCACCAGGGCACACTTCAAAATAAGTTTCTCTCTCCTTGCATTGCTATAATCGACATTACCGTTGTCATCCCTGCCACTCTCCTCATCAGTAAATGTTCTCTGAGAAGGTTAGCGGAGGCTCACCCTTCTTGGGCAGTTTCACGTCCATCGTAACCTCATTTAAAATTTTTGCCCAGGACCTTTGGAAAAAGTTTGTATACTCAGGCTGTGTGTCTGAGATCCGAGGCAGATAAAGAAGGGTTAACGAAACGGAGGTTTGAAGCTGCCGGCCGAAATCTCTAGGTCTGTGAAAAAGAAATGGTTTTCTAAGTGGGTCCTATGAGAAAAATATGTTTGACAAACAGGTTATAAAGCAAGTTGTGTTAACACTAAATAAACTCCCAAATTGTTTCTCAGCACTGTACACTTTGTTGCTAGAAAAAATATACAATTTGCTCTTAGCCAGTTGGTGGTGTAAAACTAACTAAAGCAGCTGGGTCAGTGGGCTCCCCATTACCACATGCTGACAGGCTAAGTGGCTTCCAGTTGAATGAAGATACATATCCCCAGTGGAGCATAAAAAAAAAAACCCTCTAGTGCTAATGGCACCGCACAGAATGAAGTTCACACATTGGCAAATGGAGCCTTTTTATAGGCCCTGGCCACCAAAACTCACCCCTTGAATATTCAGAAGGCGAAAAGCCGTTAGGAGTGATTAGCACTAAAAGGGGTCATTTTTATAGGAGGCTAATTTATATTCTGTTGATAGAAAATAAGTTATGATTTTGAAAAGCAAAATTGGCCTGCGTCCTGTACCGAATAGCTCAAAGCATAAACATATCATTTTTTAAATGTTATGTTCTGGCATCCAGCTAAGTTGCCCAGCATTTTTCATACTTTAAATGTAATTTGTATGGTGAATTCACAAAATCTCTATGGAGCCATCCATGGTTACCCTGTTGAAGACTGAATTGACACAGCTAAAAACAAAACAACAACAACAACAACAACAACACAAAAACCCCCCAAAGATTTCCCCGAAGATTTATAAAACCATTACTTAATTTTAGGGCTCGGTTCAATAAAAAAATATGCTGTGTTAATATTTCTATGGAATTTAGTCATAAAAAGTTCAGACTGTACTAAAAACTAATTAATTCTGTGGTTTTCTATTCATTGAATCCTCCTTTCCCCTGCGCACAAATAGCTAACATTATGCTCTGAAGAGAGTGTGTGCCAAAAAGGTGGAAAGGGATATTCTGAGCTCAGTAAGTCTATTAAAAAGGGAAACTTTCTCAAATAACTTGGAAGATAATAGACCTGCCCGCAGACAATTTTAAGTTGTATTTGAACCATTTATGGAAATTTCTAGTCAACCATTTTCTTCAGTTATTAAAAGATATAGTCCTCTTTTTATCTGTTCTGTTTAAGGCACCAAAGTAACAACTGACGTTAAATTATTTGGAAGTCAGATTTTCTTTGAAAAACATAGTCACAGCATTTTGGAAGTTTTAGACATAACTCCTTCAATTAACATTTAATCATCATCATCATAACATTTGTTAAGAACTTACTCTGTGCCAAACACTGTTCTAAGCACTGGGGTAGATAGAAGATAATCAAGTTGTGCCACGTGGGGCTCACAGTCTTAATGTCCATTTTACAGATGAGGTGACTGAGACACAGAGAAGTTAAGTGGCTTGCCCAAGGTCACACAGCAGACAAGTTGCGGAGTCAGGATTAGAACCCACGACCTCTGGCTCCCAAGACCGTGCTCTTTCCACTAAGCCACGCTGTTTCCTCCAAATGCTTTTAAAATCATTCAGCTAATAGCTATTAATCTTAGTTAAATAGGAAATAGGTATTTTACTCCCTAAATTCATGCTTTTCCCCTCTGCGTATGTCTTTCTGTCTTGTTTTGCAATCTCTCTCCCTTTTTTAATGGTATTTGTTAGGCACTTACTATGTGCCAGGCACTATACTAAGTGCTGGGGAAGATGCAAATTTATCAGGTTGGAGACCTGGGGCTCACAGTCTTAATCCCCATTTTGCAGAAGAGGTAACTTGAGGCACAGATAAGTTAAGTCACTAGCCTGAGGTCACACAGCAGATGAGTGGCAGAGATGGGATTAGAACTCAGGTCCTTCTGATTTCCAGGCCTGGGATCTATCTACTAGCCATACTCTTTCTCTTTCTCTCCCTTTCTCTCTCTTTTCACCCCACACCTAGAGGATAGAGAGACATCTTTGGAACTTTAATAAAATGTCACTGTTTGGAACTTTAATAAAATAAAATATATAGAGACAGGGAAAAAAATCCATATCCATGTGAACGGCTAAAACACCAGCTTCCTATTTTATATTTGTCGTAAGAAGCCTCTATATGACAGCCACCTGAGGATATATAACACTACCTTGACATCTCAGAAGTAATAGACCCATGTCACCTTATTTAAGTTATGCAGTTTTCACAACACAATGTAATACCATCATTTGGAACATTTGCCGAAGTCCACCGAAGATAAAGCTGGTCGCCAGAGGCCTTCAATGCCATATTCCTCTCTCCGGAGTTGTAATGTTCCCTTCCTAGGCCCTTAGAAAAGTAGTCATCCCTTCAAGATGGAGTGGCGTAGGCCTAGGGAGGCTGAACATTTCAATCGAAAATACAGTTCATGAAGCCATCCAAAGTCCCAATAGCACTGGATGGGGGTGAGACTAATTGAAAATCAGACTGTCTGGTATAAAACAGGATGAACTGTCACCCTATCCACATGAATTATCCGTTGTCAAGCTGGCCTGTTGGATTACATACCGATCCATTGATCAATTGAGGGTTTATCGTGTGGAGCACTGCAGTTAGCACTGTACAAAGCACACACAAACATACACACATGTGACAGTTGCTGACTGAATCAGCAGGAGGAGAAAGTCAATCAATCAATCAATCAATCGTATTTATTGAGCACTTACTGTGTGCAGAGCACTGTACTAAGCGCTTGGGAAGTACAAGTTGGCAACATATAGAGATGGTCCCTACCCAACAGTGGGCTCACAGTCTAGAAGGGGGAGACAGAGAACAAAACCAACATATTAACAAAATAAAATAAATAGAATAGATATGTTCAAGTAAAATAAATAAATAAATAGAGTTATAAATGTGTACAAACATATATACATATATACAGGTCCCTGGACAAAGACTATGGAGCCACATACCATTTGTTCCAATGCAGAAATTCCCCTATGGATCTTCTCATCTGCACATCCTCCTCCCTTCCTAATCTCTCTCCCACATCTTCCCACGTACATGGGAGGGATCCCTCCCTCTTCAAACTGTGACCCTGCTCCCCGCAGCTAAGTCTTTCTTAACTGTAAAATGGGGATTAAGACTGTGATCCCCCTATGGGACAAGCTGATCACCTTGTAGCCTCCCCAGCACTTAAAACAGTGCTTTGCACATAGTAAGTGCTTAATAAATGCCATCACTATTATTATTATTATTAAAGGGCCTCTTCTTCCAGGAAACATTCGCTAGCCGATCCCCTCCCTCTGATCTTCTCATCCCATCGCCCATTCCATGCTCTCCTGTGTGGATCTTTTTATTTGTTCCATTTCCCACCTAAAGTCCATTCCACGCCACGGTAGTGGGATGAGACAGCTAAAATGAGAGGATTATGCCACGCATGACTGAAGAATCACCTATGGCAACTCACAGGGTGGAAAAGCTCAGCAGGGATCCTTATATAGTTGGACCATGTGAAGACTTCAGTACCTACCAGGGTGACTAGACTATAGCACTTTGTTGGGGCAACATTCATGCAATCATTCAGTCGTATTTATTGAGCGCTCGCTGTGCGCACACAGTACCGTGCTTTGGTCATTTGGCTTTAAATCGGCTCTACAGGTAAAATTCTTGCATGCACTTTGCAGTGGGCTGCACCTCTGCCCAACTACTTCTTTGTTACCTTTGACAGGAATGCAGTTAGAGGGTCAAGAGAGTACACTTGGGGATGTGCAGAACATAAGAGCTGAAGTCCATTCCCTTGGGCTTGTTCTCGTTTCCAAAGTATTTGTGATGAGGCCAAGACTCACCTGTTTACCATGGGATATTCCACTGTCATCACTCATTCTATTTTATTTATTCATCAGAATACTTCTTCACCACTCTAGAATGCTCTCCCAGCTCCCCAGACTTTGAGGGTCTTCCAAAGTCCTAGAGAGAATCTGTCAAAAATCACTGTGTGCAGACAACTCCCCTCTATAAAGCACACCTCCAAGAAGACCCTCAAAAATTGTAAGGGACCCCCAACCCGACAGGTGATGTCCTTACATCGTGCTTTGCACGGGGCCGTGGGATGACATCGTTGTCCCTTGGTGGTTTCATCATAGCAGTGGGGGAGAAGGAGAGAGGAAGGAAGAGGAAAGGGAGTGAGGGAAATTCAGCAAGGTACTACGGTTTCCCTCAGGAGCCAAGGGAGATGGAGGACAGGAGTTGAGGGGGACAGCTCTGCTGAGTTTGGTCTGTCATTCCGACAGATGCGATGCAGTCAGGGTTCCCATTTGGAGCTCGGAGGTGGGACTAAACTCTGTGTTGCCACAAATCTAAATGTTTTTCCTGTTGTGCAATTCTTAACACCAGGTTGGAGCTTAAAGTTAGCCTTTCCCAAGCACATTAGGGTCCAAACTAGAAACCGTGAATGAACAATTCTCTTCAAACTTCAAAATTGTCTTCAAACTTGCTGCTAACCCTGTGAAGATACTCCCACGGACCGATGCAGCAAAATCCTCTAAGCAACCAAACTGCATCTTGAAAAGGTCTTAATAGGTTTTAAGCAAGTCACTTAACTTTTTGTTGCCTCCATTTCCTCAGTGTGGACTTAGAGAAGTAGCGTCGTGTAGATAGAGCCCAGGCCTGGGAGTCCAAAGGTCAGGGTTCGAATCCCGCTCTGCCACTTATCCGCTGTGTGACCTCACTTTGCTTCTCTGTGCTTCACTTAGCTCATCTGTAAAATGGGGATTGAGACTGTGAGCTCTCTGTGGGAAGGGACTGTGTCCAACCCAATCTGGTTGTATCCACCCCAGTGCTTAGTACAGTTCCTGGTGCACTTAATAAATACCACAATTATGAGATGGGAGAGTAGCGGAGAGGGTTGAGAGCTGGGGGAGGATGGAGAAGGGAGGAGGTGACTTTGGGGACCTCAGATGAGTTAATTTTACTAATGAAGTAGGAGGCCAGATCGTTGGGGGTGAGGGATGGAGGAGGGGAAGGAACAGGGGGCCTGAGAAAGGAGTTAAATGTACGGAAGAGCTGACGGGGATGATGGGCATGTGTTTCGATAAGGGAGTAGAAATGGTTTTGCCTGGAAGAGGAGAGGGCAGAATTAAGGCAGGAAAGGATAAACTTGCAGTGAACGAGGTTGACTTCATTCATTCATTCGATCGCATTTATTGAACGCTTACTGTGTGCAGAGCACTGTACTAAGCGCTTGGTGTTTGGAGTGTTTGGATTTTGGACTCGGTGTTTAGACTTTGGCCAGCAACGTTCAGCAGTTCGAGCGTAACAGCGAAGGAGGCAGACGGTGGGAGTGATCCACGGCTGTGGGTTAGTGGTACGAGAGCGGCGAGCCTGCTTCTGTTCTCTTTGCACTATTGGATTTTAGCAAGGAACTCTCACTGGAACCAGTACGATCTTTGGGCTGGGATGAAGCTCAGAGGCCATAGAGCTTGAAAAGAAAGAATCCCTGAAGGCTTGTCAACTGAGTCGTTGAGACTTTTCCAAGCTACCTACAAATATCATTGGTTTCCCTGCCCCAGAAACTTACTAACCCCATTTTCAGAAGCTCTTACAACAGCGCTCCATGTTGCTTTTCATTGGGAAATTTTGGCTTTTCTGGTGATTTGACAATGTAACCAAGGTACCCTGCTATTTGAATCTAGGGAGATGTCAATGTTTCAAGATTTCAAGGGTTAAGCACTCACTTCATTTTCTGGTAAAGTGTATACACACTTAGCTAGGCTACATATTGTGAAAATGTAAGCAAGTGAGATATGTGCATATAGCTTTAATTCTATTTGACAACTTGACACCTGTCTACATGTTTTGTATGGTTGTCTGTCTCCCCCTTCTAGACTGTGAGCCCGTTGTTGGGTAGGGACCGTCTCTATATGTTGCCGACTTGTAATTCCCAAGCACTTAGTAAAGTGATCTGCACATAGTAAGCTCTCAATAAATACGACTGAATGAATGAATGGATGAATGAGTAATCCACAACAACTCAAATACTGTGTAAGAACACTGAATGCAATCAGACACAGCCAATTCCTGACTCACTGAATATTCAATTATTTAAATAAGACTACACAGTCATGGTGGTAGTTGACTGAAGTTTTTAAAAGTTTATAGAAAGCAACTGGGAAAACCAGATTGCTTTTTTGGTCACTACTAAATGCCCTTTCTGAGATAAATCAAGTACTTTGGAAAACGTCCTTCCGGATTTCTGTGAAAGAAAATTTATGAGCGACAGAACTTTAATAGGGCCGATTGTCTTAAAACTAGAGCCACAGTTAAAATCAGGGCTAGAGCCTGTAAGTTTCTGATGCCAACAACAATCACTTCATCATTATTATTATGGTATTTGTTAAAGCACTTACTCTGTGTCAAGTAGTCTTCTAAGCACTGAATCCCTTACAAAGCAAATAAATGTGTTTTACAAAAGATCAAATTGGACTCTTGTTTGCAAATACAAAGGGTAAGTGAAGTCTATGACACCGTTAAGCATTCTACTTCCTAATATGCAAGACGCCTGTGGAAGAAAATGACTATCTTAAAGTTTAACTTGGAAAATATTTAAATGCGGAAAATGGGTAGCCTTTCTTTCCAGGCCTGTTTTTGGTGCTGGCAGGGAAGAGGCTGGTTCATCCCTACCACGATCAATTTCATTTTATTTTTATAAGCTCATTATGGGCAGGGAACATGTTTGCTAATTCTGTCGTATTATACTCTCCCAAACAGTATGATGCTCTGCACATAGTAAGCGCTCAATAAATACGATTGAGTGAATGAATGAATAGTAAGCACTAAATAAACCCCACTGGTCAGTTGATTTGTCTTGTTTCGGGTTCAACAGCATACTTCAAAATGAAGGTAGGACATTTCAGATTCACACGTTACATTTAAATAAAGTTTATTAAAAAAAATTATATTAAATACAGACTAACAGAATATTCATAATATATTTTACAGAAAAAATAGCCATGTCTTTATTTTAGAAACACGTTTCTTTAAAAAGTTCTTTGAGATTATTTTATAAAACATTTTACCCGTGAAGATAAGTTTCCCGTCAGACCTGTATAAAAAGAGCTTAAAATTTAAAATCATTTTTTTTATATTTTAAAAAGTTTACAATCTATAAATTCTTTAAAATAAAAACACAGCATCTTCCGGGATCAAATTGGTCACAGGCCGTTCTTTTAAAAAGTCAGTGGAGACTCCCTGAATCCTTTCTGAAGTGCCTTTTTTTTTTTCTCTCTCTCTCTCTCTGGGGATCGATAGTGCAGATTTACTTGGGAATTCAGAGCTCCCTCTAGACTGGATAGAAAGCTGGAAATGTGTCAGTGGCAGGGCACAGCTGCAGTGTCCAGAGAGTCAGTCTATAAATCCCTCGAATTATCAGAAGGAGGCAGAACTCAAAACTCCAAATCCAGTGCAGTTCATGCCTTCTTCTCACCCCTGCCAAGGTCTCTGTCTGATGGGATACCCTGCCGCGCACAGATTCCATAAGAGACTGTATCCGCCTCTCATTTACTCTCCAAATTGTAGCAGTGGACATCCCCTTTCCCCTTCCCTTCGTATCCAGGGAGAGGCTGTCCGTATTTATCCACGCACCAACAGATTCCCCTCTTCCTGCCTTTGGATGGGCGGCACTGTGAAGAAAGCACATAAAGGCCAAAAGGAAGGTTATTTCCTCTTTGTTACAATAAAGTCTCTCTTGCATTTTCTTAACACTATTCCGCTCCCTTCGGCTTAGCACTCTTTATTTCCCCCTAAGCACTCCACTCCGAGTACCTTATTTTCATAATGACGGTATTTGTTAAGCGCTTACTATGTGCAAAGCACTGTTCTAAGTGCTGGGGGGCTACAGGGTGATCAGGTTGTCCCATGCGGGGCTCACAATCTTATCCCCCATTTTACAGATGTGGGAATCGAGGCACAGAGAAGTTAAGCGACTTGCCCAAAGTCACATACAACATCGATTCCTGTGAGATAGGGGGATGCATTTTTCAGATGAAGAAACTGAAGCACAAGGCGACTCGCCCTAAGTCGTCAACTGGAATCCCGGCTCTGTTCACTTGTCAGTTGTGTGACTTTGGGCAAGTCGCTTCACTTCTCTGTGCCTCAGTTACCTCACCTGTAAAATGGGGACTAAGTCTGTGAGCTCCATGCGGGACAACCTGATGACCTTATATCTCCCCCAGCGCTTAGAACGGTGCTTGGCACAAAGTAAGTGCTTAACAAATCCCATCATTATAGCTTTTTATTCTTATTATCATCAGATTAAACTTAAATAACAGATTATTATCAAATTTAACTTTGTGAAAGGAACGGACTGAATTCTGAGTCTCAGAACAAACAAAAATTCCAGTTTACGTCTACAGCTGTAAGATCACTAAAGCTCTTCTAGTCTACCATAAAACTGCTCTTAACGATTAAAACTCTGACCACCTAATAAACTGCCTCTACACTGTATAAAGACGGAAGAGCTAATGCTATGCTCTAGGGAACAATGCTTTTATTTGGGTCAGGAAACATCTGACTTATTCAGGAAGAAATCTGAATATGATGGAGCCATGCTGTGGAGTCCCAGCTCCTTAGCTCACGGAATTTCAGTCCTGTAGCTGACGGTCCTTATCAGAAATACAATCCCCTGCAACAGACTTATCACTTCAACAACTGCTAGGTACATGACAATGTTTCTTTGCTATACTTTGTACTTTGCTATAAATAATGTGGCCAGCCCTATTAACCTCAACATACATTATTCTGAAAGGAAATGTCTGTCTCATGCTACTCATTGTCATAGCTACTCTGTCCTAAATTCTAAATGGATGCGACATCTGGGCTATTTTCAAAACGTAGTAGTCAAAGAAAGAAGGAAAGAAAAGTGATTTCGCACTGAAAATGAAAGCCTGATCTTCACCCCTCTAAGGTAGAAACTGGAATCAGTAGGATTATTTCCAGATTGTTGGGTGCATATTCTGTCTTATTTAGCTTGGCAGAAATCAGGGCTGTTTTAACTTGCTTTGTACAGCTTCAAATGTTATGCGAAGAGGATACAGGAGGCTTGGGAGTCAGAGAACCCGGGTTCTAACCCTGACTCCACCACTTGACTGCTGTGTGACCTTGGGTAAGTCACTGAACTGCTCTGTGCCTCAATTGCCCCTTCTGGAAAATGGAAATGAAATACCTGTTCTCCCCCAGCTTTGCGGAACGGGGACTCTGCTTGACCTGATTATCTTTTATCTGCTCCAGTGCTTAGTAGAATAGCAGGCACGGAGAAAGTGCCTGACAAATTCAATGATGATGATGATGGCGACCGATCTAACTGATCAGAATCTACAACTGAGATGGCCATTTCCCATTTTTCAAAGATGAATAACTTTTTCTATTGAAAAGGAAATCTGTGCTGCATGGCTGAACCCTCTCATCTTTGAAAAGGTTTTATTTTTTCCCTGCTCAAACAACTCACGAGTCCCCAGGCATCTGCCTGCCTAATTTCTGAACCTATTCTGAGAATGATTTGTGGGTTTGATCCATCTCCGCTTTGAGGGCAGGATTTCCTCTGTACTTGTGCCTCAGCCAACTTTTCCCCACCCCTAGTTTGTGACTTGTTTTCCCCTAATTATTCTACCATGTATTTGTTCTCACTGAATTCATCCTGTTCTTGTACGACCACTTTTTAACTCAACAATTTGATTATTCCTAGTTTGCAAAGCCTTAGCAATCCAATTCAGATTTTATAGCACTGCAAATCCAATGTTCTGGAAACCATTATCCAATTCACTAAAGAAATATGGACCAGAACCAATACCTGGACTAATATCTGTGGGTTGCCTCTCCCTATTTGCATCTGTCAGATTGACTCCAAGCCACAGATAATTATCCTAAGAGTACCACCCTGGAAAGGGTGGTTGGGTCAAGAACCTACTTTCCAGTTTGTCGATGAGGATGCCGCCAGAGACAAAAATCGAAGCTTACCGAAGTAAACATGGATTACAGCTAATAACTGTCCCTTGTATATGTGGTCTTTCATTCTATAAGAGAAAGAATGCCTTGTTCTTCCCCAAAGCACTGTCTATAAGGCAACAACTTGCTCTTCCCAAACCAGGCTGGGCACATTCTGCAAACTGATTCTCTTTTGTATCGTATGCTTCCAAGTGCCCAGTTCAGTGCTCTGCATCTAGTAAGCGATCAATAAATACTAGTGATTGATGGATCTTCCCAAGGACCACCACTGAGCTTGATAGTTCATAACTATCTCCTTTTTTTTAACCTTATAAAAAAACGGGTAAAACATTTCCCCTTTTCTGATCCTCTGGGACTTCTCTGGTCCTCCTCCGTGAGTTTTCAGAAAAGACTCAGTCTGAGGCTCTGGGACCACATCCCCCAGTTCTTTAAAGGACTCTAGAATGCAGATCATCAGGTTCTGCTGTTTTAAGTGCAGTCTCTAAAACCTTTCAATGCCCTTGATCTGTTCCTTTTTTGAACTACTTTGATTTCCAATTTTCCAGCCAAAGTGGAACTTGCCCTGGCTACTGTTGGCTTTTGACTTTTTTCTTTTTCTGAAAAGGCAGAAATGAAACCACAGCATTGAAAGCCAATGTCCCGCTTCGCCACTTAGCACATTAACGTTCTCGATGCGGAAATACATCAGTGACTTGCCTTGAAAGCAGACATCCTATGTAAGACAGGTGCTGACACCCTACAAACCAATTACTGAGGGATAACGACATTCGACTGATTCGTGAAGAAGACGACGAGCTTCTTTGGCGACTAACCAATGTCTCTGTGAACAATCTGGCTCAAACTCCATGTCAATTCACCTTCCCTGGGAGACATCACGTAGCTATTTAAACTAACTCGATATTGCCATTGGTCTACATAGCTCAGGACAAGATTATGGAATAACTATTAAGCCTATTGCTTTCGGGAAAGGAGAAATTTGATTTGAAAGGAGGCTATGCAGGCGTATCAAGGGCAGCCTATCAAGGGCAGTTATATAGCTTTCCCAAATTCCTTTCTGTAACATGACCTACCCCAGATCTTCTAGGAACTCTCTCATAGCTATTTACAATTCAAAGCATTGATCTATTACAGTCATATGGTGATTGCAACACTTAGCTCTGGGGGGGTATTACAGGAAAGAACTGCTTTTTTTAAACCGAGGGACTCTGGTATCTAGGACTCTGGCCAATCTGTGTATGATGAGGGATGGGGTTTCTCAAATTAATCAGTTGTCATGAACGACAGCAAATAAAAACACCATCCCAATTGACCCGTGCTCATCTGGCACCAAGTCGTTTAGTACTAAAACTGGCCTTAGAGTAGGGCTAGATGAACCTGAGACTTTTGTGTAAACGCGAAGCCAGGATTGCATCCTGGGAGACCTCAGGGTGAGTTCTGTCCGTCGGCTGAGTGAGAAATAAGAGTTTTTGATTAATTATATTAAGTTTCTTTTAGCATTAACGAAAGTGCACAAGGAAGACCACTCACTTGCTTTTTCTTATAGAATCCCTTCTTATCGCAGTTTGGAATGTGAACACCCCGTGGGCTCAAGACGTTCAGAAACTTTAGGTGGTTTAACGTGTCCTCCATTTCTCTGCGGCAAGGACCCTGTTGACAGATAGGCAATAAAAGAAAAGAATGAAATGTGATTTTCTGAAATTTCCCCCCCGACAAAGATACACTTATTCCGGTAAAATGAGATATCGAAGCGATGCCGAAGCATTGAGATTCAGAATAAATGTTCCTTATAAGGTGGTAGTCATAAGTATTTTAGAAGACCTCAAGTGTTAGGTGTTAAGTTGTGGGTCTATAAACAGTCACAGCGGCTTGGAGACTGTAAACCACTCTAAAGGCAAAAACTCTTCTTTTAGCATAATACATGGAAGCTCTCCTGTTAGTATTTTTCAATGCTTTTTCCAAACATTTTAAGGCGTTTTCATTCCTACAATGTATTAATAGTAATGGCATTATTGAGCAAGCACTGGTGCTTTGCACTGAACTAAGCGCTTGGGAAAATACAACAGAAGATGAGGACCAGGTTCCAAGGGGGAGAAATAGATGTAAAAATACTATAGGATAATGAAAACAGTAGGATCATAAAAATCAGAAGAAATCATACAGACACACGAATGCCTAGTGTTTGGTTCTGCATACAATAAGCACTCAATAAATATCATTGCTTGATTGAACTATTTTTATCAGAAATCTTGGGGCATTGGGGTAAGGAGGTGGGGACGGTTTATCGCAGGAGGTGGGATTTAGGGTGGCTTTGAAGATGGGGAGGGGATGGAAGCAAGAGAATAGACAGGTCATGAAATTTTCTGACAAAGACATCTTTAAATTCCCTTTATTTACCT